>NC_045602.1:131276813-131606813 GCF_009762305.2 Zalophus californianus
TTTTCCCTGTCTTTCCTTTTACCTGTCTTTTCCTGTGTTTCCAAGAAATACTCTCAAGAGAGGAAACTTGGCTGGGGCAGTGTCAAGTTTAACACAGGCCAGGCTGAGGTGGAATGTGTTTACTAGTTACATGATTTTTCTTTTCTTCACACACACATACACACACACACACACACACACACACATGCATGTGCACTCTACTAAATGCTTCAATCAGTTCAAGCCACTTCATTCACTTAAAAGTTTAATGTTTGGAAGTTTGTTTCAAAAAAAGTTTTACAGTTTTATTCAACATTATAAAACATGCACCAGTTGGTCTGTTCCAAGAGCAACCCACAAAATTCTATTTAACACTTATTGCAAAAAAAAATGTGTGCATCCATGCTGAAAGATAACTCTATTACTATGGCAATAATAGTCATCAAAAAGCAAAAAAAAAAAAAAAAAAAAAAAAGTAGTTTTTCCCCAACCTTAAGTATTTACACCTAAAAAGAGATAGAAAAAGAAATACACATTATTGTAGCCATTTTGAAAGACGTCTCCGTATACTTTTGAAGAATTTGCAACAGGCATACAAGCTTATCTTTATGCCCATAGGTGCCAGGCGTGGAAGTAGATGACCGACCTAGGCTAAGCACTAGGCAACAGGGAGCAGTGGGGACTGTGAGTATTTCAAGCCCCAGTCCCTTCTAATATGGACAGTGGACACTCAGCTCTAGCCCATTGTCATCATGTAGGTCACCATCTGGGTTGCCAGACCTTCCAGTTTGTCAAGGGATTCAGAAATCTAGATTTCTTTTTTTTAATTAATTAGTTTATTTATTTAAATTCAATTAGCCAAGGTATAGTACATCATTAATTTTTGATGTAATGTTCAATGATTCATTAGTTGAGGGGTGCCTGGGTGGCTCCGTCGTTAAGCGTCTGCCTTCGGCTCAGGTCATGATCCCAGGGTCCTGGGATCGAGCCCCAGATCGGGCTCCCTGCTCGGCAGGAAGCCTGCTTCTCCCTCTCCCACTCCCCCTGCTTGTGTTCCCTCTCTCAGTCTCTCTCTCTGTCAAATAAATAAATAAAATCTTTTAAAAAAAGATTCATTTGTTGAATATATCACCCAGTGCTCATCATATCACGTGCCCTCTTTAATGCCCATCACCCAGTTACCCCATCCACCCACCCTCCCACCTCCCTTTCTGCAGAAATCTACATTTCTACGTCAATTTACAAGTTAAATAAAACACACACACATGCGTGGTGCCTGGATTCAAGCTGGGGACTATCATTTTGTGACCTCGAATTAGAGATATGTGCAGTCCTTCATTCTTCATTCTTCTCATTTTCTTCTGGATCTATAAAGAACATTATTCTAATACTAAGCAGTCATCATACTGGGTGGCAGAGTAGGGGTGCTATGTCTTATTTTGTTTTTGCTCAACATGGGCCAAAAAGGAAAGCAGGATTTTTCTGAGTTAAATGGTAAAAGAAGAAGAAAGAATGAGCACCTATATAACTCATTTATGCAGAGTTTAAATGTTGTCCATCCATTCATTCAGTAAATACTTGAGCACCACCTATGTGCCAGGTACTGGAAATCCATTAGTGAACAAAGCTGATGGTACCCTCACAGTGCTCGCAAGCAGGCGATTATTTAATAATTCTTTAACTGCCGTTACAATTGGTGCTGAAAAGTAAAGGGTGCTGTGAGAGTATCTAACAGCCCTGGCACGGCAGTTGAAAAAGTCTTCTCTGAGGAGGGGACATTTAACCTGACACTTGAAGGCTGAGGAGCAGTTGACCAGAGTGAAGACCTGGTGGAAGCAAGGAACTTCTAGCCTGGAGAACTTCACATGCAGAGGCCCTGGGGTAGGAGAGAGCAGGGACTTGTAGGGACTGCGGTAAGGTTCACATGATTAGATCACATAAGAAAAGGCCAGAATGGTAGGGGTGGGGGTTGGGAAATCCTGTTGGGCCTTAAGGACATAGAAGTGTTTGGTCTTCATTCAAGATTACGTGCACTATAGTAACACTGAGTGATGAAGAGTTTTCTGTTTTGTTTTGTTTTGTTTTGCTTTTAAAGGAGTGTGGCCTGAGTGTAAGCTTCCAGAGTAAAAGGCAGGAAGTCATAGGAAATACGTGATGGATAAAGTAAATTCCTTGATGACAACATTGGCATAGAATAGTTACCATCCTGAAGAATGTGCTGGAAGATAGAGGAGGATGATAGAGTCATCTGGGAGAAAGGAAGGAAGTGTGTGTGTTTACACGCACAAATGGTGTGTGCAGATATCTAGTTAAGTATTTGCAGCATAATTGTGAGCATGACATGGTTAATGATTAAAATCCAAATTAGGTTTGGAGAGGAAAATTAAAATAATTAAAAAATCATAAAAAATAATAAAATAATACAACACAGCAAATTCACTGGCTGTGTTTTTATCTTAGACTCACAAAACTAATTTATATCGTTATAAATTATGTGTAAGAGTGTCTACTTTATCAAGCCTATTTTGTAAAGAAAAAAGCACTTTGTATCTCACACCAAGGAACCAATTCCACTGAATTGCATGGAGGTTAATACTGATATTCAAGGCTAAAAAGATTAGCTTAAGTCAATACATAGCTAGCCTTGAATATAGAACTGAGAATGAAAGCACAGTTTACAGTTTTGAGCTTGAATTTCTCAGTGATGTGAACAGAACAGTGCATTTAGTCTTTATGAAGAAGGGAGGTGGCTGGATAGAGAGAGAGAGGAGAGAATAGGGAGTAAAGGCCTCTCAGGAATATAGCTAATTGGGTAATTGGGGAGTGGGTGTCACTTGAACTTAAGCCTGTGGTTAATTCATGGCTTATTCTTCAGGAATGACATGGGCAGGGCATTTATTGAAATAATGAATTGCTCACTTGTCCTGGGCAAATAGATAATTCTCCTGGTTGAATAAAATTGTGGGACAAGTATGCGATAGGCTTATAATGGCTTAAGAGTCTGGGTGAGTGTTGTTCCCCGAGAGTCAGAAGGGACAACTTTGGGGGACGAGGTATTTTCAGCAAAAGGGAGAAAGTTTCTAAAATGATCCTAATGAACTAGTCGTTCTATAAAGGTAATTGACACTTGCTACTTAAAGCATTTTTTAAAACCAATGTCAAAAAAAGCCTAGTGGCTCAATTTTAACTCAAAGAAGGGGCTGAAATTTGAAGGAATTTGAAACACTTTAGAAAAGAAGTAGTCAATATAAGGGCCAAATTAGGGAATCCATTATTTGTGCTTTAAAAACAAGGAGAGAGAAAAATAGTTGCATAAACTTTCAATGATATTTTTAACTCTAAAGTTTAGGAGACTCTAAGGAGAGAGACTTTTGTAGCCAAAAATCTTCTTTCCAAATTCAGACTTCTGGGATAGCTCGTGGAAGGCAAACTTCTGCGTTTTTTCAATGGCAAACGTCAGGCCCTTGGAGCAATCACCAAAAACACCAGATTATTTCCATCCATGTAGGAGTTCTTCCGCACAAAAGTCCAAAAAAAAAAAAAATACCTGAATCAGGAGCTCTGAGGACTTTTTTGTTTTATTTTTGTTTTTGCTGCCATGGCCCTGTGGCATCTTCGGCCTTTGGGATGATGTGAATTCTATCATCATCACCTTCACCAACACTGTTGGTTCTTTAAGGATGTACAAAAGGTTCTCACTCAAGAGTCCACCCTCCCACTTCCCATTCTGGCCTCAGACTGTGAAGCAGATGTTGGCCATCTCCCTCCTCATCAACAGAAGAAGTCATTCAGCACGATTACCATAGGCCAGACACTGCAGTCCTTAGGGTGGAGCTGGGGAATGAGATTCTTCATCTCCCATCAGAATGGGAAAGTCTGGTATTTTGAACCTTTCCCCACTTTGATTGGATCATCAGAACCTCACCCCCACCACCTACCATACCTAAGCACACACTTCTGAAGGAAGCAAAGCAAAGAAAAATCTGTCCGCGCACAGCATGGCTAACTCAGGACTGAAAATGTGACTTCACTGACCAGTGGTTAAAACCAGCTGGAAGCAAGTTCCCCTGGTCAGCCAGGATCTGTGTGTGCCCAACCTCCAACCTTTAAAAGGGGGGTCAGTGGTCGTCTTTTGTTTGGCCAATGGGCTTGGAAACAAAACAAAATAAAATGCTGACGTGCTGAGTTATGACAAACTAAGACACATGTCACAAGGGGGGGACTGACAGCTCCTACTGCTACAGTGATTATAAAAACAAAGCAAATTAACCACCAATATGGTTATGTATGTGGAATCAAACAATTGCATTGTGAATTAAAGACCTCGAACATATTTTTAGGAGCATCAAACATGAGAAGCTAAAGATTTTCCCCAAATTACCACTAATTGATATCCTTCCAATTTTATTAGTCTTATATTCCAACCAACTTAAAGCTGAAACTAGAATTATTTTTCCCTCTAGAAAACTTGTAGGTTGTAGAGTTGGACATTTTCCCTATTACATATTCTCTGTAAGATTTACGTAGCCATAATAAAAGTCACATTTATAACTTAATCAAAGCTGGCCATTTAAACAGAGATTCTTACAAGCAATAATACCAATAAAAATAAAAAGCGAATATCATATTTGATGAGTTTTGTTCTAACAGCCTTTTATTAGTGTGTCTTATATATTTCAGGAAAATACATTGATCCCGCTTGGCCTAAATTTTGCCATGTGAAATCCTCTGCTGTTTTCAGTCACTGAGCTAAGCAGAGCTGTCAGGAATGGGTGTACAAGCAGTGCACTGTGCATGGTTGCCATGTATCAGATGCTATCATTTATCCCAGCACCCTCTTTGATTCTGACTTCAAATATTGCAGCTTTAGCTGAGAATCTCACCATTAATACCAATGACAAATTATGGAATCCTTTTGTTTCCAAAGAAGCAATGGTCAGATAAATAAACCCAAACCTTTAAATAAAACAAGAACACTAGTCACGCCTCCAATCCAACATGATTATATACAAAACTAGGACCTTATTTTATGTGCCAGAAGCCCAGTAGTCCAGAACTACCAGAATAATACAGTTTCATACCAGGGAAAGTATATTTAAAAAAAAATTCTGAAAATGAATTTTATAATGTCAAATAGTACAAGGAGTATGTGGAAACTATAGGAGCATAGTAGGATCTCAAGAAGCGCTTGTTTCTTGATGGATTGGATAAACAGATGGCGGAATGGCCACATATCCTATAAGGGGGGAAATTGCAATTGATCTGTAAGCTCCCCATTGCCAGTGCTAAGAGCTCTTTTCTTTAAACTGGGAAAACCAAAATGACCCCCGGCTGCCTCCTGAAGCATCTTTTGGCCAAAAGAGTGGATGGTTCATTCTCTTTGAGCTCATTCTCCATCTGCTTTCCCAGTAGGGTTATTATTCCCATGCCTGGCAATGTTCAGCACACTTTACAAAACAAAGTTATGAAGAAGGTACAATTATCATCACGTCGAAGATAAGAACACCAAAGTTTAGAGAGGTTGAGGGATCAGGCGTCACAGCTGGTAAGTGGCTGGGATTCAGCCCGGAAGGTCTAGTTCTCAAGCCAATGTTTTTGACCACTTGCACTATGGTCCACGACTGTTCAGAGAGATGCTCTGTATGTATTTCTATTTTAATGTAAAATATTTTGAGATGAACAGCCCTACAATGAATCAGTGCTCCCCAGGATAGACAAGTGGAGTTGCATCCTAATCACTTGGGGGGTCACTTGGAGATTCAGTAAGCACCTCTTGGTCAAGTTGTCTGACCTTATCACCTTCCATCACTTTCCATTCTTGTTTCTCTCCTTTTCTCTTCCTCTCTCTCTCCAGTTGGGTAGTTGTCACCTGTCTTCCACCCCTTTCTCATAGGTGTCTTCTGTCTCCCCACTTCTCAGAACGTGCTTGAGAGGCCAGCAGTACTGGCATCCCCTGGCTCTGTAAGAGATTCAGACTCTCAGGCCATTCCGGACCTAGAGAATCAGAGTCTCCATTTTAACAAGATCCCCATGCAGTCCAAACACTCATTAAAGTTTGAGAAGCATGGGGCTGGTGCTTGTCTCCCAGACACCCCCCGACCCCACCCCGCCGCTGGCAGCTGAGATAACTTAGAACATTCCCTTGATTTGGGAGGGTTCACTTCCCCACTTCACAGTAGGGGTCCCTTGTTTTCTTAAGGGAGCCCATTTTATGGCCCTAAACATGCACATGCAGGCACACATGTTTTGGGGAGGGTGGGCTTCTCCATGTGCTCATGTCTCCATCCTGTGTGGGCCCATCGCACCTGCCCATTCCAGCCAAGACTGCTCTTCTCTACAGTGGAGGGTCCTGCTCTTTGGGACGTCAGAAGACAGCAAAATGTTTAGGAAATTAACTCCAGGATGCTCTCTTTTTTAATTGCCAAGTAAAAATATTAAAATAAAATAAGAAAGCAAGGCAGAATTAACTGCAACTATCCCTTCATAATCTTAGAATAAAGGAGAGGATTTTTAATTGAATACCTGCTAAAAATTTCACAATATGGTTTTTGTTTGTCTCATTTCACCTTGGCCTGATTGAGGTGGGGGGGGGGGAAGTTATCTAGTAACCTCATGGACTAGTATTTATGGATCACTTCATATTTTATAACCATTGTACTGAAAGTGTTGGGGGGTGTTGGGGATTCCAGACCCATCTTTCTCTCCTTTGTATGTGATCCTTTGGATCCAAAGGATGGATCACTTATTCCCAGAAAAGTTTTATTATCCAAATTGAGACAAGAGAAGTGAAGACTTCCTAGTGATTAGTTCCCAACAGGTTCTATTCATTAATGAAAGTTGACTATTTCCTGTATGAAAATGTCACGCTCAGCTTTGCCCTTAATAGTTTTTGAGCATACAAACGAAGAGGAGATACATACAGAATAGGTACTAAAGTATGTAAAAGGAACAAGCCTGGAAGTTCAGCTGTTTTCTGTATGAACAGGAAGCAGTTGTCAATTATATCAATGTAACAAATATTTATAGTGTTCACCATGACCTCCAGACTAGATGAGAGTCCCCGTCACCCACATATTAATATTGTCCCCCTCACTTAGCTCGTAGGACCACATCTGTTTTGTTCACCATGAGATCCCCCTGCACCTAACACAAAATTGATGAGGAATAAATGTGATAACTCCTAATAAGTGCTAGGCACAGAGTAAGCCTAAAAAATAATTACATTTATTTAATTATCAATGATAGCTTCCTACTGCCTATGTGATTAAAAAAAAAAAGTCCTTTGCTTTGCATTCAAGTTTACGTATTCATTCATTCAAGCACTATTTATGACACACCTGTTACGTGCCAGGTAGTGTCACTTTCCCTGGGGTAAAGGGATGAAAACAAAAGACAACACTTCCTGCTGTCATGGAGCTTCCCTGCCCTGCCCTGCCTCATAGGGATTCGAGAGGATGGCGTAACACGTGTGTATTAGTCTCTCAGCTGCTGTAACAAAGGACTGCAGACCTGGGGTAGGGCTTGAACATCAGAGCTGTGTTTCTCCCAATTCTGTGGGCTGGAAGTCTGAGACAGGTGCCAGTGTGGTTGGATTCTGGTGAGGACCCTTATCCTGGTTTCCTCCCACAGTGGAGCTAGACAGAGATAGAGACAGAGAGAAAGGGGGGCAGGGAGAAAGCCAGCTCCCTCATGTCCTTTCCCAAAAGGACACTAATCCCATTCATGAGGGCTCCACCCGGATGACCCAGGCGCCTCCCAGTGGCCCCACCTGGTAATACCGTCACAGTGGGGGTGAGGGTTTCCACATATAAATTGGGAAGGGGGACACGCCCTGACTGGAGACGTACCCTGCCCGTGGAGAATACACAAATATTCATTTATTCGCCATCCATTTATCAAGTATCAACTCTGAGCGAAGAGTTCTGCTGGAATCTGGGGACACAGGAGTGACCTGAGGCACCCAGATCCCTGCCACGCATGGGTTTTCTAGGCCACGCTTGCTCTCTGTCCTATCTCAGGTTCCAATTTTTTCCCCCCTCCTCTTTCCATTCTAGAAAATGTGTTCACAGCATGTTGTATCTATTTCTCTATTAAGGTTTATGACCTTTTTTTTTTTTTTGGCTTACAAGGTAGTGTCTTCCAATAGACTGGGAGCCCCTCAAGGTCAGGGACAGGGACTTAATTGTCTCTGTATCTTACCAAATTCTCCCCTCCCCCGGCCCTCAAGCCCCATTCCCCAGAACGCCGCCTTGCACAGAATGAGCTCTCTGTTACTACGTGTGGAATGAATGGATACATTTTGTAATGTCACTCCTGTATTTAAAACTCCCAGTGGCTTCCCACGCTGCACTTAAAGCCCAGTTCTTTACCCTGGCCTCTCGCCTGCCCACCTCCCCACCTCTCCAGCATTGGATAACACCATCCCCTCCCTCACCCCTGCACAGTGGCCTCTCTGTCTTTCCTTCTGTTTTTGAAAACAGCTGAGCAGTCTTGTCTTCCCAGAATTCACACTTGCTCTCTGATGCGCTTCCCTTTCCCCTCGCCTGGCTTCTCTTCTTCGTTCTCACTGACGCCTCCTTCAAGAAGCCCTCTCTGACCACTTCCTTGAACTGGTCTCTTCCTGGCCACCCTCTTTCCACCTTTTCAGGTTGAATTTCTTTCATAGCACTTACCATTGTATGACATCATCTTATACATAGAACAGTGGATCCTAAGCAGGTGCAATGTTGCCCTCCCAGGGGACATGTGGCAATGTCTGGAGACATTTTTGGTGGACACAACTGGGAAGAGGGTGTTCCTGGCTTCTAATGGGTAGAGGCTGGGATGCTGCTAAGCATTTTGCAGTGCACAGGACAGCCCCCCCACCCCGCAACCAAGCAAAGCATTATCTGGTCCACAGTGTCATTTGGCCAAGACTGAGAACTTCTGGACTAGACCGTGGGCTCTGAGAGCAGGGGCATCTTCTGTCTTGTTCTCCCCTGTACTCTCACAATCTCAAATAGCACCTGGCAGAGAATATGCCTTTAACACGTGCTTGTGGCACGGATAAATAAAGTGCTCTATTAGAGATATAGGGGGGAAGTGTGACATGGGGACCTCTACCTCATTATTTTTGAATAAATGGAACCTGAATTCAATGCCGTGCCATTAGAGATTTCTCTAGTGAAATGATGTTGCTAACTCGTGAGTGATCACGCTGCTGGGACAGGGTGGGAGGCTGGGGACTGGGCAGCAGGGGGGCTGCTTCTCTCACTTCTATCCCTGAAGATGCTGTGAGCTGCACATTCCCCGCCCCCCACTCCAGTTCAAGGGACTTCAAGTAAGGATAGCACCCATCTGTGTCGCGACGGGAGCATTTTTCAAAGGTTTCTCCAGGAAGGGAAGAATAAAAAATAATAATAATAAAAAGCCTGATTTAATGATAAATAATCATGCTCTGCCTCTGACATTAAAGGGCATCATTGTCTCAGCTCAGTGATGTAAATCATCATAATGGACGAATCCTTTACAAAGTAACATGGAATTTAAAAATGGAAAATATGAGGACCTCGCAGGATGACTGTGAAAATCATCCGTTTATTATCTAGGTGTGCTTAATAGTCTGCTGCCTGATGAAGAATCATTTGCTAACCCTGAGGAATGGCTCGTTTTCCAATTCAATCACTCAGGCTAGCACTGCCTAGGACTGCACTTCCCTCCCCCTCCTACTTCCTCCCCCTCATGACTTCTTTTGTCACTGTCTAGAGAGAGTCCTATCACAGCCATAACTTCCATGAAAACGTCCACCAAGCAATTTCAGAAGAACAAGGTAGGTTCACCATGAGCCAGTGCAGTTAGCAACAAATCAGTCTTTAATTGGTGAGAATGACTCATTTGAAAGGGATTATGAGCCGACTGTTAATTGATTAGTGGAACTAAAGCAATTAAAGTGAACAGAGCCTTAGCCTTGCCCCACCCGTCCTTCGTGACGGGCATCCTTCCACCATGTGACTTGCCCACATTCAAGGTATGAGCATTCCAAGTCCATGGACAAATAGTTTTCTTCTTACAGTTTCCAAAATTTTGTAAGAGGCTTTGAAGTCCAGAAATGCAAATTGCATGGGTGAAAAAAAGACAACCTCCTACTTCATGTGCTTGTATCAGACTGGATTGATGAGGTTTTGCAGCTATAACAAACAACCCCCAAATCTTAGTGACTCCGCATATCAAACATTTGCCTTTTGCTCTTGCTCTGCGGCCAACAGGGGTTGAGGGTAGCGGGTTGCATGGGTTGCATGCCCGTGAAACTAACCCTGCCTAGTAAACAGCCCCCCAAACAGGATGACTTACAACAAGAACTTGTTTTTCACTCACACTGAATATCAAACATGAGGTGGGGGCACGGGGCTCTTTTGCTCATTTGTTATCACTAAATTCTGTGGAAGTGGGGAAGTTGTTTCCTACCCTGAACTTGGAGGAAGAGGAGAACTGAAATGGCTGTAAGCGACCCTGCTTCTTACCCCAATGCCAAATGTTTCTATAGTTAAAGACTGCTAGTCACCCTCCTCACTCCATAACTGATGGCATGACTGAGGTCTGATTATGCGCCAGGATCCATGCTGATCATGTAATGTGCATTATTTCATTGGGTTTTCACCATAACTCTGAAAAACAGAGAGCATTATAGATCCCTGTTTCTGAAATGAAGCACAGAGTCATTAGGTAAATTGCTCAGTGTCAGATCTAGTAAAGTTGCTGAGCTGGATTTGAATTTAAGTTTGTTTGACTGGGCAGCCCACACTTAAGCACTACAGGCTACCAGTCATACTTAAATAATAACGCCCCTGTCTTGCCATTCAGGGTCTCCTGACATGGAGCAGATGTAATGCTGATAGTTCCCAATTTCCAACATGATTTTATAACACATGGACGAATATTTTTTTTTTATTTAATGGTTATATATTTATGGGGCACCTGGGTGGCTCAGTGGGTTAAGGATCCTACCGACTCTTGATCTCAGCTCGAGTCTTGATTTTAGGGTTGTGAGTTCAAGTTCCATGTTGGGCTCTATGCTGGGCGTGGAGCCTATTTAAAAAAAATTACATATTTATTGTAATGTGTATTTGAATAAGATATACCATTGCCAAATCATGATCTAATAGGTATTATTGCTTAAGTTGATGCTTAACTAAATTTTTAAGTTTAAAATTTGTCAACTTTTAAATATAATATAAATATAATAAGACTACTACACAGATGCAAAAAACAAATGTGAAAGTGGTATATTAACAGAGGTTTGAAAATACTGATTTTTTCCATGCAATGATTCAGTTAAGCAGCCTGATATTTGCTAAGACTGTCCATGGGCTGGGGAATACTCAAACATCACCTGCCTTCTTCTAATCATCCCCCCTCCCGTGGCCAAGAACTTCCTCCTCTGTGCTTCTTGAATAGTTTAGGACAGATCATATTGTTTAGTAGTTGTCTTCCCCATTAGACCAAAAACCTCTCATGGAGTTTTAGTAATCTATTCATCTTCTAGTTCCTGGCCTAGGTGGACATTTTTAAAGAAAATCATGGACATGACTTTTGAGGAGTCTGCAATTTAGTGCAACATTGTACCAGTAGTATTCTACTACATGTAACAAATAAAATGTCCAATTCAAACTGGCTTATAGGGGATTTAAAAGCTCATTTAACTGAGAAACCCAGAGGTAATTCATGCTTTAGGGGAGGTTAGATCTAGCAGATAGACAATATGACCAAGAACACAACTTCTTTCTCTCCCAAAGCCACCTCCCTGTGTGGCCCCAAGATGGCAGCTAGAAGACCCTGGAGTTATACACTTCCTCATTTACATCCAACAGTAAAGAGAAAGTGTTTTCTTTCCCTGTCTTTCCCAGTAATTGTATGTCATCACTATATTAGAACATATTACACCATATGCCAAATTCCCAAAGCAATCTCAGTATTCAGAGGCTTGAAATGGGCTGATGGGCTTGACCCAGACCACCTGATCCACTGCTAGACCTGGAAGGGAGGTCTGGGTTCCCGAATCCTGTGGATGTCCTATTGGAAACAAGGGGACAATAGAAAGGGGAAGGCAGGGAGGGTGTTGGAAAGCAGCCAGCAAATAGTCACTCCAGGCAGATAAGGAGAAACATAAACCTGACTCCCCTGAACTTGAAGCGTTTTGTAACTATTATTTAACACACCCGCATCACCTTGAAGTGACTACTTTGTCTTTGTCCAACCACAGGCAGGCTACCATTGCGTTTAAATCAGGTAACCTACAAGTACAGGATTGAACTATAACGCATCCTTCCTTATGCTGCATTTCCCTTCTGCAGGATTTGGGTTGGCATTGTATCCCCTCGACCCCATTTCCTGGTTTCATTTTGTGTACCATGAAGATCATGAAAAAGCTTACTTCAGGACACAACTCTTATGTTCTCAACTCTGTAGCAAATCCTGTTTTGTTTCATCCTGTTAAAAACGTCTTCCCCAATTTATCTTTCAATTTATTTTTTTTCTGGGTGTTCTTCCAATTTAAAAATATGCTGAGATTATTTTTAGATCCTAGTCATTAGTGCTAGGAGACTGTTTTCAAACAGATTTATTCTTTTTTCTCATTTGTTCAGTATTTGATTCCTTATTTAAAGTGCTTTTCTCCTCTCAGGTTTTCTTTTGACAAATCTAAACCTTGGGAGGAAATAGGGGAAAGGATCAATTCTCCATACTTTTGGAATTGCAGGAAAAATGTATCCTACTATTTTCTGATGACTTGGCACATAGGTTAAGAGGTCACAAACTGGGGTGCCTGGGTGGCTCCATCAGTTGTCTGACTCTTGATTTCGGCTCAGGTCATGATCTCAGGGTGCTGGGATTGAGCCCCCCATCAGGCTGTGTGCTCACCTGGGAGTCTGCTTGAGATTCTCTCTCTCTCCCCCTCCTTCTGCCCCTCCACCCCATAAATGAATAAATCTTAAAAAAAAAAAAAAAAGAGGTCACGAACTATGAAGGCCCACTGTTCAAAAAAGATCCAAGATTTGGTTTGTTTAAAATCAATGTTTTTAAAATGTGTTTAAAATAAATGAGTGTGTTGCCAATTTTTTTTTTTAATGAAAGGCCTCATTTAAAACTCAGGATAGTTCACATCCAAATCCAGATTTGATTTGAGAACACCAAGGCCACTGTCCCAAATGGCAGCAACCAGCTAGAGCTTCCCATCGTTGGAGTTCACAGCCCCCAACGTGGCTACTCATTCAAGACTCAGAGTCCCCGGCGTTCTGGGCCCCTGTAAGAAAGGAGAGGGACAGGTTCTTACTGAGGAAGGACAGTGGTACCAGTGAGTCATCAGAACAGACTCTTGCCATTGGAAGTCTAGAGGCAGTGCCTGTGACACTGGCCCGCACGTAGCCAGCTCCTATCACGTGACGATTAGGACTCTGCCTGGATGGGAATCCACATTCCACCATTTGGTAATTATGTCACCATGGGCAAGTTGCTTGTTTTCTCCAAGCCTCCATCCTTGTTTGTAAACTAAGGACCATGTTTGACTCTATCCATGGGACTGTATGAAGATTAAAGGAATCTGTGAGTTAACAGAGCATGTAGCATAGTGCTTACCCAGTAGGGAAAGTGCCATGAAGGTTGCCTAATACTCTGTCCACCATCATCCTTACCTCTCTCCACCATCCTATTATTATTAATACTGCTATTTTTGGCCCATTTTAATTGTCCATACTAGTCGTTTCCTTTCCCTAATCTCCTTTATCTGTAGCCTCATTTCATTTTACTTAGCCCATTTCACATCGCACAAAGCCACAGAGAGCCCAAGGGCTGGGTCCCAGATCACACCACAAGCCATCTGGGGCTCATGGAATACCGTCTTGATTTCTGTTACTTGTAAAAAGGCCAGAAGCCACTAGCCTCTGAGGTTATTGTCTGCCCCATAATGAAATCCTTACTCTTAAAATCCCGGCCACGTTCTCAGGGAGCCAGCACCTCCCCAAGTCCCTGGTTAGCGCGCCCCCATTCGCCTCCCACAGGAAGTGCTTGCTGAACTGCGTTGCCGGTCTAAGTGGGGAGCATGCCTGCTGGGAAGATGGAGGAACTGAAATCCAAAGACCAGGGAATAGCCTGTTTTACACTATGATATTGTGTTTCTGGCTGGAGAATCTTACAAAAATAAAAGAAGCTGCTGTGTCTCTGTTTCAACCTCAAGAGAAATCTGCATAGTGTCGTGCTTAGGATCACGGGCTCCAGAAACACAGACCTGAGCCCGGACCCCAGGTACACTACTGACTGGCTGTGCGGTCTCGACCCCAGGTACACTCCTGACTGGCTGTGCGGTCTCAGGCATGTCTCTTTGACCCCTCTACACCTCAGTGTCCTCATCTGTACATACGGGATGATATCAAATCCTCCCTTGTGGGATCAGCTTGAACAGCACAGGGCATGGGCAGAGCAAGGGCTAGTAAATCATGTGCTATTCTTGTGACTAATGTAAATGCTGGAATCAGTTATCTCTGTTTAACACCCGTGTCTCTCTCCCTGCCCTGCCTGCCCTGCCCTGCTCTTCACTTCCCTTTCTTCCTCTGATGCTGTGGAATAGCACGGGGATTGAGCAAGGCACAGGGGTGGCGGTGGGTGGCAGGGAGAAAGATTGAAGACAATCGTGGAAACTGTTTGCATTTTTCTGGGGAAAGGGGTGAACATATCTCAGCGGCATCGGCTTCCCCTGGAAGGTACCGTCAGATTCCTACTCCCGGGCCCCACTCCAGACCCCCTGAATCAGAAACTCTGGAGGGAGCTGTCTATGCTTTCACAAGCCCTCCGGGCGATTCCGATGCAGGCTAGTTTGCGAGCCGCCAGTGTTAGTGAAAGTTGTGACCCTGCTGATGTTGGATCTGGTTGGGTTTTGCCTTCTTTCTTCCTCCCTCCCTCTCCCCACCTTCCTCGACAATTCCAGGTGATCCTAGTTAGCACCAAATTTCTTCCTCTCGTAATGGGGAGAAAAAGCATCTCTTCCAATAATTCCTCCTTGTGATGAATATGTGTCTCCACTTTCCATTTTTTAAAAATCCCACAAAGGTGTGCAGTGTGGCTGGCCTTTAGCAATTTCAGCAAGAACTCCTCAGAAGTCCAGGTGACATCATGGTGGGGGAAGAGGTGTGCCCTAATTTCCTCTGGCAGGTAAATCTGACTGTCTCTAGGACTAAACTGAGTGCTCCATGGGGAAGAGAGGAGGCTTCCTTTGTATGGGAGGAGGTAACAGTTAGGTATCCAAAGACTTGGTTGCTTTCAGGCAAATAAATATTAGAAACAAAGTCTCATTGAAGTTACTTGAAGAAATTTTGGGACCTGAGTATACTTCCAACTATCTCTCTTTTTCCTTCTAAAAGGAATGTGAGATGACAATCAATAAAGATAGAAATAAGTGGCTCCTGGCTGGCTCAGTCAGTGGAGCGTGTGACTCTTGATCTCGGGTTTGCATGTTCAAGTCCCATGTTGGGTGTAGAGATTACTAAAAAATACAATCTTAAAAAAAAAAAAAAGATAGAAATGAAATAGTATCATGAAAGTAAGGGAGGGGGAGGGAGATGAATGAGAGGCTCATAATGAAGGGACAGATCAGTTGCACTGGAAAGCCTAAGCTAAGAAGAGCTACCACAATGGAGTGCAAAGTGAAACTCAGAGGTTCCTGGCTGCAGAAGCAAAAAGAGAAACATGATGAGTCACAGCCTCGTTCTCTAATGAGAAAGCAGACACATTCATCAGGACGGACAAACTATTTCCTAGCACTATTTCCTAGCACTAGACTCAAAGAGAAATTTATTGTGGGGATCCTCACATAAGGTACATGAGTATGTATATTTAACACAGATCTCCAGTGTTAGCCATGGGATTTATCTGCCTTTTAGGGAAGTAAATTTCGGAGCTGAGCAGGTTGACAGTGTCTCTTCAAATTTACAGTGTGAATGTGCAGTAAAGTAGCTGCTTCCCCTACCACGTTTTACTGGACCGTCTATCAATATTTGATCAAATTGGGCCAAAGTTTCAAACTGCTCTTAAATTATACCCAGAGAAAGTGCTTGTACATGCAGAATGCCTGCATGGGCTTCAAAATTGAGTCCTTGTGAGCTGGAAGCATCTTTTAAAAATATATCTACACCATTTTCTCCAGTCTCAGTCCTTCCTCAGGATGCTTATCATGTAAATCTGCCTGCGAAATCCATAGTGGCTCATAAAAATGCCAAGCACGTTGGCTCATTTCATATATAGGCACCCAGGTTTTTGATGCAAAATTGTGTACTTAATTGTACACACATCGAACGAGAATAATGTTCCCGGAATGTAAGTGTCTGAGGAAAGGAAGAGTTGCTTTGAGTGAGCCTGCAGGTCCACTGAGATGATAAAATGTCATCTTTGCTCTGCCTACATCTTCAGTATTTGAATGGAATAATTACATGTATAGGTCCATGGTTTTATGACCGTGGAGATGCATTATTTGTTCTTGCTTGCCTTTTTGTCTAAACTGGGTTTCCAGGACTCTGATGGAAAATACACCTCTGTACTCCTCTCAGTGTTTCCCAGTCCCCCTCACTCCCTTCAAACATGAATTCTTACCTCCTGGGGAGGTTTTCCCCTCCACCCTAAACACTATGCTCTTATTCTTCAGGTCCCAGGAAGGAAGTCCTGCTGTAATTATAAAACAGTCATGTCAATGGAGGTATGGCTATGGTTTGTTGGTGTGATAGTTTGTCTTCATATATAAGAACCTTTAAATGTCCAATGTGAGACACTCGGGGTTGATGTTCATGACCTTTCAGAGGAGGTTCCTACCCCTGCGGTCACACGTATAAACCATAGAGCCCTAACCCAGTGGGAAATGACAGATATTGCAAGAGGAGGCAGAATTCTCTCCAAGAATTCTTCCTCTGAGTTAAGTATTAAGGTCTCAATCTACACCTCAGGGTTCAGTGATATTTCTCCCTTTGTTATCTCAAATATTAATCAAATGATTTTTGGAAATTACATTTTTTGCCTCTACCCAGTGGTACATTATATTTAGAAAACTAGATGTTTTAAGTGTTGGAAGATGTGACAGTGGTGTTAATATATTAATATATTAATAATACCCTAGTTCTGTACTGTACCCTTGAGTTACAGTACTGTAGTTTAAGTCTTGTTGGTTTTTTTTTTTTAAATAGTTACCAAGTTGTCACGGTTCAAATGTCATTTTTGTTCCTTATAGTTAAAAACAGCAACAATAGTGGAAGGAGTTGAAATGAATATCTAGTAGTAGAACCCAACCTGTGGGAAACAGGAATATCAAGGAAATTTCTTCTCCCCGGGGTTTGCAAGTATTTTGGAAATTTTCTGCTGTTTATGGACAGGCAAATTGTCCACTAAAAAAATAGCACATTGGTGAGCAATCTGTGAGCAGTCAGTGTGGGGAATGTGACTGGACTGTTTTCCTGTGTGCCCTCTGTTTGCACCATTAGTGTTAAATGTCTGTCAGGCTTTCCATTGTAGTCACTGGTTCTCTGGGATTTATTACTCAGCTTTAAAAACTGGCTCCAGGGTACAAATTGCCATAAAGGGGAGGCCATTTGTTTTTGGGTTTTTTTTTCTTTTCTTTTTCTTTTCTTTTTTCTTTTTTTCTTTTTTTCTGAAGTAGTGTGGGCGAGGAGGACAGAGAATTCATTCCATTCTCTTATTTTTTTTTTTGAGTGAAAGAAAATATGGCTGTAGTTATAACCAGAGTGTATGCTTTGATATTTTACCAAAATAAATATATCCATGAACAATGATCTTATCTTAAAACTGTTGGACAGTGCTGAGGGGTGATTGCTGTGGGTTAGGCCCAAACTTTGTGTTCTTAGGAGGAGCCAAATCATATGCTCTTTTTTTAATCTGGTTTTTCCTGATGTGTGTTTTAAGGGAAATTTCCTTCCTTGGATAAACCTTTATTTTGCCTCTCAGAACCAGGCATATGTGATAACAGGACACATAAAAATAATTAGTCCCTGGCCTCAAAGAGCTCGTGATCTAGGTGGGAAAATGACATTGAGCCGATGGTCTCCCTAACATTTTGTGCTTGCCTTTCCTTGTAGGTAAATGTTAAGCAGGCAACCCTAGAATTTGCATATTATGCATTTATTATATGCATGTGCCACTGCACAGGTAAAAAATGTGCTTTATTAAAATATGCTCAAAATGGAAACTTTAAAACAATGAGATATAAATAATATATATTTATATTCCATATTAGTACATATAATATATTACATAAGTATGCATAAATACATAATAATTATACATATGTGTACATATATTACATATATAATTTTATTCTACTTAGCATATTTTTTAAAACTCTGGCTTTTATCTTAAAAATTTTTATAGTGAGCAAACTGATTGAATATGGTTCATAATTTTTGAAGATCTTGGTTTAACACTTCATGATTCATTGATTCAAATGTCTGGTTGTAAGTTTTATTTTCGTTTTTTTTAACTTGGATTAAATGACTGTCCTAGCTGAGATACCCACACAAGAATGCATGAATCCAAATGGATACCATTATGCTTGGGTAATAAAATATGTATATCCACTCACATAGGAACACCCGAGCTGCCTTGCCTGCCGATAGGCTGAAATTTAAGGAAGGAGCAAAAGGTCACATCAACCCTCCACCTCAATGAACGTCCTCTCCCCACTCACGTTATGTTCACTCACCTGATAGATGATGCGTTCACATCTAGAATGAGTCAGGGCTCCAGTGTCAACACATGTTGTCTTATTTTAAGGTAAAAATTACTGTTTTTTTACACACACACAAAGTGCAAGTTCAAGTTCACATCTGTTCTTTCTGTATCGAAATAGATCCTTTCTCTTACCCCTGGGCTACCTGCAAAGTGTCCCAAAGGAAGACTGATTATACCCTAGACCCCCTTTCCCATGTGGGAGGCTGTGATGCAGTAGCTTCTTGCCTCTCGGTGTCTCATGTGCCCTGCACGTGCTCTTGGTCACTTTTCTCTAAGCAAGAAATTACTTCCAGCCCCCTGTCAGTGACACCAAAGCTCTCCCTCACAGCACACACGCAGAGTTGCTTGGTTTCACGGCAGAGTGCGTGAGTACAGCAACCATCACTGGGGCCAGTCTGGGATGAGGTTCTCGAGAAGGCAAATGCGTTTTCATTATGCCTGCTTTTCCCATTGCCCTCCTGTACATTGTTCTCTCTGTGACACTGCCTCACACCCCAACAGCTGCAGCCCTAAGATTCCTGCACGAGGAAGGCTCTCTGAGCATCCTCTCATAGGCCTTTAAAAAATAATAATAAAAAGACAAGTCAGTGAAACTTCCACCGTTCTTATGTCAGAAAAAAATGAGCCATGTTTGTTGTGGCATGCTTAGAAAATTCAGGAAAGCAAGAAAATAAAAATTAACTATCATCTCTACATATAATACATTGGTAACAGTGTATTGTTTTGCCTTTTTGTCTTTCTCTATGTTTTTATGCTTTTTTAACCAAAATATTACTAAAATTAAATTTTATTATTGTGTAAAATCCTTCCCTATTAACTGTATGTCCTCAGGGTTTTCTGTTTTTTTTTTTTTTTTTTGAGAGAGAGAGAGAGAGAGCTCACGAGCGGGGAGAGGGGGACAGAGGGAGAGGATCTTAAGTAGGCTCCAAACTCAGTGCGGAGCCCCATGCGGGGCTCGATCTCATGACCCTGAGATCATGACCTGAGCTGAAATCAAAAGTGGGGCACCCAACTGACTGAGCCACCGTGGCACCCCATGATTTTTTCAAGTTGTAAGTGGTACTCTGGAACCTCATTTAGAATAACAAAATCACATTCATTGAATAGATACACTCGAAGTCATTAAATCAATTCTCCTCTTGTTGGATATTTAGGTTGTTTCCAACTCTTTTGTTACCGCAACCATGTTCTAATGAAAAAAAAAAAAGTAGCTAAGCATTTGAACACATCTACAGTTATTTTCCTAGGATAACTTCTAAAAAGTAGAATTATTGAGCCAAAGGATGTGTTTGTGGGTTGAGATGTACTTTCCATGCTTACTTTAAATTATATGCTTGGGGGCACCCGGGTGGCTCATTCAGTTAAGCGTTTGACTCTTGATGCGGCTCAGGTCATGATCTCAGGGTCTTGGGATCAAGACTCTGCGCTCAGGAGGGCGTCTGCTTCTCTCCGCGTCCCTCTCCCTGGGCCCCTGCCCACGCACATGCATGCACACTCTTTCTCTCTCTAAAATAAGTAAATCTTTAAAAAATAAAAAATAAAGTATATGCGTGAATGCGTAGGTATCCATAGGTACACACACACATTTCTATGTCCCCCCATGTATTCATATATATAAAAAGAAATAGCTTCATCCAATACATGTAGTTCTACCATATATGCCTCTACAGTATGTATACCTATGTAGTCTTAGTAGTTGAGAAAAAAAATGTTTCTCGGGGATAGTGATTGCTACACCAAAGACTGGAGCCTGGGTAACAGCTCATGTGAGGAAGGAGGGTCGGTGAAGAGGACAGCATTTTCCAGGTAAAGGTTTGGAAAGGGGTGAGAATAGGTGGGGTTCAGGATACCTGCAAATAGTTTTCAGGGCCTGGAATGCAGGTAGAGAGAGCTATATGGACTTTATACTCTGCAAGCAGCACAATGGGGGCATTACAGATTTCATTCAAGTAGAGGAGTGAGTGGTTAGATTTCTTTAAAAAAAACTCACGGTGGGGTCGCTGGTAGAACCTTGACCCAAGATGACAGACAGCTCAGGGGAGAAAGAAGGGATGCCGATGATGTCCCGGTGAGAGAGCAATGGGTCAAGGCGGAGGGTGTGGGAAGACGATGGGGACCCGGGAGCAATTGTCGAAACCACTAAGACACAGACAACAGAGTGCAGGCCATCTGCGGGCTCCTCTCTGCTTTGGACTCAATTTAGGGCTTTTGTGGGAAACACTGATGGTAGATAACAGATATGGGGCACTTGCTCACACATATGGGGTTTTACTGGGAGGACTGAGAGGATCATTTTAATGGAAGCAAAGCTCGTTGAATTTCCTGCCACATCTTCCTTCACCTGGACAGCTCAAGTGAGAATAATGTGGCTTTATCCTTAGAACGAACTTCTATGGAAAACACGCCCCACCTGTGGCCGTCTTTAAACCATCTGCTTGTTTCAATTAAGAGATAGCAATGTGGGCAACAGATTGCTACGGTGGGAGCCCTGTTAGCAGTGTCTGATGACTCACTGAGCCACACGTTGGGGGTGTATTTCCTTGACCTGGAAGTTAGGACTTCTAGATAGGAGGTGGAAGATGACCTTGTTGGCTCTGCTCTGTTCGACTTTGTGGTTAGTAGCTTTCATTCTGTGTCACATTGTTTGGCTGAGATGGTGCGCTAAGATCGTGTCCCCCCAACCCCTGTAGAGGTTGGGACAGGTCTCTCAGCAGTCACCACAGTGGCCATTCCCACTGTGAGAAGTGCCAGAGGCAAGAGTATCTTTTTCACACATTTTCCTGTTCTGGGAAGGTCTTTGTGGGGAGTGAAATGGGTTCCTCCAGCCTGTACCTTGGAGATTACATCGTCTTTAGGGCTGGGATCGTTCATTGCGATATGTCAAGAGCCCAGACAAGGGACACAAACGAAGAAGCAGGTAGGTGCAACTATGAGATGGTAGGACTGTGATGAACTGAATGGTCCTTGACTTTTCTTCCAGAGGCCGCTGAGAATGTGAGCCCAGCGTGGCTGGATCTCCTGATTTTTTTTTAGTTCATTCAAAAATGTTTTTCATTTGGCCTATTGCAAAGACTCTGTATAAAACTCGTGTGAATTATCAAGCATACTAACAGAGTGAACCCCTAAGAGCTCACCAGTCAATCTAATAGAATGTTACAGATACTGTTGAAGTTCCCTGTGCGGTCCTCCCCCGTCAAAGCCACCCTGCCACCAGCAGCAGGCACTTGCCTGAATGGGGCATCTGTAATCCCCTTGCTTTTCTTTCGAGTTGCACCACATGTGTTTCTCTCCCGCAACGAGATACTCTTGGGCTTGCTGCGTAGGTACAATGAGGCAAGTACCAAAGTATTCACGGCAACATTACTTGCATTAGCAAAAAAACTAGAAACAACCAAGTATCTGTTAAAGGGAGAATATAAAAATAAATCATGTCCTAGTCACGCAGTGGAATACCACACAAGGCATAGCGATGAACAAACCAGAGCTATAGGAATCATATAGATGAATCTTAGAAAGAAATGTGTTGCACAGAGTAAGTTACAGACGTGTATTACAGTATGAACATATTTCCTTATGCATTTCAAAGTGAGGGAAGCTTTTCTTTTTCTTAAGGAATTCTGGAACCTAGGAGTTACAGCGACACATACTAATTTTTTTTAAATGTTGGAAAGTAATTTATTGTATTAAAAAAAAACTACTACTGTGGATGCCAGGTAAAATGTGTGTTGAGATGAAGTCTTTCCTGGGAGCTATTTGCTTCTGACCTCTGCTCTGAGGCCTTAGATCAACTCTTGTTTTGTCATCCTTATAGGGTAAGAGGTTAGAACTGTCTTGCTTTGGTATGTTTTCAGACTTTGGGGTCTACAGGGTATTAAAAAAAGGGACACAATATAACAATAAGGATGAGAGTAACTGTAAGAGCCAGGACATTCCAAGTGAGGACTCTGCCTCCGTAGGCCAACAAATCAAGACCAAACACATCAGGATTCAGGAAGCAGTTAGCAGTAGGCCTCACAGGTAAGCTGCAAATCAGGTAGGCGACTCCCAGCAGTATCAAGGTGGGGATTTGGCCCAGCACCTGTGCTCCCGGAGAGAGCTGAGTTGCCATAATGTTAGTAATTAACATTTACAAAGTACTTAGGATGCATCAGTTACCTATAACGTTAAGTCTCATGACCCCTCCATGTCAATATTGGTTCTGTCTCACCAGCGAGGACATGGAAGCATAGAGAGAGAGAGCATGTGGTTTCCCAAAGCTGTACCACCAGTAAGTGGCACAGTGGAGACTGGGATGCAGGCTGCCCGCCTCAAAGCGTTTGCTCTCAACACTATGCTAAACCACCTCTTCTCATCTCCTCCTCCGAATGCTTGGGCTTTCGTGAGGATGCGTACAAAGTAAATTTACAGATGACACTATTCTTAAGGTTCTCGGTTTCACTCGAAGTAGAGCACTGACTTAAAAAATAATCAGCCTGAGTCTTGTCTAAAAGGAAACTTACAATTTCATCTTTCAAAGAGAAAATTCTAGCTCAGTTGGCCAAGAAGCCGAGATCAAACATGGCAGTGGTTACCAAGAATTAACAGAAGGTTTTCTGGGCTCCTGGTCAGTGTTTTGTTCTGGTGGCCCTTTACGCTTAGCTCTATCTAGTCTAATGTGACACAGACAGAGATGTTCTTAAATGAGCTGCAGTCTGTGAAAAGTTTCTCTCTGGAGTCAATGGACATTGATTTTCTAAAATAAAAATTTCTTTGTTTCTTTTGGCTGTAAAAGGAATACACAGATATTGTGAAGTAGAAGAAGGAAATTAAACATTACCCATAGGCATCACCACTGTTAATATTTGAACTAGGCCTTTTCAAAAGCTTTTTTCCACAGAGACACATGTAATATAGACAATACAGTTACACAGAGGATGGGTTAATGCAGTAGAGTTTTATGATCTAGTTTTCACTTGATATTTATAGTGAATATCTTTTCCCATCAGTAAAAAAAGACACACACAGAGATTTTAATGATTATAAATATTCCATTGTATCGATGCACCATATTTGCTTAAGCTATTTACTTTCCCTCTTGCTGGGCATGTTCCTTTTTTAAAACGTGTTCCTGGGGACGCCTGGGTGGCTCAGTAGGTTAAACGTCTGCCTTCAGCTCAGGTCATGATCCCAGGGTCCTGGGATCGAGTTCCGCATCGGGCTCCCTGCTCAGAGGGGAGCCTGCTTCTCTCTCTCCTTCTGTCTACTGCTCCCCCTGTGCTCTCTCTCTCTCTCTCTCTCTCTCCCCCTCTCTCTCTCTGACAAATAGTTAAAATCTTTGAAACGTGTTTCTGTTCTAAACAACACTGTGGTGAACATCCTTGTGTTCAGATCCTGGCACATTTATCTATTTATCACGTGAGATAGCATCCTAGAAGTGGAATTCCTAGGGACTATGCCTGTTTTAAGACTTTTAATTCTTAGTACCGAATTGCCCTGAAAGGAAAAATGTGGTGACTGGCACGTAAAGGGCTGGCCTCCTACGATTTAACACTCACTAGCTTTAAAGGAGCTATTGCAGCCTGTCACGTCAGGGCCCTGGCGGTCCCCTCTGATGTAAATCAAAACATTTGAGTTAACAACATTCAGCCTTGTCAGTCACCCACAAATTATAGGAGGCCTCCTCTGTCTTTGTCAATAACAAAAAAAGGAAAAAATTACCCCAAAATGGCATCAAAATTAGGAACCAGACAAGGAGTCACTGAGAGAAAACAAGTGAGACAACAGTGGAAGAATTTCAGATCCAGAGGAGTGCATCAGGTGCACTGGATTGTTTGGGTTTAGAGAGAGAGGTGAGCGGCACGGCCCTCCTGCCTGCCTGCGAGGCCCAGCAGAGGCACTCACAGTACGGGAAGAGAACTAGCAAGTGTGTAGAGGGTTCAGATGGTCAGCTACGGAAGGGGGAACCATGACCTTCATCAGTGGCTAGAAGGTAATTTACTCAAATCTTTCCCTGACACTGTTGATTTTTCTCTGCAAAAAAATTTCTCCTTCCCAGCTTCTGCATTCTGTAGCACCACTTGGGAGCATGGACAAGAGAACGTGTTTTGCAAAAGAGGCAAAGATTTTCAGGGGCATGTGCGTCATCTTTGTTTTTGAGAACAATCTTGGTTGTAAAAAGGCAAATAATCCTCATGCCATGTGATTAGTAAAACACACACACACATACGCACATTCAAAATGTGTGACTTTAACCTTTATAGGTCTCTCAAAAAAAAAAAAAAAGAATATAGTGACAGGTCTGATCTCTATGAGCTGGTACTTCTAGAAACCAGTGTGGGTTCCTTTGCTCTGCTCTGATCTATCCACTCTGTACATCTTTCAACAAATTCCTTCAAGAGGAAACAAAGCATCCTTAGCAGGCTAAAGTCCAACAAATGTCAGATTCTGAACAACATTACTTTGTGTCTCTATTTAACATTAGAGCGGATGGCTTTTTGACAGGTTTATAGCTGACGAGTTCTATAGCCAGTCATGCAGGACAATTATGTTTGAACTAATTTGATGAATCAACTTGATGTTCTCCCATAGTCCCCGTGGCCTTCATGAACGGATGTGCTCAATTTTCTGCTGGAGGTCAAAAATAAGCTTTGAAATTTGGCTAATCCCATGGCATCCGCGGGACCCGTCTGGTAGAATAATCTTTGGACGTAAACTCCTGACGGATGTCAAAAATGGAAGCACCACTTGGTAAGATCATCAGGACCTTCCTTCAGGCCCTCTGTAGGTTCTGAGATCGGGTTCCAGAGGCTAGCCAGCGCCTTGTGAGCACTTGAATAATTTTGTGGTGAGGGAAGCAAAGAGTTCATTCTTGAAGCATTTGGGGGTCAGACCCTGGGGGAAAATTATTTCTCATTGTTGGATTCAGTTTGATGGGGATGTGTGAGAACTGGTGAAGAGGCGTAGAGATTTCCTGAGTTTCTTTTCCCCACGTCCTGAGTAATTCTGTCCAAATCCCTGCTTCCCAGAGGCCTGCTAGCAGAGTAGGTCGGTGCATGGGCCCGGGTAGAAGCCTGCCTCAGCTATGTCTCATGATTGTGCAACAGTGAGCCAGTCACTTAACTCCTCAGTGACTTGCCTTGCTTGGGGCAGGGGGAAAGGCAGATAATAATCCTTCATATTTCATGGGGTTGTCCTAGGCTTAAATATAACAATACACACAAAGGGTCATAAACAATGCCTGATTTATGGTGAACTTTCAGATATTGAAAACTACGGCCTGTAGATTAGTAAACTGGTAACTTCCCATGCCCAGAAAGGTAGAGGACTTGATTAATCCAAATAAATTACGTGAATGCTATGATTTGCATTTATAGCTGGTATTATTTCTTCCAAAACCATTAGCAAAAAAGGATTATTTTGCCATCTAGGAGTAAAACTGCATTCCCAAACTGATTTCCCCCCTCTTTTTTTTTTTAAATTTTATTTATTTGAGAGAGAGAGAGAGCACAAGCCGGGGGAGTGGAAGGCAGAGGGAGAGGGAGAAGCAGGCTCCTAGCTGAGCAGGGAGCCCGATTTGGGGCTCGATCCCAAGACCCCAGGATCATGACTGAGCCGAAGGCAGACGCTTAACTGCTGAGCCACCCGGGCACTCCACTGCTTCCCATTTTTATGGCTGTGACTTGCTACAGTGCAGGGCAGGTGGCTTACAGCATCATCCATTGGGTTTGCAGGGGACTTCAGTTATTCATTCCATGCACGTTTACTGAGTGTCTCCTCTGCATGCAAGTGTCAGTGTGTGTGGCAAGAGGACAGTTTGGACACAGACAAGCACGATCACTTGCTGCCTATGTGAGCAAGTCATTTAACCTCTGTGAGGCTCAGTGTGGTCATTGTTAAACTGAAAGGAGGATAACCTGCATTCTAATGCCGTCCGCGAGAATTGAATGATCCAGTCTGTACAAAGGGCCTAGGTCAGCGCCCAGCACAGAGAAGGTGCTCCACAAATACTATTTTTATTCCAGGAATTTTATTTTTTTTTATTTATTTTTTATTTTTTTAGCTTCCCTCTGCAGTGATCAAAACCTACTTACTGAATAGTGAAAGGGAGAATGTGATCATCCTGTGGACAGGGCTATCTGGAGAGCCTAACCCAGGACGTGGAACACATCACATTCTCAACAAATCCTTCTTGAATGAGCCAATGCATAAATGATGTGCTTGAGCTCAAATTACAATAATAACGTGCTGAAGCAGCTCGTGGCAGATGATGGTTACAAAGATGGCACTTGAAGTGAGATAGAACTAAATTCAAATCCAGGCTTGCCAGTACTAGCTAAGTGTCCTTGTACAGGTTGCTTAATCTCTCTGAAGCTCGGTTTCCTCATTTGCAAGTTGAGTGAAGAAGAGCTGTGTTATAGGGTTATTGGCTTATATGTGGTTGATAGATACTGGTTTTTAATATAATTATTGCTAAACAAAGTCTTCGCCCTATAGAGACACTGGAACTCTATTTATTGGGCATCTTGTTCATCTCAGGCTCTACACTAGGCCCTCGTCACTAGAGATAAAGGGGAACAAGATAGGCAAGGCCCCGGACCTGATGGTGCCGATATACTAGTGAGTGAGACAGACGGTACAGCAGAGAACCGTGATCATTTTAGGCAGGGCAGAGCTCCTGGGACGATAGTGGAAGAGAAGGATATGGTTGGGAGTGGGCAGGTTATTTTGGAAGAGGTGGTCAGGAAAGGCTTCTTGGAGGAGGGACTTGTGAGCAGAGTCTCCAATGAGAAGAGGGAGCCAAGCATGTCAAGATTTGAGAGCAGAGACTTCTAGGCTGAGGCAACAGCGAGTGCAAAGGCCCTGAGGTGGGAATGTTTGCTCCGGAGTTCTCGGTGCTTTGTGAACAAGAAAGAGTATGGCCAGTGATGAAGTCCAATGTAGGCTGCTACTATAGAACTTCGCAGGCCAGGGTAAAATATTTGGAAAAATATTATGCCAAGTGTGATGACTTAAGCCATTGGTGGATTTTTCACAAAAGGGTGACATAGTCTGATTTCCTTTGCAAGATCGTTACTATGGCAGGTGTGATGAGTATAGGAAGGCAGAAGGTGTTGCGGGCAGACAGGTGAAGAAGCTCCTGTCCAGGGAGAGACGCTGATCGTTGGGACAAAGGAGTGAAGGAAGTGGACATCGTTTGAAGATAGAACCGCAGGATAGAGGGGTGAGGCAGAGAGAGGAGTATAACCTGCATTCTAATGCCGTGTGCGAGAATTAACACACCAGGCTTCTGTGAGCCCACCACCAGTAGCCTTGAGCATACTAGTTGGCATTCTTACTCTCCAGCTGCTTCCCTGCTGTCCCCTGCGGTGTGCCACTGGGGCGCCCTGTTCTCCATAGCGGCAAGCCTTCTCTTCCCTGGTGAGAATGAGCTGGGATGTCAGGGGCCTTGGACCTGGCTCCCGGGAGGTTTGAAATCAGCAGTAGTTCCAACAAAGGAGGGAATGAGGCAAGCCCCGCAGAGGCAGCTCTCTGGAGTTGCCGTTTTGCTTTGTTTTTTGTTGTTTTAATTCACTGTTTATATGGGCCCCACTTACTGGCATAAAAGGTTCTAAGGAAAGTTGCTCTAAAAATACAAGGGATGCAAAAATGCAAACCAATGAACATAAGATACAAGACAGGAACCAAGAAATATAGTGAGTATTTCTCATGGCGTATTTCTCATGGCGAAATGTTATTTCCCTCTAGGAATATAACATGATAACAAGATCCATTGATTTATTTATTCAACGCGTATTTGCCATTCATGGTGCTCTGTGTTGGGATATGGGACAAGCAAGGAAGACAGTGGCCCCTAGTCTCATGGAACTTACAGTTTAATGGGGAAAACAGGTATCAGAGAAACCCAATAGAATAAAAACAGAATCTATAGGTTTCATAACAAAAAGCTGGCTATTTGTATATTGGCAAAATGTGGCAGACAGATACATCAGCATCTTTTTTATTTTTATTTTTTAGTATCATTTTTCAACCACAAAGATTAGAGAGTGTGCATCAAATCATTAGCATCAGATAGATATTCCTGAACTTAAGGCTGATTCGTAAGTATATATTTTATATACTTACTAAAAATACCAGTGATTAATATACGCAAATGCCTACTATCCACTTACACATAAAACGTGTTTATTGGTCATTTGGAAGGACATCTCGCCGATAATCCTTCAGTGTCATCTCTCCAAGTACAAGTTTCCTTCAAGCCCAGTAGGAATTCCGTTGCTAGACCAGAGGAAAAGGTTGAGTCTCCTGTTCTGTGCAGAGCCACAAAGCAGTAAACATTTATGGAGCTACATCTACTTAATTTGACTCATGTATATCCAAGATTTCACATGAGGTTTGGGGGTTGTTTCTTCTTCGCTGGAGTGATTTTGTTCTCTTGCCTTGCTTTTTCTTTTCTCAGTATAATGAACATTAATTAAGCATCTGCTTTGCACGAGATACTGTGATCAGAATAAGCAAGTCATGTTCTGTGAATCTGTCAGAGATGTTTTAAAGTCAT
The DNA here is from genome assembly GCF_009762305.2 of Zalophus californianus. NCBI lineage: Eukaryota > Metazoa > Chordata > Mammalia > Carnivora > Otariidae > Zalophus > Zalophus californianus. The sequence goes on from NC_045602.1 coordinate 131,306,080, forward strand.
TTAAAAATATCTTATTTTTCATATTATAAAGGTGATATGTATCTGGAAACCTACATTTCACATGTACTTTATTTTATTTTTTTAAAGACTTTATTTATTTGAGCGAGAGAGCACAAGACGGGGGACAGAGGCAGAGGGAGAAGCAGACTCCCCGCTGAGCAGGGAGCCTGATGTGGGGCTCGATCCCAGGACCCTGGGATCATGACCTGAGCCACCCAGGTGACCCTCAAATGTACTTTTAATAATATGTATGTATATGTACATGTGGGGTGAGTGTAATGTATATTCTCTATTTCTAACATATGTGTATATATTAAGATTTAAAATAAGTAAAAACTCACTTTAATTTATATATTATGTATACTCTATATAATATAGAGATGTTGATTTTATTGTATTATATATTATATATTATATTAATATATATATGTTTATAATATGTACATTATATAACTGCAATACATATCAAGTAACTATATTATGTATACAAATATATAACAATCCATATATATGTTATACATTATACATTATTGTATCACATAAACCTTATATTACGATGTATGGTAGATAGACATCTTTTTAAGGGGATCATATTGATTATATTTGTTTTATTTTTGCTTTTTTACTTGAAGTTTTATAAATATCCTTTTAGTCATTAAATTATGTTTACCATTTTAACAGCTGCTGACTATTCCACTGTTGAATATAGAGTGCTATAATGTATTTAACTATAGCGTGAGTGTACTACCATTCTCCTAGTGTTGGACATTAGAATTGTATCTGTTTGTCCCCTGGTCATTCCTGTGGTAAGGGACATCCGGTTAGCTGAATCAGGATTACTTCCTGCTGAGGACTTCCCAGATGTGGCCGCTCAGGCTGAGGCTTCCCTGATAATTCCCACTGCCACTTTTTTTCTTAAAGATTTTATTTATTTATTTTATGAGAGAGAGAGAGAGAGAGAGCATGAGTAGGGGAAGGAGCAGAGGGAGAGGCAGAAGCAGACTCCCCGATGAGCAGGGAGCCCGATGTGAGGCTCGATCCCAGGACCCCGGGATCATGACCTGAGCTGAAGGCAGACACTTAACCCACTGAGCCACCCAGGTGCCCCTGCCATTGCCACCTTTGAGGTCAGTCAGCAATATGCTGTTAAGCTGGGTCCATGAGCGCTCAGTAAGTAGATGCAGAAACGGGTCCATGTTTCCTATCACTAAGTCAGATCCATCTGCACCAAAAGCATTCTTTTGTAAGAAGGAAAAATCAAGTCACATTGTTGCTGAGGTGGCAAGACTAGTGAGTGGGGCAGAGTTCTGCCACCGTTCTTCCGTGGCTTGCAAGGTGCTCACATGGACCAAAGACTCCAAATAAAAATAAATTTCTTTGAAATTAAATAGCCCTTCGACCAGAGAAACTTTTTCAGATATTCACATCCTCTCCCGAGCAAACCATTAATCATCACGTGTTTTTACGTTCTCTCTTTCCTTCAAGGCTTAGGGCAGACCCGGGGCTGTGTTCCTAAGGTCTTCGAGGGCATGGATTTTGACCCACCTCATGGCAGGTGGTTGCATGGCTGATTTGTCCAGTGGCTCATTCTCTGAGTACGGCTTTTTGCTTTAATGAAATGAAAATTCTCCTCTCGCCTCTGTGTGCACAGATAGACTTGTCACGGGTGTGCCTGGTGCTGGGGCAGTCAGCTGCCAACAGGACTTGCCCCTGTGCTTCCGGGCCCCCCTCATCCCCGCATGGCTTCCTAAGATGCAGCAGGTGGCCACGTGCCGAGCAGGGCCGTGTGTCAAGGCAGAATGCCCAGCACTGCTCGATTGGGTCTCCACACACACACACCCTACTCTATCTCACTTTGCCACTAATACTGATCTTGGCTCTGCTGATGACTCACTAGCATGCTTGCAGCTCGGGCAGCATGTTGTGTATAAGGCAGAATCATGTCTGGGGAGAGAGTGACAGCCTGCCCTGCACCGAAAAGGAACTGGTGAGAATTCTGAAGTTGTACTGAAACCTACTTGATCCTTAAAGTTCATTTCGAGTCATGGCCACCAATAAGCCTTTGGGTTTGAGAAGCAGAAACCAAATATGCCAGCCAAGTTCGACCGTCTATCAAGTTTGGGTTTCTTTCTAGGGGAGGAGTGTAGAGTTGCTAATGGTTATGAAGCACCTACCATGTACCAAGCACTGTGCCAGGCATTTTCTTTGCTTTTCCTTGCTGAGTCCTCTCTCTGCCATGGTATTTATCATCTCCATTTCACGAGAGATGGAGCTGAGTCTGAAAGTAGGGAAACAGTGGCTTAGAAAAAAATCTAAAGCCCTTGCCTGTTCTTCAGGGGTTCCCCCATGCCTACTTCTTGGACTTTGGCTCTTCTCATGGCTTTTAGCTTTCTAAAGAAATTAGGTATTCTGTCCTTTGCTGCCTCAGGACCTTTGCACTTGCTGTTTGTTCCACCTGGAACCCTTCTTCTTCCTGGTCTACAGCTGGTGGAATGTGCTTTTCCTACCATTTCAGCAACTTCACCTCTACCTTGGAACTTACCTTGACCACCTGAGTAAAAATACTCTGTCACCCTTTATCACCCTAGAGTTTTCCATATTCTGAAATTAGCCTACCCTTCCTGATTTTCATTCATCTACAGGAATATTTCTCAACAAAAGTAGCGACCCTATCTCTCTCAATTCTGTTTTGTTAACACTTGACATGAGTAGGGGCTCAGCAAATATGTTGTTGCACAACTAAATAAATGCAACAGATATTTACAAAGCACCTGCTAGGTATAATTTGGCACTGTTCTAGGCACGGGTGATACAGCAGTGAACAAAACAATTAGAGACCCCATTCTAAGAGGGAAAGACGGATGTTAACAACAGAATTAATAAATAAAATCTCAGAGAGTGATGCACCTAGGGTAGGTAATGGTGTTGGGGTAAGACAAGCTGCTCTCAGATAAGGCCCCTCTGACAAAGTGACATTTCCAGAGAGACCTGGATAAAGTACAGGAAAAAGTCATGCAGATGTCTGCGGAGAAAGTCATGCAGATGTCTGGGGAGAAAGCGTTCCAAAAAGAAGGAACACCCAGTGCAGAGGTCCTGCAAAGGGGCAGAAGCATACCGGTAAGTCTGAAACAGCACCCAGAAAGCACAGCTTTTGCCGAAGGGGGAGGGTAGAGGCAGAGGGGAAGGAAGGGGGTGGTTCAGGCAAACACTTCTGGGTCTTGCTAAAAATTGCAGCCTTTACTATGAATGCAGTGGGTTGTTATTAGAGGGTTTTGAGCTAAGGGGAGACCTGGATAAATGAATAAAATCACACAGCTTGAAAGCAATCAACCTAGAATAGAAACTGGGCTCTCTGAGTCCGCAACCCGCGCCCCCTCTCCCCAGCCCCTGCCAATGATGAAGCTGTATCTAACCCTACCCACACGCTCTTCCCTGTGCATTTGAGCATCTAGGCAAGGCCCACCCCTCTTTTTTTTTTTTTTTAAGATTTTATGTATTTATTAGAGAGAGAGAGAGAGCATGAGTGGCGGGGGAAGGACAGAGGGAAAGGGAGAAACAGACTCCCCACTGAGCAGGGAGCCCAACGCGGGGCTCCATCCCAGCACCCTGAGATCACGACCTGAGCCAAAGGCAGATGCTTAACCAACTGAGCCACCCGGGCGCCTCCACCTGAAGCCTGGTTTTGGTAGCTGAGCCCTAAGCTGGTGGCAGGGTTTGCTTTGTTTGTTTGTTTGTTTGTTTTCCTGTTCGTGTAGAACATTGGTGTCCACTTGCAGCCAGTGACCCCCTACCCTGGCGACTGGGACCGGCTTCTGGCTGATCACAGAGTGGGGCGCACGTTGCATCAGCGACACAGCCTCATGGAACAGCAACTGCGGCGTCCGCTCCCTCCCTGAGTTCGATGCCCTGCAGCCTGGCATGGTGCCAGGTGTGAGTAAATTGGGCCCAGGGTTCCTGTTGTTGTTTTCTATTCACACAGCAGCTGCTTTCATTACCGAGCCATGAACCTGATCTCTCAGGATTGTCAGTCAGCTCTCTCCCCGCTGATACCAAGGGGAAAGGAGACAGGCTAGCCCTACAGTGAACAGAGCTCCCTCCCAAGGCCCCACCCAGCGCCTCGTGCACTAACTACCAGCCAGCACACCAAGCATTTTGCAGAGCGTATCAGTGAGGACTCGAGCTTCAAGGGTTTGGAAAGCCAATTGGTTTAAATCAAAAAGATTAATTTGGGGTCCATATCTATCAAAGGTCAGGCAAGCCTCGGCTTTGGCCAAGTGGGACGTAAGGGACTCCAATGGTGTTACCAGAATTAGGTCTGATTCTTCCCCTCTCTGCTTTCTGCTGGAGGCCTCTCATCTCAGGATGTAGCGAGATGCCAAAGCAGGTTCCATCTTAACACTTCAAAACCCCAGAATTACTTTTTCACATTTCTCGTCAACATCTTAGAATTGAGTCTCCCTGCCTCGGACTGGTTCACATACCCAGACCTAAAACAATCACTTTTTCCAGGGCAGCGCAAAGCCCGGTTTGGCTCACTGGGTCATGGGTTCCACCCTGCACCAGCCTAGGAGTTAGGCCACCTCACTCTTAACGAACCAACAGCAGGAAAGGGACAGTTTCTCAAGGAAGATTAGGGTCCAATCACCAGATGCTGGGTAGGTAGATGTCCGCTCTCAGGCATTCTCTCAGTTAATTTTCAGAGAACCCTGTGGCATAGTGATGATCCCATTCTGCAGAGGAACAAGGTGAGGCCCAGAGGGGTTAAGTCAACCAAAAACATACAGCCATTCATTGACAGAGCTGGGATCTGAACATGAATTTGTCTTTCTCCATAGTGCGTGCTCAAGGGTCTCCTACACTTGAGACAGGAGAAGTGTTAAAATAGGGTCAAGATGATCCTTGAAATCCACCACCCTAGAGCAGCTCCCTGGCATTGGCTCATTTTTTTTTTTAAATTTCAATTTCTTTGATGTACTTTAGGTGAAGTTGGAAACCAGTTTTCCAGGTTATCTGATTACAATAGTGACTCACTCTTAGCAAGTACAGAGAGGAATGTTCTGAAATTATCCTGGAAGGAAATATGCCTCTCCTGGATGGCGGCATATTACCCACGTGTCAGGAAAATCCATATGCCCACAACATGTCTTACATAAATGTGTGGAGGCGTGTTTTAAAAGCATGTATATTCATATCCTCCGTGTGTATGTATATAAATCTAGATATTTATCCCTCTGCTAGATTCATAAGCATCCAGTGGTTCACACGTTAATTACAGTCTCTTTGGTGAGGAGAAATATTTTCCCTTCTATCATGTTCATTTTATGATTATCTGTAGTTCATCTTTGTAAAAGTCACTAAATCATCTGGCAACACAGTGTTCTGTAATTGTTGATTGTGCACACACTTTGGCTTTACTTTTGTGAACCTCCTACTCCCTTGCTTTTATTCTTTTTTTTAAAGATTTTTATTTGTTTATTTGACAGAGAGGGAGACACAGCGAGAGAGGGAACACAAGCAGGGGGAGCGGGAGAGGGAGAAGCAGGCTTCCCGCGGAGCAGGGAGCCCGACGCGGGGCTCGATCCCAGGACCCCGGGATCATGACCTGAGCCGAAGGCAGACGCTCAATGACTGAGCCACCCAGGCGCCCCCTCTTGCTTTTATTATTAAGAACAATAATTAAGTGCGGGGTGCTAGGCATATATATAATCTCAACAAATTCCAGCCAACCATACTTGGAAGGAGGTACTACTGTTATCACTATTTTCATAGAGGAGGAAAGCAAGGCTCCAACGATCTGCCTGGTGAACCATGCAGAGTCTGCCGTGGAAAGGGGACTCAGACTTAGGTTTCTTCTACTTTCAAGCAGAGTTTCTCAACCTTAGAACTATTGACATTTAGCCAAGCTATTCACTACCATACTATTATGGAAGTTAAGAAGGAAAAAACAAGCTAAAACAAAACAGAAACAAAAAAACCAACACTGTTTGTTTTGGGAACACCAAGTCTCCAGGGCTACCAAGGAGGCTATATAGCTATTAGGTGTTTGGTGGAAAACGTGCAGAAATCTATCAGTATTTCAGGTGCATATGTTTCGATCCAACAATTCCTGTAAAAATGCTGATAAAAAATAATGTGCAAGGGTGTAAGGGTGAAAATATTCAATACAGTGTTGTTTATAGTAGGGAAGTTGGGAATACTTAAAGGTCCATTGGTAAGAAACCAGTGAAATGAATTACAGTACATGAATCCACTGGGCTACAGGTCAGGATTTCTTTAAAAGTATGCAGAAGCTCTAAATGTAGACACAGGGAAAGGTAAAGATTTATTTTCAGTGAGAAGTGAACTACAAAGGATTGCATAATCCCAATTTGGGAGGAAAAAACTCAGCCTGTGTGTCTGCATGGAGGTGGAGTCAGGTGAGGGTGTGTAAATTGGGTTATACCTAAGAAATTGCTGGAAAGATATAAACCAAACTGGTAATAGTGATTACCTTTGGGAAATTCTTATTCTAGGATGAGGCATGTCCAATTATACTTTATACTACATACTTTATACTGTGCCTCTCAACAAGGGACAGTTGTGCCCTTCGGGGTACATTTGGCAATGTCTGGACACATTTGGGGTGTGTGTGTGTGTGTGTGTGTGTGTGTGTGTGTGTGTGTTGGGAGGGAGTTGTACTGGCATTTACCAGTGATACTGTTAAACATTCTCGGTGCACAGGACGTACACATCCACACAAAGGATTATCCTGCCCAAAAGGTCACTAATGCCAAGATTGAGAAACCCACTCTATACCCTAGTTTAGTGTTTAGGTTTGTTATAATAAGCATCCATTAATCTTAAACTTTAAAAAACATTTGCAAAACAAAGTCTCCATTCTGATACCCGAATAAAAACATTGTTGCTGGTGCCTTCAAAAATCAAATCAAAGAAACAATTTTAACATCAATAGTTTTGCCGTATGAACATAATATACTTTTTCTTCCATTAGCAGAACAAATTTTCTCTATTTAAATGTAGCATTTCTATATATTTGTCTTTCAAAAGAGTTTACAGTCATCCTTAAGCAAAACAATCCAATAATATTTATCCCATTTCACAGATTAAAAACTAAGAATTGGGGAAGACTCACTGTTTATACAACCAGCTAGAACCTTGATAAATAATTTTAATAGTTTCTGGAATATTAAATTGCCTAATCTCAAACATATGTGTTTTGCTTGAAACTCATGGTAAAAAAATCACTGATTATTTCCACTTCTTTAATTGTGAAACAAAGCAAGTTTCCTAAGGAATCCTTCCTTCTCTATGAACAGAGTATGTGCCCCCTCATTTCTTCCTCCAAACAGAAATACTTTTTTTTTTTTCCCCTCGCAGGGCATTATCATTTCAATTTGGAGATAAAACATCTCTTCTCTCACTTTCTGCTCTGTAGTGTAACCTTGGTGGGTTGTCTTTTGACACATTAAATTTCTGAGTGCAGAGAAGATCCCAAGTGTAACTGAGGAGGTGACAGCTTTGAGTGAGGTTTCTAATAAGGAGGACAGGTGTACTATAAAATCTTTCATGCTCCTCATGAAGCCAGTAAGTCACACTTAGCGAGACACTGGCTATGACTAACAGCATGCTGGTGGCTCCAGGACAGAATGTTGTTGCTGACCCAAGGACCAAGCCCTTGTCATGGGCTCTGTCTTAAGAAACCTCCTCCTGACTCTGAAGTATAAGACACAGAGTTCTCGGGCACCTGGGTGGCTCAGTCGGTTAAGCATCTGCCTTTGGCTTAGATCATGATCCCGGGGTCCTGGGATCGAGTCCTGCATCGGACTCCCTGCTCATCTGGGAGCTTGCTTCTCTTTCTGCCCGCCCCCCCCCCCCCCCCGCCGCCCATGCTCTCTCTCTCTCTCTCTCACAGAAATAAATAAAAATACATTAAAAAAAAGACACAGAGTTCTTGGAGCCACCACAACTGTTAGAGATGCACACTGGCCTACTGATACGTGTTTGTTTGACTGAAACTCTACTTTGGGGGGGACTTCTGGGTGGCTCAGTCGGTCAAGCATCTGACTCTTGATTTCAGCTCAGGTGATGATCTCAAGGCCATGGGATCCATGCTTAGCAAGGAGTCTGCTTGAGATTCTCTCTCTCCTCCCTCTACCCCTCCCCCTACTCAGGCACATGCACGGTCTGTGTCTCTTTCTCTAAAATAAATAAATAAACCTAAATTAAAAAAAAAAACAAACTTTACTTTTTGGAAATTAATTCCCTATTTGTCAGGATAGGATAGGTTATGCTGCGGTAAGCTCCACTCCCCAAATTTTAATAGCTTAAAACGACAAGTATTTATTTCTCTCTCGTGATACATGTGTGTTGTGGGACCGCTGGGGGCTCAGCTCTGCTCTCACCCAGGACTCCACCAGCTACAGTGGACATCACCTGCTCTGATGACAGAGAACCAGAGAGCACGTTGAATCACACGCTGACTCTCAAAGTGACACGCACCACTTCTGAGCACGTCTCTCACGGCCTTGCCTAACTTCAGAGAGGTGGGGGAGTGTGAACATCAAAAGGACAAGAGACACGGGAAACTTGGGAACAGTTCTAATGACTCCCACAGTCACCAAGGTGTAAAAATCGTGTACTAATCTGAGTTTCTGGATTCTTTTGCAAGATGCAGGATGTTGCAACACTGGACCTGCGCGACTGTATGGCAATCATTGGGAAGAAGGAGAGGCACCGATTAGCAAGGACTCTATTTAGATGGGACTTTTGTTTGCCTGCTGGCAGACCCTGCCTGCCCTGTTCCACTCATCCAAGGGGTCAGCTCGGTCCTTGGAGGAAGTTGAGTTGGTGCAGTCTAGTGGTGACAGTCTGGCTATGGAGTTAGACGGCCTGGCTTTTATTCTGGGAGAAACCCCTTTATGGCTGAGTAACCACAGCTGACTGATTTGACTCTCTGTGTCTCAGGTCCAAGGGGTGCAGGTAGCCCTGGGAAATGGGAGCCATACACAGGGATATGGGAATAATAGTAATAAAGTAGTAACTTCAGAGGCTGTGACGAGCAATAAACGAGAAAACCCATGCAAGGCACTTAATTTAGTGCCTAGGACAGAAATAATGCAACTGCTATAGTATCACCACCACCGTCATCATCATTATCATCATCATCATCATCATCATGTTTCCAAAGTGCAGCCTTCCCTTTACCTTTCACTTATGGGAAAATGGGGCTGCCAGGTAAATGCTGTTGGTGGATGAATATTGACCAGCTCCCCTCCTTTCTCTGTATCTGTTTCCCGTCTCCTAATCCAAAGGGTCAGACCAGGAGCTTTCTGAGGTCCCTTCCAGTACTGACATTCTGTGATTCCAAGACACAAGGAGGGCCCCCAGATCCCTTCTTGAGCTTTCAAAGCATTCCCGATGTATGCTTTAGCGTGGATCTGGAGAGTGTATCTGTCACGGGGGCTGCAGGCTGGGGAGAGACATGAAGCCAAGCTATGAGGCAAGCATGGGAACAGACTGAACCACAAGCTCTGGCCTTGAACCCATCCAGGGAACACTGATGTGAGCCAACTGTGCATTATCTGCTGATGAACCTTCCCAGGAAGTGATGCTCTGGAACCCTCCACAGGCCTTGTGATCTCTGCCACCAACATCAGTCTCCATCTGGACTAGTCTTTTCTTTCACGGCACCTGGTAGAGAGCAAAGGGCCCCTAGCCCAGGCCGAATGTGACAGTTTTGTTTTTGTTCTGCAGGCTGCCCTGCCTTTGAACGATGTAGTGTGATGATAGAGATATTATCACCCCGAGCTAAAACATTCACCAATAACGAGACAATGAAAGCAGTTGCTACAAGTTTGTGTGGTGAATGCAGAGGACGCAAACTCTTAATTGTCCAATAAATATTCTCCTTAGATTCATTTAGATTTCTGCAAATGAGTTTGTGCTTGATTCAAAACACCTGGAGGCTCAGCTTGAGCCGTAGAGAAGATCCTGGCGAGAACTTCATGCTCTGGAATCAGACAGTCTCTGCCCCTGAGCTCTGACCCTAAGCAAGCTCCGTGTCCTCACAAAACCTCCGTGCCTTCATCTGCAAAGGGGAGGTGGTAACACTGACCTCACCGAGTTGGGAAAATTGACTAATAGACTGTGTATCTCATGAAGGGTCTGGCACATCAGCCCTCAACACATGTCAAGAACGAGGTAGCTTAACTGGGACTCTCCCATAAATCATCTCTGCAGAGGGGCGCCTGGGTGGCTCAGTCGGTGAAGCGTCTGCCTTTGGCTCAGGTCGTGATCTCGAGCCCCATGTCGGGCTCCCTGCTCAGCAGAGAGTCTGCTTCTCCCTCTCCTTCTGCCTCTCCCCCACCTCATGCTCTCTCATGCTCTCTCAAATAAATAAATAAAATCTTTTAAGAAAGCATCTCTGCAGAGTCACCGAGGGTGGACAATCTCAAGACTAAGCGTATACGAGTGAACGTACTGGAAGTTGGCTGTGGCAGGTAGGATGCCACATGCCCTATAGAGAGGGACATGAGAAGACACAAGCCCTGTGTTGCAAGAGCTTCTTATGTTTTCAGGAGGAATTTTAAAAGTCTGAAGTTTTATGTGAAATCTCCTGATTTTTCAGTGTTGCCCAATATATTAAGCTGGATACCTATTTGACTCCAGTAAAAATAGACTTCCCCCAAGACTCATACCCCCCCAGAGTAACAGCGCATTGAGTCAGATAGAATTTTGTTTGTCTCAGGTAAAAGGGCAGGTAGGTGGCCGAGAGCTAGCAAGGCGCTCCTTGATGTCAGGCGCCCAGTGAGCGTCTATCTGTTGCCCTGCCACCTTAATATGAAGCTTCCTTCTCGTGGTCCAAGATGACTGCTCAGGCACCTGCCATCATGTGCCTATTCCAGGCAGCCAGAAAGGGAGCAGTGGAGGGCATGCCCCCCTCTCCTTAAATATCTAACCTGGAAATCACACATACTACTTTTACTCACTTCTCTTTGGCTAGTGCATTGTGACGTGGCCACGTCTACCTGACAGAAAGGCTGAGAAGCATAGTCTTTATTCTGGATGGCCAAATAACCAAGAATCAGGACATCTTAAATGAAAAGAAAACAGGAACAAAGCCACAAGTATCTTGGATTTTTTTAAACACTAGAACCACCAAGCAAGCCACACCTCTGGAGCATTTGGGAACACGGAAAGAACCCTTCTCCCCTGGGGATGTGATAGGAACGCATCATAATAAAATGTCTTTTCTATTAAAATGATCGTTGGCACCAACGTCAAAATAGGCTCCATGTATTGAGGGCCTACTACGGGCTAGATGCAGCGTTAGGTGCTAAACACGTGCATGGCTGTCCCCTGACCCTCCAAACACCCCTGCGGGCTGGGCATCATCATCACCATTAACCAGCCGTGGGAAGGAGGGCAGAAGAGAAGTGATGTGACCGCGTGCACGTGGTTTGTAAGTGGCTGAGCGGGGATCTCGGGTCAGACCCACCAGACACCGGCCTTGCTCTGTGCTGGGCACAGTCTCCCACTTCCTTACCTTCCCCCCACCTTACAGCGCTGCCCGTTGTGTACCCCCCTAACCCCCCCAGCCCCGGTGCCGAGGGGGGACCCTGTCACAGCAGCATCACCACGCGGAGCCCAGGTTAGAGAAGGTCAAAGACGGTGGCCCCGAACCCCCACATCCTGACTTTGGGCCCTTTCGACCATTCTTTGATCTCTGTTTTCGCAAGTTCCAGATTCCTTCACCTACTGCTATTTTATAAAGAAGAGAGAGAGAAGAGCAAAAAAAAAATGACTCTTAGCTGAACTGTTTTTCTTCAGAATCACGAATAATTGTTTTTGTGGTGTGTCTGGGAAGGCGTTCGCCTCTCATCTTCTGCCCAGGACTTGGCAGTCTCCTTCATGTTGCCCCTTGCTCGCCTTCCTCAGCACACCCGTTCCGGGCAATCCATCACCAGAGCCGTTATCCTGCTTCTGATCAAGGGGGGGACTGGGAAAACCGCCTCGCCCTCAACACCTACCAGCGGCTCTTTGATTTGCCATATCCGTGGGCAGAGGGCAGTTTCCAGAGAATGACCTCAGAGCCTCTCCACACGGAGCCCCACGCAACACCTCAGCAGCACACAGTCTGGGGAGAGCAGACCAGGTCGGGCTCTTTGTAAACAGTCGGCACACGGTTTCTAGTTCACTGATTTCCCTCACCGAAGAAAAGCTTTGCTTTCTTCCCCTTTCTGGAACATACTCTGCGAGGTGGGGTTTCCCAGAGCTGCTCACCTCACCCCTCCGACCACCTGCTGGAAACTTCCCTTCCACATTACCAGGTGGCTAAATAAAAACAAACGCGACACCTTTTCCTCAAAATAAAGTAGGTCAGAGATTCACTCGGCTGGCCAGTAAACTAGGGCAGCATTTCTCTCATCCTCCGTACTCTCGACATCTGGGGCCACATCGTTCTCCGTGGTGGGGGCTGCCCTGCGCTCTGCAGGATGTGTGGCAGGGTCCCTGGCATCTCCCCTCTAGATGCCAGCAGCAGCCCCGCCCCCCCAGTTGTGACAACCAGAAAGGTCTCCAGACATTGTCACCTGTCCCCATGGGCGGGGGGCTGGGGGGGGCGCGCGCAAAATCAGTCCAGGTGGGGAACTGGAGTGCCTTCGGGACATTCATGCAGGTGCAGAGAGCAGGTAGGACTGTGGTTACTTCCTGGCCTGTGCCTCTCCAGCTGAGTGACCTGGAAAGTGTCATCATGTCACAGAAACTTCATTGCCATGCCTGTGAAATGGACAGAATAATTAGGTTGACTCCAAGAAGTTATTGGGAGTGTTTGGAAAATGCTTAGCACCCTCCCAGACCCCCGGCAAATGAGAAACCAGAGCTGGCTCTTGTGAATGTCAGCTGTTGGTGTCAAGCTAACAAAGCAACTGGGAGGATGGGGGGCGTTGGGGGTCTGGCCCTCTTAAGGCTCTGTCCTGACTCAGATTTCGTGCTCTGTTAGCATCAGACTCTTGCTGGTGCCCCTCATGCGACGGGCTCTCTTCGGGCCCCCATATTCTTGCTCAGGCAGTTCCTCCAACCTTCTCTTCATGGTCTCTTCTCTTCATGGTTAACCCCCACATACTCAACCTTCAAGCTCAGCTCAGGGGTCTCCTCCCCTGGGAAGCCCTTCATGATTGCTTCCTCCCTCCCACCCCCTGCCCCAGTCTGGGGCTCATCCCATTCCTAGTGACTGCGGAAGTCCCAGTTTATCTCTCATTGCACTCCTCAGTCATTTGATTTTGATTTTGATTTATTTTTAGAGTCTTCCGCAGTCATTTAAATATTTGGTCATCTTCACCAGAAGTGTCCTCCGTAGAGGCAGAGATTGCATCTTAGGCATCCTTGAGTCTCCGGGGTCGGCCCGGCTTAGGACTATACGTCCACATTGCTCAAATGTCTCTCCAAGTGGACAAAGGAAGGAGACATGGGGGAGAGAGAGAAGAAGGGAAGAAGAAAGGGCTGAGTGAGGGACACACAAGAGAGCAGTACCTTGCAGAAAAAAGAAATATTTGGATCAATTAGTAGCTGCTATTTTTTTTTTATGGTTTCTTGTTCTAAGTGCAGTTGTTACCTCACTGTCACCTTTACCAACCAGTGAGCAGCCCTGAGTCTGCAAAGAGAGAAACCTTTCTTTCTCCAGGGTGAGCTCTTGGCAAATAAAGTATCTGATACACTACAGTCGTTCAATAAAAGACTGATAGTTTGTCCCTGTTTTCCAAGCTCTCTCTTGATGGTGTCCATTCACTCAACAAGTATTTACTGAGTTCCTGATTCAGGGGTGAAACAACAAGGTCCTTGCCCTCATGGGGTCCACATTCTAGGTGGGGAGACATCCATGTGTAAATGTCTCACGTCACAGAGACATATAACGTGAAGGATGAGAGAGAGAGGGTTGGCTGAGTGGGTTGCTATTTAAAATGGGTTATCAAGGAGGGGTCTTGGATAAAGTAACATTTGAAAAGAGAGCTGAAGGAAGTGAGTATTAGGATCTGCAGAGGTGATCCATCACACATCCCTTTACGTTTTTAAAGATTTATTTATTTGAGAGAGTGTGGGGGGAGCGGCAAAGGGAGAGGGAAAGAGAATCCTCAAGCAGATTCCCCACTGAGCGTGGAGCCCTATGTATGCTCCATCCCAGGACCCTGAGATCATGACCTGAGCCAAAATCAGGAGTTGGCCGCTTCACCAACTGAGCCACCCAGGTGCCCCATTACATTACACATCCCTTTAAATGGTAGCTCTTGATGGGCTGCATGCCAGCCTCAGAGCATTTGCAGAAAAGAGTTAACTACTTGGGAACTGCCTATATCAGCATATACCACAATATTTCCAGAATCCATGCGCCTTGGCATGTTTGTGGAAGTCACCTAAAATAAAATGAAGTCTGTAGATATTGGAGAAGCAGATAAACAATATTTACCAACTTCCTCTACTGCAGACTCTTCGGATCCTTTAATAGAGCCACACTGTGAATCTCCATGTGGGAACCAGAGAATCCCGTTCTCTAACTTGTTTTGAACTCAGAAGCCTTTATACAAGAAACATATTATAGGACTTGTGTTTTGAAGAATGTATTTTGGTAAAAATGGTTTTGGATTGGGTGCCACATTTCAAGAAATATTCTTTCCATATTTCCATATTACTATGTCTGGGAAAAACAAAACAAAACAAAACAGCCTCATTACCATTAGCAATCACTCGCTATGCTTCCATCACCCCAGCCCTAGGCAACTACTAACCTAATTTCTGCACCTATAGATTTGCCTCTTTTGGACCTTTCATATAAATGGAATCATATAATATATAGTCTTTTGTTTCTGGCTTCATTCACTTAACATAATGGGTGCAAGGTTCATCCATGCTGTGGCATGTGTCAGGACTTAATTCCTTTTTACTGCCAAATAGTATCCCATTCTATGGATGTGACACATTTTGTTTATTCATCTGTTTGTTCATTAGTCGGTGGACAATTGGTTGGTATTCACCGTGTCCGTTATTGGTTTCTTGCCTTTTGACTCTGCAAATGTTTAGCCTGTCACATTTAGAATTTCCCTTTTCTCTACCAGGGGCAAGCCAGCCCTCCGTAAAAATGTAGTTCAGAGAACCTGTCTCGGTGGTTGAAAGCAGATTCGTCACCGGTCTTGTTCCCTCCAAATTAAAAAAAAAAAAAAAAAAAAAAAAAGCAGAAAAGAAAACTTCCGTTACGCTTAAAAGCAATATGTAAATGCATATATGTGTGTATACACACACACGTATTTTCTTTCTTCTCTATTTCTAATAAAATAGACTTGTGCTCTTTAGGGAAATCAAAAGAAGGGGTAACAACCGATTATAGTATGAAAAAGGAAATTTTAAAAGACTCTTTGGAAATAGCACATACATAAAACATTCCTGAACTATCTGCTAATGCAGGAATTATCCTTCGATGCAAGGGATCTATGCCAAAGTAAAAGTCTGCTCAGGCTTTTATGAATTTCCATGTTAGTGACAAGTCTCTGACTCCAGGGTTGGTGGAAGCCACTGCATTTGCCCCGTGCGGCTGCTGTCCAGGACTCATAAGCTGTTTGAAGATGAAGATACTCTAATTCACGACCGAGCCCTCGCTGAATTCAGAGTGCTTTGTGCAGCACACTTCTTGGCCATGTATCCAACAGCATTTTGATGTTATCGAATGCCAGGTTAAAAGATCCTTAGGGGTTTGGGACAACACATCTCCTTGCTCTGGACATTGCAAAGAGACCGAGGTCGGATCCGGAGTGACCCGAGGGAAGACTTGTCACAAGGTGGCCAGCATCTGTTTGAAAGCTCCGCCGGGTTGGAGGGAAGGGAGCACCTATCTCATTATTTGAGCAACCTGACAAACTTCCCCCTTCTCACTCATATTTCACATATATGCAGTTGCCATCCAACTTTGTTACAAAGAAAGTAGAGAAACTTGTCATTTGTTTGATCATCGGCGTGGTGTAAGAATTTGCCTGTCACTTGTTTAGGATAATGGCTGAATTCTTCAGTTTTCAATTGATGCTTGGCAGTTTGGATGTGTTAGATTGCTCGCGAGCAACTGAAAGAAATCCACACATTCTATCCATTGTCAAGCTCATTTAGCAGATTATTCTAAGACTAAAGGGAAGGTAGGTAGCTCGGGCTATGAGTCTTTTAAGAAAACATTATAGAGTGTGAACAAAAGCAAGTCTACAGAACTTTAAAATGTCAGAGAACTTAGAAATCCTTTGGTTTGAAGGGTTTGAAAACTCATATGCCCACAGAGTCCAGACAGGTAATAAAAAAAAAAAATCAAAAAGAAAACCAGCTGAAAGAGATAGATGGGCTCTTGCAACAGCCCTAGGTGGGGCTTTGACCTCTACTTACTTGATTGTGTGTTTTCATGAAATTTGCAAAAGTAGGATATTTAACTTTAATTGGTTAATAGGGCTGTTGTTTTTCTCTCTGACATCCTCCTCCATCGTACTTTCCCTTACGTTGGGTGCTAGATGGCCCTGGATGCATCTCGGGAGTTTTGTGCTCGTGGGCTATGGCCATTTTTTATTTGTACTTTCTCCTGCAGTATTGGAGATTCTGCAAACATGGTATATTCATAATTCTGTATTGTTTCTCAAAGAAGAGCTTTTATTTTTTTAAAGATTTATTTACTTATTTATTTTAGAGAGAGAGAGGGCACGTGCACATGAATTGGGGGGAGGGGCAGAGGGAGAGAAGCTCAAGCAGACTCCTTGCTGAGCATGGAGCCCCACGTGGGGCTCCATTCCACGACCCATGAGGTCATGACCTGAGCCAAAACCAAGAGTCCATCACTTAACCGCTTAACTGACTGAGCCAACAGGCACCCCAGGAAGAGCTTTTAAAAAGGGTTTAAAGGCAAAGGGGGGGGCAAGGGAAGGGGTCACTCGGTGATGGACATTAGGGAGGACATGTGATGTGATGAGCACTGGGTATTAGATAAGACTGATGAATCACTGAACTCTACCTCTCAAACTAATAATACGCTGTATGTTAATTAATTGATTTTAAACTTTTTTGAAAAAAGGAAAATAAAAGGGTTGAAAAGTTCCAATGCTTCACCAAAGCAGCAAGCCAAATAGGCACTAGGGCAAGGTGGACAGTTCATACCAGTCTAGAGGAAGAGGTTTTGCTGAGCTCCAGACAGTTGCCAGGTGGGCATTCCGGGGCCCAGTGTGGCCAGTTCCCTCAAGTGAAGCCAGACATTCAGATTTCTCACGTCAAACCTAATTTCCAGATGTTGAGAACTAACCAAACAAAGCTAATCAGAAGGCCAAATTTGATCTGTGGGCCCAGTGTTCAGCCCTTGTTACTTACGATGGGAAAACTAAATGAACAGGTGGGCCGTCGATCTGCACCATTGTCTTCCAGCACCAATACAATGAAATTATCCACCTAGGTTTTTAAAATTTTTAAAATCATTTAGCTAGTATTCATCGAGTGCTAATGTGCATTGTACATAAATCTGAGTTTCTTCTAAGTTCAGCTCTTGATTAATGGTGTCCAAAGTAGCCCAATCCAGGTGTAGAGTTAGAACACAGGGCTCAAGGTGAAATTACATCTCACCGTGCCAGGATGCCAAAGACAATCCACTGACATTTGCAATAATTCAAACAAGGTGTTCCAGATCCTTATTAAAAGAAAAGAAAGCTTCAAAATATGTTGTGGGGTTTTCTATTTCTGGGCACATTTTTGTAGTCCAGATGTTAGAGTTTCCTTTGCATGAACTTTGGATGACTCAAAGTACTTAGAGGTCTTAAAACTGTCCCTCCTTTTACTCCTCCACACCTTGAATGTTTGCATCCACTTTCTCCACTGCCTCCAATGCTCTCTCTCTCCATATTTGCATACCTGGACTCTTCTCATCATTGAGATCTCAACTAACATGTTACCTCCTTAGAAAACCTTTCCAGAACATCTTAGCTCTTTAACCAACCCCCAGCTCTCTACCCCAGGGGACGATAAATGACAAAGGCCAAATCTAGCCTGCTGCTTGTTTTATAAATAAAGTTTTATTGGCACACAGCCATACTCATTTGTTTACATGTTGTCTATCGCTGCCTTTCTGTTATACCTGGAGACTTGAATAGTTGTGACAGAGACTGTTTGGCCTGGAAATCCCAAAATCTGGCCCTATATAGAAAATGTTTGCCGACTCCTGAGGCTTGCCCATGGCCCTGTCTTACCTCCTTCACATTATGATTAATATCTGAAATTACTTATTTTTGTGTTGCTTGTTTTTCACTTGTACTATTAGAATATATGTTTCCTAGGGGTTATTTTTCTTTGTACCTAGAACATAGTAAGTACACAATATATTTTGGTTGAGTAAATTTAATAAATTCTATACTTTAGCCTTTCTATTAATGCAGAGGAGGCTCGCTGAGCTTTGATACACAGGTGCTTTTCAGTACAACTGGGGGGAAACATGTAAATTTTTTTGTTTTTGGTTGAGTAACCTGGACAAACCAAATACACCAAGATGAGGCCTAAGTATTATATTCTGTAATGCTGCCTCTTGCACTTAATGAGAAAAAGCCAAGTTGTGAAACCAATAGAAACCATCATGGCATCATGATTGTATGTCTACTTCATCCTACGCCAGTGCCACTAACAAGAGCTAACTCTTCTTTGCCAAGCAAAGAAAGGCTATGCACTCAACTTATTTTTAAGTTATCAAACATTGTGGATTAACCCTATTTAACCAAATGAATGAGTTTCTGTTTCTAGAGTCTTCAACTTATATAAAGAAAGATGTCTTTGTTTTTTTCTGCTTAATTATGTCACCTTGTCCCATTCCATCCATGCAAACCCCAGCATGTACCCAGCCATTGGTTACCATCCCATGTCCTTGTCACCCCGTGCATTTTACTTGCTGGAAATAAATGTCCACAGTCCACTTAATCCCATGTCTCTCTTCACCTTGACATACTTCAGAACTACTTTTGTCTGTTCCTCTCTCTCATGGGCCTGACCTTCACTCCTAGGATCTCTTGCATGCAAGGATTTATTTAATGGTTCCTTGTCTATTAGCCTTTTCGGTCCTCTTTCTCGAAAGCAGGACCATTGCATACCCATCTTTATATTTCTTTCTGTTACCCAATTTGTGTTTGACCTGAATTGAGTCTTGAGTAAGCACCAGGTCCTTGGCATTGTGCTGGCAGTTACATCAGACAAAAATTAAACTTAACGAATTCCCAAGAGTTCTACCACCTTACTTTGGAAGGCCCCACACCATATAGAAATAAGCCTGGTAAAATGCACTTGCTTGCCATGTTAAGTATGATCTTTTTTAGAGAATACAATAGCAATTCATTTGCTTTTGAAATTATTATTGATTGCAACTTTAAGTTTTATTTTTCTGTATTTCAACCAATGCATTGTTTGGTTAGATCTCCAAGGATTTGAAAGCCCTTGAATTTTTCAGAGGCCCTTGGGAAGCTGGCGTACTCAATGCACTCTACCTCAAATTCCTAAAGCAGCCCGGACCCTCTCAGATACAATGGTCAACACAAGAGGTGTGGTTCTTATTCAAAGGGACTCTAGAGTCCAGCCGGTGTGTAGGCAGGTAAGAAAGTAGGAGACTAGGAGGAGACCCATTTGGGGGGCAGGGCACGGGCAAAGCAAGACTTGAGGGGAACAGAGAGGAATGGGAGTGGGGAAAGGGCACCAGGAAAGACCTCCTTGAAGGAGGCAATGTCTTAGATGAGTCTCGAAGGATGGGAACTTAGCAGCCAATTTCCCCCGAGCTAGGCTTGATAAACCTACTTACCCCGAAACTAATTCACCTGAAGTCATGACAGGCTATATAATTTGTGGGGTCCCTTCCAGAGTTTCAAGAAGGAACAGCAGAGCATTAAGCCAACTGTGGGGTCTTTCCAAGCACGGGGTCCCATCTGATGACACAGGTCACATGCCCTAGAAGCTGGCTGTGACAGTTGTCCCAAAAATGGGCCCGGTGTCATTCAAAAGACAGTTGGAGGCAGAAGCACATTTACCACCTAGCACATTGTATGTGCTCAACAATGGCTTATTGAAGGAGGATGAGTTTCTTTAGTTTATTTTTCTTTCCACAGAAGTAGACCTGACCAGGTGACAAAAGTCTAAAACGAGCATTTACTTTGGCAGTTTCCCTTTCTAGAAGCTCTGTACAGACGCAAAGATTCATATCTCGCCTGGAGAAACATGACCAGTGAGGCTGCCTTTTGTCTTTGAGATGACTTGGGTGTTATTACATTTAACCAGTTTATTTGGAAAAAATACATATATATGACCTTTTGGAAGTGATCTTTCTCCATGTCATATCCTGACAGTTGATGAGGATAAACTGACACTAAACAAAAGTGATTTTTATTAAGGCTCATTGAGTGCATTTTCAGAAGCTGCCACACAATGAAATGTATACATTTTTTCCCTGTCTATAAATCTGAGTAGTCTCGAATTGCCAAGTCAGGTAAAGTGAGTCCATGGGTAGCTCTTAAATGCATTAAACCCCTGGAAATATTAGATCCTTCTACAACAGATGAGGTTTGGTGGTGCAGCTCATTAGCATTTGAACAAATTTGTGAGACTTTTAAGGCATGTTGTTGGATTGAGCTAAGTAGACTAATGCAGTGAATTCCAGACCCTAATGGCTCCATTTATCAAGGGAGCAGGTTTTAACATAATGCATAAACCTTTCTCACATGGCCATTTTACTATGCATTTAATTCTATTGCAACATGGTGCTTCAGGCAGAGGAAATGAAGAACTTAAACAAGGTTAGCATTCCGAGAAAAGACTGGGAAAAAAATCAATACCTCCCTCCTTCCCCAAATAAAAGATGATTTACAAAAATGGAAATCTATATTGATGACAGGGTCTTAGAGATGACAAAATGTGCCCGTGATGTTTTGTGACTGGGACACAAGCTGTCATTTCCACTGAATGCATATCCAGTTTCAGGGAGAATGTTATAAAAATATTGTAGTGGGATTAATTAAAGGTTATTAATTGACGAAACGCCCTCCTGGAGCTTGGAGATTTATTTTGAGGCCAGTGAAGACTTCTGGAGCTTGTCTCCATTCCCAGTTTCACATTCTCGTTGACTTCAACATGCTCTCTCTCTTCCTGCTCATGCACACTTAAGAAGAGGTAAAGTAACTGTCTCTCCTCCCACTCGAGAAGATTTGCCAAAGCTCAACACTGAAGCTGCATCCTTTTGGAATACCCAGTCGTTCAAGGCTTTTGTTTTGACTATTAGCCATTTTAACAGTACCCTAACTTTATGATGTCCGCAGAGGTAGCATTACTCCTTCATCTACCGGGGAGATAACCAAGAGCTCATGGCATGGAGCATGTTGGCCATCTGCTGAGCTAGGACTTTGCCTTGTGCAGGGTGACATTTAGATGTAGGAGTATGTAATTTTACTAGTGAGCTGCCCGGAGCTATAGCACAGCATGAATTACCAGTTTCTCTGTTGACAACATCCTCTCTGCCGGCCAGTGTTGTGATAAAACAATGCACTCGAAACAGGTGACCAACTTTATAAATGCCTTTTGGTTCTTCTCTATTTATACAGCTATTAAGAACTTAAAGAAGTCACTTAAATTTTTCAGATACACCTCACTGCATTTTATGAGGGAAAATATATGCTTTGGTGGCTTCATAAATTTAGGGGTTTTTGAAAGCTGCAGAATATATCTCTTACAAATGTCAAAGGGTCTATGGCATATAACTTTGATTTTTCGGGAGATGTTACCCTGCTACTTAGATTGGAAATGCTTTGCTACTGATACGTAAAACAGCCCCACAGTTGCTCATTCTATCCAAACTGTCCTCGAAAGTTATTTCTTTAAAAAGTTGAGTCCTGGGGTGGCTGGGTGGCTCAGTCAGTTAAGCGTCTGCCTTCGGCTCAGGTCATGATCCCAGGGTCCTGGGATCGAGCCCCACTTTGGGCTTCCTGCTCAGCTGGAAGCCTGCTTCTCCCTCTCGCACTCCCCCTGCTTGTGTTCTCTCTCTCTCTCTCTCTCTGTCAAATAAATAAATAAAATCTAAAAAAAAAAAAAAAAAAAAATGTTGGGTCCTCCCATTTTCCCTGTTTCCTTCCTGAAGTTGCCTTTCTACATGGTGCTTGGCAGGACCTGGGTATTAGCAGCAAGAGTTATGTTAAGTCAAATAACTGAAAGTAGACTGAATTTCCATCACTCAAAAATGTAAAGTTGGCGCTTCAGCCCAGAGCTTGGCAATCAGTCTTCTACATTTGGGAAACCCAAAATTATCCTCTATGCAGTAAAAACAGATTAGCTAAATAATATCCGAAAGAGAAGGACAGAAGTGTTTCAAGGTAGTATTTCATAAAACTGAGTCAGAAGTATTGAAATACCTTTCATATACACAAAAGTGTCCTTTATAAGTAATAAAACTCCTGTCAAGACCCCAAACACATGGAAATCAATGGAAAATTTTTCTCCATGTCTGAGCTGCTCTTAGGATTCAGAGTGATCTCTCTTCCTCTGAGGTCTTTCCTGGTCTTCCTGGTCAAGGTTGGGTATTGTTTGACAAGGTCACGCCATGTCTCCGCCCATGGTTGTTTGCATACACTGGTGGCTTCTTTTCTTATGTGTCTCCCCAACTCAACTGTCTGTCCCTTACTGGCACACACAAGAACTTTCCTTTCCTTTCTTCATGTAAAGCACAAAATTAATACTGCAGAAATGTGAAAAACGTGTGTGAATGAGTTAATAAGTAAGTGACTCACTGCAATTGTGAAATTTTTTTGGATCTTCAGACCTTTTGATGAAAACCAGAAGTGGAAAGGAGAGAGTTAACGTTGGGGACCTTAAATCTTTACTTCTTTTCAAGCATGTGGAGGAGGTCTCACTCTCCTTTCAGAGGGGTCGGCACTAAGGAGAGAGCACCTACATCAAAGAGAGGGAGCCCATAACGTGGGCTCCAAATACATGCACTGAACTGAGCCAGTCTCTACCTGAACTCCTGCCTGAGAGGTTTGCAAAGGATACCCTGAATCATTCTAGCAGAGGCGCCTAGGAGATGTGAGGGAAAGGTTATGGAATTATGAATGCAGCATTACACATCTAGTCTGGACTTCCTTAATCTTCCAAATGGTGAGTCCAGGCAGCAGATCATGGAATATTTGGAAGAGCTGTTGAGAAGGTTAGCTTTGTTGACTACTTTTGTTAATGTGTTGCCAATCTTAGACCTTCTTCTACTGACGGGTTGCACTTGTTTTTGCTATGCTCCTCTTGTGGACTCAATGTAAAATAGCATCTTGGAAGGTTCTAGAAGGACTCTAGGCTTCTCAGTGAGATGTTCTCCAAATGGCCTGATTTGCTGGATCTGGCAACAGAAAGAGATGCTTTTGTTTGTTTGTTTTTGTATGAGTTAAACTTAAATTCCATTTTGAAATCCACAAATGTGTTTTACTTACTCACCCCAAACTTTGATGAGTTGGTTCCCTTGAAACAGAGGTTAACAGTCTTTAAGTTCAATGCCCAACTTTTTTTGAAGCCATTCTCCCAATTATAGGTCACATCATTTTTCTATCCCTTTTTAAATATATCAGTATTTTTGAAAAAATATGTTACTTTGAGCTGAAATTAAAAACACATAAGCAAAAATTAGCAAAGCTGTTTTTTGGTTTTTTTTTTTTTTTTTAATGTAGACCATATATTTTCTAAGAGACCTCTAAGGAGAGATGAGTTTTTAAACTGTGCCAGGAAGCAGCTGTGGTTCAAGGGAGAGAGCAGGAATGTGGACTCTTCCGAGCTGTTTTTAATTCTCAACTAAGCCACATTGTCAGTTAACCTCTCTGATTCTGTCAGCTCATCTGTAAAATGGAAATTAATAGGGTCTTCCCCACAGGGCCATCATCAGGATAAAATAATCTACAGGAAATTGCTTGGCAAATCATAAAGTGCCATATAAACATAGGAGATAATCACTAAAAATGATAGTATATAGGGTTCTTGAGCATAAAACAGTAAGCTAGAGAAAATCCCAGGATAACACAAATTCAGAAAGGAAATAATAAAAGTGGATATATCCATCCTAATAATATTCTGTGGCAATATTAGTTCAGAATACTGGGATTTATAACATACACTCATTTAAGTTAAATGTTTACAACTCTATGCACTTGACAAAACATTTTAAATACTGTAAAATACTCTAGAATTCTGTTCTGCATATATCTTACATATGCACATTACTGTAGATAGTATACATTTTTAACAAATGCCATTCCACAGAGCTATACAGCTGACCCTTGAGCAACATGGGTCTGAATTGTGCGGTTCCACTTATGGATTTTTTCCTATAAATACAGGACAGTACTGTAGATGCACTTTCTCTTCCTCATTATTTTCATAATAACATTTTCTTTAGCTTACTTTCCTGTAAGAATACAGTATATAATACATATAACATACAAAATATATGTTAACTGTGTTATTGGTAAGGCTTCTGGTCAACAGTAGGCTATTAGTAGCTAAGTTTTTGGTGAGTCAAAAATTATTGGCTGATTTAGACTGTCCAGGGAGTCGGTGTCCCTCACCACATTATTCAAGGTTCAACTGTATTCATGAAACCGAGTATAACATAATTTATGAACAATTTAAAGATTTCAGGGGTAGGTTTTTAAACCATACACATATTACTACTTCTCAGACTCAACCCTTACAGAAGATGGGACTTCATAATGTAGTTCCAATTACTAAAGCAGAGGTGCTGGATGTTAGTGTGTTATTTCAAGGCATACTTCCCATCTTTTCTTAAACTCCTGCCAGCAATTCTAGGTTAATGGAAACTGGGCGGGGGGGGGGGGGGGGGGGGGGGGGGGGGGGGGGCTTGTGTATGCATGTGTGTATGCAAAAAATCAAAACTGATTTATCCAGGAACTCAATCTGAGCACAAAATCACAGGCATGAATATGCAAGAAAATTTGAATGTGTGTTTGTCAGCAACTGAATATTTGGCAAGGGGGGAAATTAACATAGATTGCACTTAGAGCTCAAGGAAGGGAGAATAAACACAAATTTATAGGTGAGTGTTAGCAAACAGCATATATATTCAATAGTAGTCTGAAATAGACCCATCTGAACTCAGTAGGAAATTGACATTCTGTTTGTGCTGTTGCGTGTTACAACCGGAAGCCTCAAGTTATGTTTCTCAATAGGGATACAGCAAATTACTATATCCACATGGCAGGCACTTGGCTCTTAAGAGCTGGCAAGATTGAGGGTTATTTGAGGCATTTAAAGTAAAAATTTCAGATGGGATTGAATCAGTGTTATTTTCGGTCAATCAGCAAGATAGTCAACAAGTATTTATGACCCAGCCGTTTATCTATTTATGTTTTAACTCTATGCTGGACTGGATTAGAATGGGGGGGAAACTGACATATTAGAAGAAGAGATAGGTGATCTCCAGCCCTGGCTGGGAAGGCCAAACAGTAAATAAGGGCTTTGGAGTCAGACACAGGGGGCACCGAGTCTTAACACCCTGTATTCTCTGAAGTAGCTTTTATGTAAGGGTTAGGTTCTGAAGTCAGACCATTAGCGCAGAGTCACAAAGAGTCAAAATTATCTTTGAAATTCCCCCTAAATCTTCTATCCTTAAACCTTTTATTTATTTTTTTCCTTTACTGACTTTAAAAATGTTTGAGCCCCTCTGCCATCAGGAGATCAAAATTCATTATCAGTCAAGGCACACATACAAACACACATACATGGAATTGTGTACAGCGTTCTCTCATTCTTTTTATGCCCTACTAAAGTTTGAGCGCTACTGTGGCAGAGGAAGAACGAAAAAAAACAGTCTGTATGCAGATGTCTGGACTTTTGAATCATCCTGCCTTTAAGAGATGATCCAGTCCCCTGTGTGAAGGGCGGATGGTGGGGCTTCTGGAGTGTTCCTGCTTGCCTGCAGGGTTTACTCTCTTTGGTTGTAATAATAAGCCTCTCCAACCTTAATACATGCTAATGGATTTATTTGATGTTTTGAGGATTAAATGAAACAGTGGATGGCATCTTCCTTGAGGGTGAAGCTCGAGAATCATTACGTAAGTTGCATGTGCTGTATGACAGGACCTCATTTATGAGATCTTTGTCAGTGCCCTGAACCACCACCCTCCCCACCCTGCCGTGCCTCAGTTGTCTTATCTGCACTTCGATGATAAGAATGAGACCTTCTTAAGGGAGGTCTCTTGCTCACACATCATGATAATGCAGGAAGAGCTGCTGGAAGACAGGTAACAAGAAATCAAAAAGTATTGACTCTGATTGTTAGGACTGTGAGTTTTTCTTGTGGTGGTTGCTGTTATGACGATGATTATTTTATGCTCCGTGACTTGGGACATGTTACTAAATCTTTCTGTGTTTGGTCATCTCATCTTTCAAAAGGGAGCATGATGTCTTTTCCTCCGACTTTGAAGAGCCACACAAGGGACAAAAAAAAAAGATAAGGAGTTTAAAAAGCATTAACTAGTACAAGTAGAAGGCAAAAAAAAAACAGGGTAAGAAATGCCATATTCAAATCCCAAGGAATCTCAATTTCAGAGATGTTACAAAACAAGGTATTCTTAAGAACAAGATGTGTGGCTGAATAGAAATACTGTCTGGGCCCCAGCAACATCAGAGATGGTTGAGCATGGCCCATTCCCACCCCGGGAAAGCAGCTTAAAGTACAGGCTTTCTGGAAGGGGCCATGGATGTCTTGCTGTTGCATGCATGGGCACGTATATTATTCCCAACAAATGCTATCATGAGGAGGAGCCCTATGCAGTAGACATAAACGTAGAAGTCTCAAGCCCATTCACAAAAAACTTATCTTTATTACTACTGAATTAAATTCTTATTATACGCACTTATGCCATCGGATGACATCCATTTAATCAGAGTCAATTTGAGGGATCTGGGCCAACTCAGCCCCCTGGGATTTTGTCCCATCTCCAAGGGACTTATAGATGTCCAAAATTTTGAAGGTCATATGTGGTCCTCCATTATGACTTTGTGTCCACACTGACTTCTACAGGGATGTGCAGTTTCCCTTCTGATCTCTGATTAAAGGCCAGAATGGAACCACTAGTACTTTTCTAGTGATGTCTCAGCCCCCCTTGCTTAGTTACAGCATTCTAGTCTTCTGCCCCCGCAACATGGTGTGTGGGCTGGGGGAGGTGGAATTTCTCCAGAAAGCATTGGAAAAAAAGACTCCTCTGCTCTTGAATCCCCAAGCTCATTGGAAATATTAATTTGTATGCTGCTTCTCACTCCACCCCACCCCACCCATCCAGTGGCCAAGGGTTCAGCCCAGCAAATAGCAGCTGGGAGGCAGAGCACTGTCTCTCTTACGCTCCAGCCTCTAGCTGTATAGGATTTTCCTCCCATCTCACTTCCATGGCACACGTTCCCATCAGTGCCCAGGGATCCCTATCTTTCAGAGAAAGGGAAGTGGGGAATAGAGGTGAAATGAACCTCTGGCCCATCACATTTTGTTCTCCTGAAGCTTTTTTTTTTTTTTAAATGTTAGAATATTTGCTTTTGAAATCCCCAAACCAAGACTTGGGTTCCTTGATTTCTGCTTTATAGTCCATGATATCTCCTCTGGGACAAGGACTGCCTGTTCCAGAATGGAGCTGAGGGGACAGCAAAAGAGGTCCCACGAGGGCTGCTCCTAACTCAAAGATGGTATCCAGCAATAATGCTTAAAAACATTACCCACCATTGAAAATTCCTGAAGGAGTGTGCCACTATTATTTTGCCACAATCTATACTTGGGGATGAGGATCTGTGAATTGCTTTGGTCCGTTTATGACAATGTCAGTTGCTTGCCTCATGGGGTTGTGGGGCTGATGAGTCCAGATTCGACTGTCTCTTGAATCGTGGACTATTCCCAATTGAACCAGCTGATTTTTTTTCAATCCCATCCTATTCCACTGCCAGTCTTAGAGGAGATGAGAAGTAGTTCTTTATGCTTTGTCATTCTTCAGCAGGCTTTTCATTATGTAAAAACTAATTATAATTCAGAGAAAAACAACTCAATGTGTGAAATGGTAAAATAATTCTAACATCACTCGAGGGCTTCAGGTGGGGTCCGCAGATTACACCTTTGTGTAGAATATAAATACACGTGCCCGAGTCTGAGGAGCGCCGCTGAAAAGTACATTCTTTCCAGCCCTCCACGTTATCCTTCCTGCCAAAAGTACACACGGGGCAAGCATCCACGCCAGCTCCCCACTCCCTGACCCCCAGTGCTCCCCAGGGCTGCTTTCAGAACCTTCCGGTACGCATCCCTGGGCCATCTCTGACACCCCTCCAATTCCATCACATTCCTTTGCAGCTGAGTGGCTCTTTTGAAAATGTGACATATCAGCTCCTCCTTTAAAACTCCTTCCTTGACTTAAAATTCTTCAGTGGCAAAAAAAAAAGAAAAAAGAAAGAGAAAGAGAGAGAAAGAAAGTCGGTCTTCGTTGGCTTCCTGGTGCTGTTAAGTTTCCCAGGGCTGCTGGAACCAAGTACCACGAATGGGGTGGCTTCAAACAGCAAAGTGTACTGTCTCATAGTTCTAGAGGCCAGAAGTCCACAATCAAGGTGTCGGCAGGGCCATGTTCCCTCACTCAAGTCTCTCGGGGAGGATTGCTCCTTGCATCTTCCGAGGCCCCAGTTGTGGCCGACAGCCCTCGGCTGCCACCTCGGATGTGTCACGTCGGTCTCTGCTTCCTCTGTCACCTGGCATCCTCCCTCGTGTGAGTGTTGTCACACAGCATCTTCTCTCTTTGTGTCTGTGTCCAAATTTCCTTCATTTTATAAGGACACGAGTCCTATCAGATGAGCGTGCCCACCCTAATGAACTTCGTCTTGACTCGGTTACATCTGCAAAGACTCTATTTCTAAATAAGGTCACGTTCATGGGCACTGGGGTGAGGACTCCAATGTCTTTGGAGGGAAGACACAGTTCAACCCCCAAGACTGGCAAAATCAGGTAAAATCCAGCATATTACCATCACCTACAAGGCCCTACAAAGCCTGACTCCTGCCTATCTTTTCAGTCCTAACTTCTGTCATTGCCCCCTCATTCTTTTGTACCCCAGACTCATGAGCCTTCCTTTGGTTTCTTGAATTGTCATGCCTCTTCCAACTTTAGGACTTTATCTTTTTTTTTTTTTTTTTTTGACAAGGAATTCATTTTTCCTGAATTGTCTCCCTCTCTTTATTCACTACCACACTTGGGACCTTTGTTCTCAGGGTGAGCGTTAGCTTTTGCAGCAGAACTGTCTTGAACATCCAGACCAAGCCCAATTCCTCTGTCTTCTCCCAGAGTCCCCACCTTCCAGGGCTCTTACCACAGTTGGTGATTTGTCTGATTATTTAAATTGTATCAATCTCATTTGCATAAAGTGGAAGCAAAAAAATCTCTGGCACTTAATAAATAGTTATTGAATGAATAAATACGAAATTTCATGAACACAAAAGTAGATTATACTACGGTTGGTAAGTCCTGTAAGACACCCACATGGCATTTTATACTTGGAAAATTTGTCTCTTTTTTTTTTTTTTGTCATTTGTCATTTTTATTTTTGGTTTTTAGTACTCAGCAACTTAATTTTGACTTTGCAAAGGAGTCTAGGGAAGATTTCCTGTTGTTCTTGTTCCCAGAAAGAGCTGAGAGGCCATGCCTATGCCAATTGGCTTTAGAAGATGAATAACTAAGAGCCCTCAAAAAAAAAAAAAAAAAAAAGTAAAAGAACAAAAAAGAAAGGAAGGGAAGCGAAGAGCAAAGCAAGTGTGTGTGGTGTCAGATTTACTGCTCAGGGAAGCATCAGGAGCCATTTTATCTCATTTTGTTATTATTTAACTACTGCACAAAAGAAGAGCCCATAATCCTCTGCGGAATAATGCATTAATCCTCATTAGTCGTCATCAATTGGGTATGCTTTCTCTGCGCCACGTGAAACATGAAGAGGTACCTTCCCAAGAAGGATAAATGCGTTATCTCATAGTTCACCTACTCTGGAATACCTAATGGGGTGCTCTGGGAGTATATGTTGTTTATCATCACTTGGAAGGGGCAAGACGGTCCCTATTGAAGGCTGCTAGACCATGAGTGATTTATGGTGCTTTTTACCCCTCAACTGTTGGAGGAGACAGCCACATGGGTAGAATTCCATCTGTCCCATATGCAGCCCCTTTAATTAATGATTTATCTGATTATCTTCCTTCCTGAAGGGGAAAAAAAAAAAAAGGTTTTACTTCTATCTGTAAAACTACCGTCCGCCAAACAGGATCATTATCTAAATCCCAGTGACAAACAAGTTGATGGGGAACATTCTGGGGAAGAGAAACCTAAGGGGAAACAGGTTAGCAAAATCCCTTGCTTCCTGAAGGAAACATTAGTAGGTGTTTCCTAATCCTGCCTAGCAAAAGGTCAATACTTTGACACACACACACACACACACACACACACACACACACACACGCACATGCACATCTGCTCAAGTGGCCATATAACAAGAGAGGAAATGTAAAGAGACTCCACTGGATGAGGGAAGCCATTAATCCAGTGGGCTTGGCAGTTAGATGCTTGAAAAATGATGACTTCTTATTAACATGCAATTGTCACCATGTTAATAATGAAATATTGATCTGTTCCTGCTTAATGAAAATCAACTTATTCTAATTTACGCCTGGAAAGAAGACCACTTCGGATCTCATTCCAACAATTTTGCATTGTCCATCTGTGTATTTTTCATAGCTGTATTTATTTATTTATTTATTTATTTATTTATTTATTTATTTATTTCATAGAGCTGAGAACCAGGGAGGGTGAAGGGAACAATAATATAAGGTCAACAAAATTTATTTTTCTTTTCTTTCCTCATTGAAATTCAGCCATCTGATTTAGCAAGAAAAACCTTCATGGAGACCTTGGAACATAATGGGCATTGGTGATTTTATGATTACGTGATTACAATCTTCTTCAATAAAAACCCTGTTATATTAGAAATGCAAAACCTTAGAAAAATCACTAGCACTCCTAATCTATAGCTCAATTGATAGCTGTTTACAACCATGTATACATGGCAATAAGGACTGGATTCTATTTGCAAGATTTATTCATCTGAGTTGTGGAGAACAGTTTTACACAGAGAAACTCTGTCTAATAGCCTGTCTTAATTAGCTGCCGATTTTGTGAATTATTTCGGTTTTATAGTCGGAGTTTTCCTACTCATTTATTTACCTGTGATTTTGAAATTATCTGTGAAGCAATCTCTTTTGGATAATATGGAAACGAGCATGCTAACTATTACCTTCTTAAAGGTAGATCATGTTGATTTACAATTTAAAGTGTGGATACTTTAAGGTCAGGCCTCTGTGAAAAAAATAATTCACAAGTCGATACGTTGTTCCTCTGCACTCGTACATTTATTACCCAGAGGCTTATACCGAGGTGTGTGTGTGTGTGTGTGTGTGTGTGTGTGTGTGTGTGTGTGTGTGTGTATGTTTATCACCGTGGTGACTTTTACTGCTTCTGTTAGGTGTTGTTGCAGGAAGGTTCACGTAAACATTTATATAGGTTTTAGAAAACAGTTGTTACTGAGGAAGAACCTTTTTCTGTTTACACAAATTCAGAACAAAGAAACATTGCTGCAGCTTCCGGTAATTGACATGTGGGCGTGTTTTTCAAGTCACTGACTGGAAGAAGTGAGTGTCTGAGATTTATTTTTGACAGGACTTAAATTACTGGTAGCCTGACACATTTTTGAACCATTACTAGACATTGAGGTGTTTAAAGTAATGGGTACTATTTGTTTGAGGGATAGGAAAGTTGCAAAACGGTTAGAACAAAACAATTTTCCATTTGATTAGTAAATGTTAACACGTTTATATTACTAAATAGCACATACATAGTTGACTCCCCAAATGATAGTTTTTTCTCAGAATAAAAGTCATACTTAAAGAGAAAAATCCCTCCACTTGATGAATTGGTGAATCATGGGAATTCGAGAGAGGGACAGGCCTCTCTACTCACTGTTTTCTTCCTTCCTCTGGTGCTTTCAACTCAGTCCCCAAAGTACACAGAGCGGAGAGCTTTGTCCTGCTTTGTTTCAAATGTCTCCAAAACTAGGGCTTAATGTTCATTAATTAGTGACTATCTTTCAGGGGCTTCTAGACATTGTTTAACCAGCCATCTGAACTCCAACTGGAAAATTAACATTCCCGATTCGTGAACCGCTCATGTCCCCAAAAGATAAAGCAACTACAGCTGCCATAATTGGCAATGCATTGACGTTTCAAGTTATCCAAAAAGTGAAAGCTGTCCTGTTTCCTCCCCCTTCTTTCCTGTTAGCACATCTGATGAAAATAAAGCTTTGCAAGGTTTCCAGTCCTCTTCTTTGTGGCTTAAAAAGAAGGGCAGGCTTTGAGGTAGGAGTCTGTCTTGTGAACTTGCCTGTTCTTGTAATTATTGAAGGTGCAAGGTGGGGAAAACCTAGAGCTGACTTTTATGATGTGACATTTGCATGTAGGTTTTATCACTTCTCCAAGATCTTTTCCCTCTCCCCTGGGTCCAGAGATATCCATGAAGTCATGTCCTCTGATGACTCCTAGAGAATTATTCAGTAATGAGTGTATCTCTCTTTAAAACAATAACAACAACAACAACAACAAAACACAATTCCTTTTGCCTTTTTTACTGGAGACACCAAGAAGTTTGCATTGTCAGAATCTAGAGCATCTTTTCTTAACCTGGGATGACTTTACCCTTCTCCCCTCCAACCACCCCAGGAGACATTTGGCAATCTCTAGGGGCATTTTGGGTTGTTAGGTGAATTGTTACTAGTGTCTAGTGGGTAGAGGGCGAGGATGCTGCTGCACGTCCCATAATGCCCAGGACAGCCCCCATGACAGAGAGTGATCCAAACCCAAATGTCCACGGTGCAGAGGTTGACCCTAGTAGAGAGTAATGAGGTAATGCTGGTTCTTGAATGTTCTAGGCAGCCACGTTTATGGTTGCTGGGTTTTCCCCACCAATCAACACATCCAATTGAAAATGATCGGGAAGTGCTAAGTTGAGTTGGGGCAGAGGTAGTTCAGGAAATCACTTTGTTTCTATTAGATCGAGCACTTTGTCTTTTAAAGTTACATAGCCCATGTTTCCAGCTTCTTTAGAAGAACATGATTTGCAAATATAGGTGCAGAAAGTATCTTCGGTGCAGACCACAAAACAATAGTGATGTGGCAATATTACTTACCACGTGGGGGGAGAGGCAGGGGTTGGATGCTACTATGGTCCAGTCTTAAAAATAAGTACTTTATCAATATTATTTTATTAATGCTCACAAGAGCTCCGTGAGAGCGGTCATATTAGGAGTGAGTGACCTGAGTTCTAGTCTAGATTTTTTTTTCTAGTCTCCTTATTCCTCATTGTAACATGAGAGAGTAAATGTAAATGATGTCTTATTCCTTACCCCTTATTTCTAAGCACCCATAATATACATCCAGCCTCCATAGATTTTAATTGATATGATGAAAAATAATTGCTTTGGCTTTCTCAACCAGATGTTTTGACATCATCCCTGGAAGACTTTCCAAAATTCCTCTAGGAAATCAACTTGAGGAATCTGGAAAGTAAAGGAATTGAGTATGTGAGACTGGGCCGCTTCCTCTTGTTCACTGGGGGTCAGACAGGTAAATTCACTACAAGGGGAGATATCATTAGCCTTGGGGAAAAAGGGAGATATAGTTCTTCCATCCATCCATCCATCCATCCATCCATCCATCCATCCATCCATCATCCACCTATCCATCCATTTGTCCATTCATCCATCCATCCATCCATCCATCCATCCATCCACTTTTCCATCCTTCCATCCATTTGCCCATCCATCCATGCATCCAGTCACCCATCCATCTGTCCATCCATCCTTCCACCCATCCATCCATCCATCTATCTATCTATCTATCTACCTGTCCATCCATCCAGCTATCTGCTTCCATCCACTCATATGGATAGAGACACATCTAAAATACAATTCAACAAAGGTTAGAGTTATTTCTAGATGCTGAGATTTTGGATGATTGTTAAACTTTATTCTTTATAATAATTTTTTCTATTACTCAAATGCATTTTTAGCATAAGCCATTTTAAACAATGAAATTATTATTTTTTAAAAAGAAGAGGATGATATGGGATGAATTAATAGATGCTTTTCAACAGTCCCTGAAATCTGTTTTGATAGCTGAAAAGAGTGCTTCCCATCTTCTATTAACTCTGTTTTGCCAAGTTGAAAAAAAAAATTGGTCTATTTTCAGTTGTGGGTCTAGGTTGATTGATGTAAATTTTCATTCTGAAATATGTATGTTTAATTATAGTTTCCCACTGATCTCAGTGTTTGTTACTTTTACTATACATTAGTTCAAAGTTGAGGCCATTTATCATAGGGACTAGTTACAGAATTTCTTTGGGCCATGATTGTGATAGAGACAATGTGATGTCCAGTGAAATGTGAAATGCTTTTCCAAATTTTAAGAGATCTGCAGTCTGGCAAAAGAGACAAGAAATGGAGGGGTGGTCTCTGCCTTACCAGTTTGGGCTTGTAAGTGACATGTATATAACTTCTTCCCTTCCCTTCTTAATGGCCTTGGTATACTCATGCATCTTTTAAACCTCTGGTCAAATGTCACCTCCTCAATAGAGCCCTCCTTGACTACTCCTTGTGAAGTTAAATGTTTCCTCCTTGGAGAAGTGAAATGTTTCCTTCTTTTCAGTGTCTCTCACTGTACTCAGATATAAAACTCACCACATTGCTGAAATTATGTCCTTACATATCTGTCTTTCCTACTGGACTCTGGGTTCCCCTAGGGCCCGGGACAGAATCTATTGGTCTGTGTGTCCCCAAGACTTTTCAAAGTGCCTCAGTTACTCACTAGGAAATGAGCTGGCCAGAATACAAGTCAGAATGAGACGGGTATTGTATGGAGTGTAAAAATCAGACCAGTGTGTCAAAGATAAAGGCAAGAATCGGTTTTGTAAAGTTTCTGTTTGTTGGGAATTTCCAATATACGCAGACTAAACAGCCAGACAAGACTTGCAAAATAATGAACAAATAAAAGACAACAGTGATTGCTGTGTCTGAGTTTCAGGGACTTCTAATAAAGGAATATTCAGACTTGTAAAAGGTTTCATGGAAAACAGAGATATTAGTAATTTTGGTAAATGAAAAATTAGGGCACATGTACCTCGTGCCAGGTAGGGTGCTGAGGGTCCATGCACACGTGCTACCCCTTCCTCATCAGAGGGTGGTTTCTGTACTCCCATTTCACAGATGAAGCGTTCGAGGCTTAGGGAAGCAGGTGACTGGCCTGAAGTCCCACAGCTCATGGGCCAGAGTCCTGATTTCTCCCAAGGTACTTGGCCTTGAAGGTCAGTGTTCCCCCCACTGCACCCCAGCTGTGTCATGTTCTCTACATCTCTGGCATTTCCTCCATGTGGAAAGCTCTGAAAAGAGTCCAGTCACATTTTGAAATTTCATGACAAAAAATTGAATGTCGTCCAAAGCGTAGTTTAGGATTTAAACATTTCTGTCAATCCTGGCTGTCATCACCAGGAGATTTTTATCCCAACAATAGATCACTGTGATGTGCTGGGCCTGAAGGGCCGCCGTGGCTGTTATAATGAGTGAGATTGGAATCTATTGAGCAATGCAAATAAATAAAAAAGAGACAGGTAGTCTCAAACTTTTTCATTATTGCCTTCTTTCCTGTCAAGCTCATGGATTGCTCCAAGCAAAACATCTCCCTTTTTCCTATTTTAATAATCTGTGCAATGGGAATGAGAGGGCCCGGCTTTTTCATTCAGCTGATATTTTCATCCCTGCAATGATTAGTGTAATTTTTGAGCGCATATGTGACCAGAATGGAAGTAGTAAATTAAGGACACAAAGGAGATCTGCAGTCAGGTTATGAAAGTGTCGCAGGCCAAGCTAATGAAGGAATTTGGATGACAAGTCAGGCATATGAGTTTCTGACACAGAGTAACTGTGGAAGACAGGGAGAGGGGCCGTAGCAAGGTCAAAGGCCCTAGGTGAGAATGATTTTGGACAGTGTGTTCTAGAAACAGAAGGCAGACCGAAGGTGATTGATGAGAACTGAACAAGTAAGTCAGAGCATGATAGAGATGAGACCGAAGATGGAGGCAGGACTGGGTGACCAGCCATCCCTGATGGCCAGGGGACACTGGGAGCGCTCTTGGGATGAAGGGCTTTCCGTTTTCACATTGGGAGAGTCCTGGGCAAACCTGAGCAAGCTGGTTTCCATAGGCAGGAGCCAGATTATAACGGGCTAGGTAGGACATGGGAAGGAGTTTGGGCAGTAGAGGGTGTGGGTATGTTTTAAGCAGGCAAACCCTCAAGGCCATTCTGCATGGAGACTGGGACCCTGGTTCTGTGTTCTTTGACAGTCACCAAATCCCTCTTGACCTCAGCTTCCGTATTCGTAGCAAGATGTGGTTATACCAGATAACGCTCTAGGTTCCTTTCAATTCTGAGACCCGATGACTCAGACCTCTCTGGGTTTTGATTTCAATTCCACTTTGTTCTGTAGGTGGGAGAGAGCCATCAGGGAGTTCTGAGCAAAGGAATAACATGGGAATTTTGTTACAGAAGATTATCTGACAGTAGTGTACAAAATTCACTGCAGCAAAGAGAGATCCAAAGAAGACTGTTGAGTTATTACAACAGTCCAGCCAAGAGATGATGAAAGCCTGGACTGGAGCAGGAGCAGAAAGGGTGGTAGGGGCAGGAGGGAAGGAAAAATGGTGGTGGGGGCAGGAGAGAAGGATGGAGGGATATGAACCTGAAAGATTGCAAGGCTTGGTGGCTAAATGCGTTTGGCTGATAATGGAGTGGCCCAAGTTGGATCTCAACAATTCATCCTTTTATTTGACCTATTGAATGCATGCGCATGTGCCAGGCCCCGGGGATATGGAGATGAACAAGGCCTTGACTTCATGGAGCTCACAGTCCAGCAGCGAAAAGCAACACCGGACTGCACATCTGAGTTGTACATGGTGTCGTAAGACTGGGAAAGAATGAGCCAGATGCTGAGCTAGTGTTGGATGGGGAAAATCAAGGATGGCTTCCTGAGATAACTGTTATTAAAGCTCACAACTGAGAATTAGCAATGAATTAGGTTGGTGATGGGAGTGAAGGAGACCAGGAAGAAGCAGGCCATGGAGAGGAACATTTTAGATACAGAGATAGCACTGGCCAAGTACATGAGGCAGGAAAAGGTTGGCACATGTGATGGACTTAGAGAAGTCCGTGTGGTTGGGGATCCTGATAGGTTGGAAGGGGTCACATTATGAAAGGGACTTGCAGACACAGATCCCATTTGGGACTTAATTCTGAGAGCAATGGGAACTTATTAAAGAAGGGATTATAAACAGAACCCTAGGTGCCATTTCTGAGTTTTGATTATTTGTATCAGGGAGAATATTGGCACTCCTGAGAGACTGGGGGATTCAGGGGTGAGCAGAGAGGTCCATTCTGGTGGAAAGGCCAGCGAGAAGACAGGAATAGTGTAATCAAGGGGAAGTAGTCCCTAGGGAAGGCGAGATGTGGGACCACGAGCTTGGCAGAAAGATCAGTGATGAAGATAATGCCATGGGTTCCTCTATACGCTTGAAGCCGGGAGAATGAGCCAGTCCTCTGAGAACAAAGAATTAGGCGAGAAACATTGACAAGGCCAGAGCCCTGGGACCTCTCCCCATTTGAGGACCAACTTGGGATGATCCAGAGATGGAAAAGCCAGTCAGAAGGGAGGAAGACTCAGGAGGGTTAGGCACATGGAAGCCAAGAATGAGTCACTAAGAAGGGGCAGTGGACACATTAAATGCTGCACAAAGGTCAAAGAAAAACAAAGCCTGACAAAAGGCCAGTAAGCGTGGCAATTAATAGATCATTCGTTATCTCTGAAAAGGCAGTGACTAATGCTTGGATTACATCACCTTGGACAAATTTAATAACAAATTTCCTGATACTCACTTGCAAAGATGCAATGGAAATTGGCTGTTCACTCTCCCTGTCTTTTCTGAAATTTCTCAAATTTGCACACACTCTAATCTCCTCTGAGTACTGCAGCAGAAAATTGAAATGTGCCCTGTGTGCAATGTGGGTAAGTGTCTGTTACCCAATCCCAGACCTCTTAGGGGTTTGGAATGTCAGCCTATTCAATGCAAAGGCACAGAGTTTACATGGCTGTTTCAGAGGGCAACCGTCGGAAGAGAGGAAGAGGGAAGGAAGAAGGGCTTACTTAGATCAATGACTAATCCAACTTTACGCTACAAAATCTGTGTGCTCATGCTGACAAAGAGACATTTCTATAAACCTAAGATCTAAACCCACAAAGATCTAAAACCATGTGAGGAAAGAGTTTTGCTGTTAGGGAGATTACTCCAAATAGAGAGTATAATGTGGATTTTAGCATTTCATTTCAGTTACATCTATTCCTTTGAATGAATACTGAGGAATTTTTGAAAGTTAAAATTTCAAGTAACACTTGTTCATGGCAAGACATTTTCCAAGTCCGAGGAATTATATAATATGCTGACACATAATAGGTAGTCATTCAATATTTCTTGAATGAATGAATGAAAAGAAATGAAATGGTACAAAGTAAAAGTGGATCAGAGGAAATCTATCATATTCAGGATTTTGTAGCCATGTTAATATTATATTTGGTCTCTGAGCATTGAGAAGTTATAAGTTTTTAATAAGGGGATAATATAAACAAATTATCTTTGGAAAATACTGCTCTGGCCACATTATATTAGATGCATGGGAGTGGGATGTAGCCGAATGCAAAGACACCAGTAAGCCATTACTGGGGATAAGCTATTATCAGTAGGAAGCTGGGGGGAGAAAAGATAGATTTAAGCTCCTGGCAATGGAGATACAGAGAAGTGAGTGGACCGAGAGACATGTTGTGGGTAAAATCAACAGAACTTGGGTATTTGTCTAACCTAAAGGGAGATTGCGATTGATAGAAGGGGACTCTTAAGTGTGAGATACTTTTGAAATGTTCAAGAGATATGGGGAACACCACTGGGTGCTCCCCTAGACCCTGGCTTCATACTAGTACAAACCAACTTGAAAGTCCCAGCAAATAGGACGCAATGAATGCCACTGTAGCAGGGGCGTATATCTAGAGAAAGATTATAAAAGGAAACAAACAACACCACCAAGCCCTAAAGAAGGCCAATATTTCAAGTTGTAAAGGAGAATGAATCCACAAAAAGACACAGAATGAGCTCTCAGGGAGATTGGAAGAAAATCAAGATAGGGTGATTTTCAAGACAGGAGGCTAATAGAAGAGAATGTTTCAAGAGGGAAGAAGTCAGTAAAGGTACAAGCTGAAAAAGTGCCCACTGGACCTGACCACATGGAACTCGTGGGTGAACCTAGCACAAACATTCGCCATAGACTGTTGGGAGGAAAAGCCAGATTATGTGGGTTGATAAATAAATGGGAGGTGAGAGATAGAGACAGCAGAGTGAACATCTCGCATGGTTTCCAGATGAAAGTGAGTCAGGTAGAAGTCATCTGAGTGCTACAGTGACAGAACAGTCCTGTGGACTGGGGACACCAAAAGGAAAAACCAGGGAGGCAAAGTCTCCAAAGCCTTCAGATGCCAAGTTTGGTCTGTGCCAGGTCCTGCTGCAAACAGCTGGATGTGTGCCAATATGCCTAACCATGTGAATACCAACGGGCCCATACTGGTAATAAAGTGATAATAATTATATAAATAAAAATGACCACTGTGGAGCATTTACTCTGTGCTCCATACCATGCTGACCCCCTCTAACCTCTATCTCTTTGAATTCTCACAACAGCACCAAGAGAGTTTTTTACTAACCCCATTTTACAGAAGAGACAACTGAGGACCCCTGATGTTAAATCAAGTGTCTAAGAACACACAGCTATGTGTGGCCAGGATTCTGATTGGTCTGATTCCAATGCCCAAGTCAACCATTAGGTTATATGGTCTCCTCTAGTCATCGCTGCTCTAAGAGAACTCACTGCCTAGTTAACTGGAAATCCGACTACATTTCCAAACTTGTGCAGTTTACCTACTTTGATAAGAAGCATTAAGACTTGAAAACAATTGCATAGAGTGATTTGAATCTTAAATGAGTTAATATATCCAGAGCTCATATAGTGCAGACATAAAGTGTTATCTATTATCACTTACTAAAGGGCTCTGGGTCGCCGGGCGGGGGGGGCGGGTTGCCTGGTTGCCTCAGTGGGAAGAGCATGCAACTCTTGATCTCGGGGTCATGAGCTCAAGCCTCACATTGGGGGTAGAGATCACTTACAAAAGAGAAAAAAATGAAAGGCTCTGGGGAGAAATGGGTTTCCCCTTCTCCAGGGCTAATCAAACACTGTGAATACTAACACCACCTTCCCCCACCCACCACCACCACCAAAGGGCAGCCAAATTCTTCTTACAGAGTGGTTTTCAACTTCTACTTAAGGAAAAGGATGGTGTTTCCTGGCTTTGTTCTTAAACTCATTACAGGAAATGATATTGTTGTAGGCGAGGACAAAGGTACAATGTAAAAACATTTAACAAAGGCATGGAGTCATCTATTAACATTGTAGGGGAGCCCTTCAGAGTCATATCCCTTTTGCTGATCTAGAGCAGCAAAAAGATTGGCAATCTCTCTAAATCCAACCCCTGTGAGTTTGGGATCGCATTTGACTCCAGTTTAATTAAGGTAGCAGTGGAAATCAGGGGACGTTGACACTTCTTGAGTACCTACTGTGTTTTTACCAATAGTAGCTCATTTAATCCTTCTAATAGAGTCCCTGCTGTTATAATGCTTCTTTTGAAAATAGGAATTTGTTCCAACATGATTGATACATTGTGAGCATAATGTGCATTTTGCATTTGCATGTGTTTGATTTTACCTGTGAGAAAAAGTAGGTGAACACAGAAAATGGCACCCAGCTGAACCGAGCTATGTAAAGATACAAAAAAGGCGAAAACACACATATCTCAAACACCTACCAGCTACCTCAGTTCACCAGGTGTGCTACGAGCCACGCCCATCCATATCCAGTGTTTCAACTCCACTGGATTTCGGATAACCTTCCTCCCACCATGTCACAGTAAGACACAATAACCTTTCTGACATCTACCTCCATAAATCTTTTCCAAGACAAAGTCGCCATATTTATCATAGTATTTATATAATTTTTTAACCATTTAACATGCATAAAGCAGTGCCACCATTTTTATTAGGCTCCTGTCTTTTTTAATTTGTTGCTGACAGAGACATGATGCTCCTGAGTCCATTGCTTCCCCATAAGCTCTGTGGTTTTTATTGTGCAATTTGGAATAGCATGGTAGCTTTTAGAAACACAGATCTGTCTTACGGCAGAGCTGACTTTAAATGAGAATTCAACAACTATTATTGCTCTTGTTCCTTATTACGCGAAGAAGAAAATAAGCTCAGAAAAGATGGCCACTTACCCAAGGTGACCCATGACTGACGCCATGTTTGTCTAATTCCATCACCCCCCCACCACCACCACCACTTTTAACACCTCTGCCTCATTTCTAAGCACGTGGAACTGGACAATTGTTATGAACCAACTTCTATGTTAAGAAAATAAAACTTTTCCAGAAAGACCTTAATTCAAGATGATCCACGCAAGTGTCTGAATCATCTATTTATTTTTAAAATCAAGTAGGTAATCTCCTTTGTACATACTAAATATGTCCCATTCTGCTCACACTTTAATAAATTTTTCTCATTTGTAAGAGTTGCTGAATAGAGCAAGTGAATTGTTTTACCCAGTAGGTGGTGGAGCAATAATGAAGAAGCCTTGTGATTAAGTAGAGTTGGAGCCTCTTATCTTTCTCACTGAGTGGGAGGTACCATTAGTAGTAAAAGTAATTACCTGTGTAGAACACACTGATTGCATCAAGTACCTACTATAAGCCACTAAGATAGTCATCTCAATTTTAGAGCTTCTCAAGAGATCTTCATTTGATGTTAATTTTACATTTTTAGCCAAAGTACATTATTTTTGGAAAACATTGTGTTAGCCTGACTAATTTTTTAAACCTCTTGAAGGACTTCTTGTGCCCTGGTTGTTTGCTCATGGATGGCCTTTCTCCAAAATGGCAGTTCCAAAGAGTCCACAGAACAAAGTTGGAAATGATAAGCTCTCTGAATGTTAAAGAATCTATTTGGTGAGAGTTGATTTTACATGGGATTGAAACACCCGTGCTTTCATCTATAAAATCACAAAGTCCATTATGGGAAACTGCCAGGTACTTACAGCAGTAATTCCTACGAAATTGTCCATGCCAAATCTTGTTAAATGTTGTATCGGATAGTTTCACTAAACTTCAGATTCTTCTTTGATAGAAATATTAGAAACGGTGCGGGGTGGGGGGGGGGGGGGGGCTTGATTAGATTGAGGCCAGGCCAGACACCTGACACTTAGTGGTGGTAATTCAGCAAAACCCAACAAAGGGATTTTCGGAGGTCAGAGCATTCTTCCTACTCTTCCAACTGGCCAGCAAAATGACCACAGCTCGTGCCTTCACCTTAGAGCTGTAAAATGAGCAGATCAAACAGGTTTCCCAGCTAAGTCCAAATTTATATGAAATTAGCTGAATTCTTTACCGTGTTTGTGTTTACAGGGAGGAGTCTAAGCGATAGCTGGGTCACTAATTGAATGCTATGCCTTTGCGTCTGTCAGCCTGCCTCTCTAAATGTATATCATCTAATTTTTACTTGAGTCGTGCCAAAATATTACCTTCCCTAGGCATGTAAAAAGACATTACTTGTACACCTGGCACATTATTTAGGCTTCCAAGTAGTCTCCAAAATATCATTTTGAAGCCTCATATTTGTATTGGTTTGGCCCGTAGGACAAAGATTGGTGGTCCCTTAGCCAACATATCTACTTTCCTTGTATTGCTGCCCATGTCACAAAGCCAAAAGATGATTACCAGATTGTGATAACATAACCTGATGAAAAGAACAAACAGGTTCCCGAGTCAGAAGACCAGGTTCAAGTCCTGGTCTTACCATTTTTACCAGCTGTGAGGCATTGGGCAAATCACTTATCAGATTGGAGCATCAGTTTCCTCTATGTAAACTGGACACAATGGTAGTACTTGCTTGATAGGATTGCGTGAAGACTCAAATCAAATGAAACCTTGTGGAATTTTGTTTCTTTTTTTTTATTTCTGGAAGGAGTCA
The DNA here is from genome assembly GCF_009762305.2 of Zalophus californianus. Classification (NCBI taxonomy): domain Eukaryota; kingdom Metazoa; phylum Chordata; class Mammalia; order Carnivora; family Otariidae; genus Zalophus; species Zalophus californianus. The sequence continues at coordinate 131,349,416 of NC_045602.1, forward strand.
TAAGAACCTCCGGGTTGCAGTGGTTAGCTTCACAAATAAGGAATAGTGTTGCTTTGATGTCTTTTTTTTTCCTTACCTTTCTACTTGAGATTTTTAAACTATAAGCATTTATTGTCTTTTTTTAATCTACTTCTGTTTTTTAATGCCTTTTGATTTATCTCAGGTGAAATCCTAAGCTCTCTTTATTATTATTTTGTTCCCTAGACTTTTCTGATTTAAAAAAGCAACAAAATATTATTAAAAATTAAATAAGATAATATAGGTTAAGATGTTTTTCATAATGCCTCTCACAGAATAAACATTAATCAAATTGATCACAAGTGATAATATCACCTCCACAACTGAAAATCTTATAATTCGGGAAGAGCAAAGAATGGTGGGACACATAGCAATTACTCTAAAGATGTTCATTTCAGCAATTCTGGTTAATTTCAGGTCCTGGAATTATGAACAAGGGTTTATATATTGGTTAAATTGCTTTATGACGAATTACAGAGAACTCTTAGAATTACTTTTGTACTAGAATTATGTCGTATTAAGAGTGTTTAAAGCAATTTAGACATTCAAGTGGACTTAGTGTTTTTTCCTCTTCTTTTCCACTAAGATTTTCACTGTTTTGCATTAGCTACATTGAGATGCAACCTAAGAATGTGTCATTAGTGAAAAACTGAATGGTGCTGTTGTCCATACAGAAAACAAATAACAAATTTGTCCATGAGACATGTACCTGTTTGGTTGATGAGGTACATTCTGTTCATAGGTGAGCATTTTTGAGTAAGAAAAGAGAGGCGGCCTGAATAGGTGATCCCAAAATATGTCCATTGTACTGGTCCTCTCTTGTTGGAGGAATTTCCTTCAGGCACACTGTATTATAGGGCAAATAATGAACTGCCCTAGATGGCCCAGCCCATCATGTAGGAGCATGAAACAGCTCCATCCATCCAAACAACTATTCATAGGCAGTCCTTGCTTTGCATGGTACTATATTAACTGAGGCTTGTGGGTGCTGGTACCATCTCTTCACTTTCCTTAGGTCCATGGTCACTGAGATGCCATACAAAGCGAGGGCTGCCTCTATTTAGTACTTGCTTTATGACCATACTTCTTCTAGGACCTGGGGATATAACAGTAAACAAATATTTCTGCCTAGGAATATTTACCTCAATTACAGTAGAAAGAAAATAAAGAGAAATAGATATACAGTGTGTTAGGTGGTAAATGTGAAGGAGAAAATGAAGGAGATGGTAGAGGAAGAGTTAGGGGTCAGGGTGGAGGGTCCAGTGTGAGGGTCCTTGAAGGACGGCTCCACCGAGAAAGGGACCTATGAGTAGACACAAAAGGAAGGAAGCCATATGGATATCTGGAGGAAGAGGCTTCATAAAATCAACTCCTCACATGGGCTAAGCCTCATGTTCTTTTCTGAGAAACAGCTTTGCAGGAATGGAGAGAAAAGTTGAGCTTGGTGGGAAAGGGAAACTCTTTTGTCCAGGATCAGCAGCTCTTCCAATCAAACGAGTGGCCACTCTAAGAGATATTTCCAAAAGAATCTTCCACTCCCAAGGCCAAATTTTACCTATCCTATTCGAGTGTCTAGTTTTACAAACATAGATTGTTACTTACAGAGTTGGTTACCACACACTTGTCCCTTAGTAAACTCTATAGCCATTGTGATTTGTACACTTTGGATCCTTACCCCAAAATACTGTTGCTTAGTTCTGATATCTGGCTCTCTAGAACTCATGAGGCAAACCCTCCGTCTCCAGCTATTGACACACTTTTTAAAGATGGTAGATGGGAACTGGGGCATTTAATTACATCATGGCTACCCCTCCCTTTTTGCCAAGTGTACAGCCTAATTCATCATGTGCTTCTGACTTGTGTCTCTTATAAAGGAAGGTTCCGGAACTGGGGCTTGCAGGGACTTACAGCTCTCAATAAAGCTTTTGGAAGGGACTTTCTCTTTTTGTTCTCTTATGTGTATTTTAATGGCTTCTTCTGGCTTCTTTTTTAGAGAAAAACTAATAGGTCTATTGAATCAGCAATTGACAGGGACCTAAGTGACTGTAATACATTGTCATATTGGCTGCATACCCAATACTTCTCTGCTGGTAGGTTTACCTAAGGACAGGTAAATCCCTTTGGCATTTGGCTTGGCCAAAGATTTTGTACCTGCCATTTTGATAATAGGCCACTTCAGTAATTTTTGGACTAAGGCTCCAGGAAGAAGAACAAAATACTTCTCTCCCCCAGGCCTTCTCCCCAGCTGTTCTGTCTGACATTACCTTTCAGGATTTACTTAGTCTTCACCCCTTCTTGGAAGCACTCCATGACCCTATCTTGTCCAGCGGAATGGAGCTTCCTCCTCTTTTGTCTCACAATATCCCAGGCGTAGTTCTGCCCTGGTCCTCAACCCCTATTGCTACAATCCCTTTCCTTTCTCATCTGTTTCCTACTGGACGGTGAGCTTCTTGCCGGCGGGTCCTGGGGCTCCTGTCACTCAAAGTGTTTATTAGGAACTGGAATGAGGATACCAACTTTAACCCTTCTTTCCACTGATATTAACTCTTCACAGGTTTTAAATGTCACATTGTAGGTGCCTTGGTTCCGCTGAATTGACAACTTTACCCCCAAAGTGCAAACGAATAACTGGGTAAATTTTTTTTTTCTTAAAGATTTCTATCTAAATGGAGATTTTATGGCTTTCAGAAACCTTTAAAACCTCCCCTCTCCCCCCTATGAATTCCACTATGGAGTGAGGTATGGCATTTTTTCAATGTCCGATTTATGCCCGGCAGCAACTTAGCTTCCATAATTAATTGAAGACCCCATCTGAGGAAGACAGTGTTCTGGAATTTCTGAGGCCTTGTGGATTCCATCCAGAATACCACACAGCAACTCCAAGACTCCTCCACTGCCCCTCACCTAGATCAGAGTTTCCAGCCCTGTTTGTGAAATGTTGCTGTTCGGCTTCCAGGTTTATTGGGACGCCGAGTTCCAAAGATGGCAATTAGGTGGTTCTGCACCCCCCGCCTGACGAGGGAGGGAGCGCTGGGCCTGCACATCTAGCCACGGCCCCTTGACGGCAGCAAGAGCAGCGTGGAGCCTTCCGAGGCTCACCTCAATCTCCTCCTCACCCCTGGCTCTCCACAATCCACTCTTCTCCTCCACGATACCTTTTTAAATCTCCCCATTATGTTCAACAGCATGTCAGCGGAGAGTTGGGGCTTACGAGATCATGTCCAATGGGCCGAAGTGTCTAAAATAAATGTTAGCTCATAAAACATACGTGGCATATCTTTGGGGCCCAAGCAAAGCCCACACAGAGGCAAAAAAAAAAAAAAAAAAAAAAATTAAGTGAGCTTGTTTAACCCGGCAGTGAGAGGTATAGAGAGGGATTTTTTTTTTTTTTTTTGTTAACAGAGTTCTTTCAACTTCTAGGCAGAGGGAATATACATTTTGCTCCATGATGAAAAGTGACGAATCTGGATTTTTCCAGGGCCTGGAAAGCCAGTGTTCATAAATCCATTCATTTATCCAACAAGCCTTTATGGAACATGTGTTACAGGCCAGGCACTGTGCTTGGCACCAGGGATAAAGTTTTTTTTTACATTTTAAATACAAGCTTTATTTTAAATTTAAAGAACATTGAAAGGACACATTTTTTTTTACAAATTGGGTCAAACACTTCAAACATAATTTGGGAACATTAGACTTTAATTGTTAATTCAAAATAACAACATTCATAGAGCGCATCCCGGTGTTGGCCAATGTGAAATTTGCTTAAAACTAGTATTTTATACAAGCTTAATCATTAATCCTTCCTAAAATTCTATGATTATGATTCAACTTTATAAGCTTAAGCAAATCTTCTATGTAATGCCCCAGAAAACTTTTTCAAATGCAAAACATTTATGCCAGCAAGGAAATAATAAAAGTGTATATAAATTATACTGAAGGGCTTGGTGAAAAGGCTGTCTATATACAGATGCATTTCACCTGAGAAAACACACACACACACACACACACACACACACACACACACACACACAGAAACCATTGAACAGAGGCACCATTACGTTCTCTTAGTTACATTACATGGCAAATTGCAGATTTGTAAATGTCATTCTATTATGTATGAACTGAAAAAATATATATATTAAAAAAGAAAAATGTCCTTGAAGACATGGGGGAGTGGAACGTGCCTGTGTTAAGTGACTAGGAAAGCTTTGCCCTTGAGGGACCCGCAACCCAGTTGGGAAAACTGACATTAACCATGTAAGCAAATAAATATGATTTTCAGGCACTGATGACAGCTATAAAGGTAACATGCCAGCTCATGGGATGGAGGGCCATCTGAGAAGTCTCTGATGAAGTGATATTCTAGATGAGTCCCAAAGAGTGAGAATGAGCTGTCCAGATGAAGACAAGCAAAGAACCTTCTGGTTAGTGGAAACAGCAAGGGTGCAGGCCCTGCTGAGAGAATCCTGGGGGTGCAGAGAAGGCTGCTTTGTCTGGGGTTAGTGACTGGGGTAGATGGAGGCCGGGAAGAGGCAGCAAGGATAGGTTTGCAGGCATTCAAAGGCCGTGACACAGATTTAAAAGTTCCTTCCCGTTGAAGGATCTTAAGCACAATCATGAACCTTGGCCTGGGTTGGCATAGAGGGCCTCTCTGGACCACTGAGGTACCCCCACTTCTCTACCTGACAGCATGACTAGAAGCTTCGCCCTCCAGGGACGCCAAGCCCGCAAATACAGGTGCACTTTGAGTGGCTTCCTCAGCATCTTAAGATAACTTGCGGCAATAATTTTGCCTTGGATTTGCAGAATAAACAAAGGCTTTGTCGCGCCTCTAGTTTGAGGTAATAGGTTACTGATGCTGTGTTTGCACACTCCTCAACCGCCACGCGGTGCAGGCCCCTTCTGTAGCTGAAATCCACTTTTTGTTTGCTGGTTTGTTTTAAACATGTCATGTTTCCGTGTAACAAAACACACATACATGCTTGATACCATTTAATATTTAATTCAAATAAGTTGCTTAATGTGTCAAATAAAATGTTCACACGTATGAATTTTTATAGTCCCTTGGGGTGTTTCGGAAGATATGTGAGTCCCTGATAGTACACAGTGGCGTTTTAAGTTCTTAACCATTCTGTCGTAATATATGTGATATGTAATATTAATATAAAATGAGGGCCAAATCAAACCAGCAATTCGGCAGCTCTGATCATTCGATTGTGGTCACTGTCACTTCTGGTGTAAAATTTACCGTTCAAATACATTTATTAAAGAAGTGAGTTTATTTTAGAGAAAAAGTAACAGTATGGGGGGGTACTCTGATCATGGTAACACTGGCCAGTGCAGATATGCTGAGGTCTGCAGGACACGGTCCCCGGGAAGGAATCCGGTGGTCACCAGGCATTTCTCTCAAGTTTGTAGGTCCTCCCCGTCTTTCATCTGGTATGGAATGCCTGGCAGGCTGAGAGCAAAGGCTCTCAGTAGATTCCAGTTGCTTTGCTCCGTGGTGGTTTAAATCATGTTTTAAATTTGCCTGCTACTTAAATCACCCATTTATATTCTGACTTTTTCTTATTAAATTTTGCAATATGATTATGGTTGAGGTGCAAAGCAATCGCATTCATTGGAAGTCCCATCCATGCCCTTAAGTTGGATTTTTGAAAAAAACGAAAATATCCAGGAGGAAATGAGACACTGTTGATAGAAACACAACATTTCCACCTCATGTGGATGAAACCTTCGCTATAGTGTAGCTCAGACGTTCAGAGACTGAAAAACACCGTGTGTCTGTGGGTTCACCAAGGGAGGGCCTCTTGACGTCAATTCTAACTCTATACAGAGACCTTAGGAGCACTGGAAGCCAACCTAGTTACCATTCCATAGTGTCACATCCATTTTGTTGACATGTAAACTGAGTCAAGTGTCACCTGAAGCTTCCACCAGAATTCAAAGGCAGAATTTACTCTCTACCGCAGCCCCCATTACCAGAAGGCATTTCTTTGGTCAACTTGAGTCTTGTGTCTGTTGTTGATCCTGATCTGTTTGACAAAGAAAGTGTGTGGGTTGCTAGTCTATTTTTCCCTCAAGACAGCTTGACAAACAAGGTATTACCTCGGGGATAAACGTTAGCCATGGGAAAAAGGAAATTCTATTCCCTTGTAGGATGCTGACTATCACATGCTATGTCATTAGATCCTTCTGAAACCCTCCTTGGAAACATTTCTCTCCCACTTGTAACTTGTATATTGCTGTATTTTTTAAAAAATATTTTTAAGCCCTGGGTAAGGATAAAATACAATACTGCATGAGAACAGAGTGGGAAAAGGATCTGAGAGGTACTGGTCAAAATGACATCCTAGGGCAGTGAAACTGATGACAAAGTATCTTACTTATATTGTGTTCATTTGGGACATTCTACTGGCAAGAAAACACTCCATGTCTGAATAGGGCTTGACCAAGGCTTAGCAAACTTTTGCCGTAGAAGAGCCAGATACGATGTATTTTTGGCTTCATATTTTTGCCATATCTGTGTCCCACTTACATTATATTTAAATTTTTTAAAACTCTTTTCCTTTTTAACTTAGTTTTCTCTGAAGCCAGGGATTGACAAACTCTAGCCCTTCAACCTCCAATTTGGCCCTCTACTTGTTTTTATAAATACATTTTATTAGGACATGGCCACACCCATTCGTTACTGTATCATCTATGGGTGCTTTCACACAACAATGGCAGAGTTGGGTACTTTAGCAGAGATTGACTAACCCACGAGTCTCAAAATATTTATTATCTCATCCTTCACAGGAAACATCTCCTGACCCCAGTGCTAAGTAATAAAAGTCACTAAATCCCATGTTCCGTATGTTAGTTTTTTTATTTCCATTCTCATTAAAAACTATCTCATAATTGTTAGTGATTTTTACAATATTTGCTCAAGGACCCCCTAAAGACATCTCGCTTGCCACCTCTGGAACGCCAGCCACACATGGGGGGGGATCTTTGTCATGATAGTCCTTGAACAACACCCGCTAGACTCTGCATCCACGTGAAAGTCTAACATATGGGTACCAGGCTCGGTGCAGGTTAGAATGTTTTCTCCCTTTAAGGACTCCCAGTGCAGTTTCCAAATTGACCTGAGAGTCAATTCATGGGTCTTTCTTCCCAGAGCTATGCCTCTACCTGGCATCCTCTTGCCAACTTTCACTCGAGTCAGCCAAGAGTCTGACATGAACATCTGCATCATGGATGTCATTATAACAGGTGTCAAAAATGTTAACTACTCTCCCAGAACACCTAGACTCTTGACAAGGTAGATGAAACCTATAGCTCTCTGTACCTGACTTCCAGAAATCAGGGCTACCAACTTTTTCTTGTGTTATGAATAGCTGGTGGCTGTTCTGTTGGATATCCCTTTGTCAGGAAAATTCTGCCTTCCAAAATTTTCCCCAGGTTTACCTATTGCATTATGCAATCTCTTGTAGAGAATGCAAAGGAATTTGCAGATATCTTCTTATTTTTGTTTTTCAATGAAAATCATTTGTGTTATTACTGCCAAGGGAAGGATATCAACTGGGCTTCTTCCAGTGGTGGAGGCGGGAAATGCAGCCCCAAAATGGCTGAAATAATTAGGCAATTAACTGGTTGAGGTAAACCAAAAGTCCAGGATAAGCTGGCTTCAGATATTGCTATTTTAAGACCTCAAATCGTATCACAGAGGCTTGGTTTCTCTCTCTCTATTTTTCTGGTCCACTTCTACTGTGTTGGCTCCATACTGAGGTAGTCTCTTCCCTCACGGTGACCACATGGCCTCCAGCAGACCCAGCTTCGTGTCCTCTCAGGAATAAGTCCAGACTCAAGGAGCCGGCCCCTCTCGCAGCAGTCCTAGTCACTGTCGCATGATATCTGACTGTGCTGGTATTGGGCTCAGCCAACCACTTTGGCCGGAGAAATGAGATGCTCTGATAGGGCAAGTCTAGAACATGCCATCCTTGGAGCTGAGGGAGAGTTCGCCGGCTCCCCCGAAATTGCCTGGGCTCTGAGCGAGAAGCCCGAAACAAGAGCAGAAGCCACTAGCAGAATTCGAGTGGATGGATAAGAGGCAAAGCAACAACAGATTTCCTCCGTGTAAAAGCTGGCTTGCTCTCCAAGGTCTGAGTTTGGAACCTGAGAAACCACAGGGTTTCTCAACCTTGGCATTCTTGACATCTGGGGCCAGATAATTCATAGTCTTGGGGTTCATCCTGTGCATTGTAAAATCTTCAGCAACATCCCTGGCCTCTACTCACTGAACACCTGTAGCGTCTCCCTTTCCCCCACCCCAAGTTGTGACCACCAGAAATGTCCCCTGAGAGCCCAGATCACCCTCAGTTAAGAACCACTGTGTAGGCATTACAACACGAGAGTGGTGAGCCGAGGGGTCTTATCTCATCATCCCCCAGAAAAAGATATGAAGGGGAGAAAGGGCTGTTTCCAGGGCTGTGGTCATCAACTTTACAGCAAAGATTTCAAGTCTTCACTCCCTGACGAGCCTGGAGAAGGTCTTTGGGACCAGAGGGGCTCAGCCATACTTATCCGCAGGAGCAAAAGCAGGCGGTGCTGTCTAGTGCTTAAGAGTCCTGGGATCAGGAAGCACTGGGTTTGAATCCCCGTTTTGCCATACCCTTGGTCTGTGAGCTTGGGTGAGTTACTTGGCAGCTCAGAGTCTGGATTTTCTCCACCCTGGAAAATAAAGGTAATTTGGGAGTTCATGCGAGATTTAGATGACCGCCTGTGACAACTGATTGGCAGAGGGTCAGGCCTGAGATGATCCCTCAACAGACAGGAGCTCGAACCGCCGGTATCATGTGCTCAGGAGCATCATTATCATCAGAGCCAGGTTTTTCCCGCAGTGACACGGACACGGGGGCCATGGGATTCTCTGCTGTGGGGGGGCTGTCCTGTGCACTGTGGGTGTGGAGTCGTATTCCTCAGCCTCAACACACTAGATGCTGGCTAACCCCGCCTTAGTCAACCAAAAATGTTTCCAGACATTGCCAAATCGCCCCTGGTCGAGAACCTTTGATTTAAAGCCACTCAGATGACCCTCTGGGGACAGTAATGATTCTCTTGCTATATTTCATTCCCAAGGCTGGTCCCATTATTTTCCCAAAGAAAAGAAAGGGGTCCTACTGCCCAGCCCGTCAAGGCAAAAGTTTGGGGTGCCTGAACCAAGGCCCGATATGATACCCACCTGACTGTTAATAGCAACTCCGCTTTCCTGAGCAGGCAGAGAGCAGGAGGGTGCCCCCATCTCCTTTGGCCTTTATCTCTCAACCTAGAAAGGCTGCCCCAAGACTCCCAGATCACACTTGTTCTATTTCCAGATTCAGTCTGGCCCAAGGGATCCACGTAGTGTGTCCAGTTAGTTGCTTAAAATGTGTCCTCATGTCTGGCTACCAGATGGAAAATCATTGCTCTAAAGCTTGGCCTGAATGTTGTAATGAAAATGCTTGTTAGATTTTAATGAAAAACATAGGCCAGACCATGAATAGTGTAGCTCTTTAGATGCACACGCGTAGCTGTGCAGAAATATGATAGTGCTGATGATCTGAGTGTATACAATAATAATCCTTCATTTTCCCGTGTTTGCCTGATGCTGATGTTCCTTGGAATCAGTCAGAAGCTAAGTCAGATTTACTTTTTTATTTTTTAAAGACTTTATTTATTTATTTGAGAGAGAGACAGAAAGAGAGAGCACAAGCAGGGCAAGGGGCAGAGGGAGAGGGAGAAGCAGACTCCCCACCGAGCGGGGAGCCCGACACGGGGCTCAGTCCTAGGAGCCCGGGATCATGACCTGAACCGAAGGCAGATGCTTAACTGACTGAGCCACTCAGGCGCCCCTTAACTAAGTCATATTTAGATATTGGTATGCTCGGCTTCCAGCGTCCCCCATTCAGAATCAGGGGAGCATCGTGGTTAAGAGGGTAGAATTTAAAGTCAGATCTAAAGAGCTACTTACTAGCTATGTGTGCCTGGCACGTAGTTGGTGCTTAATAAATATTGGTTGACTGTTGACCATTGCTCAGGCTTAGCTCATTCATCTGCAAAATACAGGAAAACCTACATCTTAGATAGTAAATTAGATAATCTGTATAAAACATTTAGTACATAAGAAACACTAAAAAAAATATAGTTACCATATGTAACAAATTTATGCGATTCCACCCTGCCTCGGTTCTTTCAACTAATATTTATTTAATGCTTGCTTTGTGCACTGTGCTAGCAATTAGTAATTCGACAACTAAAGAAGACTGAGGCGAGCGGCGGCATACCCGTTTGTAAGTTAGTAAAACTGTAAATGTGTAGCATGTAGAAAAGAAAGTTCTTTTTATCCCATTTGAATCCTAACATGTGACGAATCTCCACAAAACTGAATTGTCTCCAATTATTTAACCTCCTCAAAAATTAGGGAGAAATTCCAGGGAGAATTTCTTTCTCAGTTTCTGCCACATTGCCACATCATTCAATAATATTTTTTAATTTCCAAAAAGAATTGAGGTTTCTAGGCAAGGCACTGACAAGCAAGTTTAAGAGAATTTATTGCAGGCTTCTTCCTGATCTATCCCAAGAGGCTCTTGATTTATTTCGTTTATCCTATAGCATAAGAACATGGGTTAGATACATAAGGAATGCTGTTTTGAGGCCAGGGTTGTGGTTTTTCTGTATCCTTGGATGGCTAAAATTCCCTCTCTGGGCATATTTACTTACTGTTATGTCTTAGCATGATTTAACTCCCATTGAGTCTTTGCCTTTGTGCTTGGACCACCTCCAATGCCATCTCGCGGTCATACAAATAATTCTAGGCTTGGGGGTAAATGGATGGCAACCCCCCCTTCCCAGTGAGTCTGAGAAGCAATGAGATGAAGCTTTTTGACCAAGCCCCAGCTGGGGGAGGGGGCGCTCCGAGACAGCATGCAAGGCTTTGAGTCAGGGGGCAAGGTGTGCCTGATGCAGTTGTTTCGCTCCAGGGACAAGTTTTCATGGGGGCTGGTCGTCAATGTCCCTACTCCCGATTTAGTAATAAAAATCATGATCATTGTTATTATCATCCTCAACATTAATGGAGAGCCTTCACATTTGCAATTCTCTCATCTTAGAATAGTCTTTTTTTTTTTTTAAGATTTTATTTATTTATTTGACAGAGAGAGAGACACAGCGAGAGCAGGAACACAAGCAGGGGGAGTGGCAGAGGGAGAAGCAGGCTTCCCGCCTAGCAGGGAGCCCGACGTGGGACTCAGTCCCAGGACCCTGGGATCATGACCTGAGCTGAAGGCAGACGCTTAACGACTGAGCCACCCAGGCGCCCTTAGAATAGTCTTGAACCCACTTCCTGTTCTAACAGCTATGTGCTCCCCAAGTTCCAGTTGAGACTTGACCTCCGGCAGGAAGCTTTCCCTAATTTTTCACATCTAAAATAAAAATTGTCCCTCTCCTGATCACTTGCTATCGCACTTCCTGTTTTATTTTCTTCACAGTGGTTATTTTGACCTAGAAGTATCATGAGTAGTTTTTTGCTTATTTACTGTCATCTCCCACGACTAGTCTGGAAAGGTCATGATAGCCGGATCCATGCGCAAGAACAGGGAAGGAGACATAGAAGGAATTCCCTCAGTACGTGCTGAGTGAATGAACACTCGGTGCCTGGCTCTAGGCTAAGTTGCTGCTGAGTGCTGGCTTTTGGAAATTCAGCAGTTAAAATCCAGCCCACAACTGCCGTTGGAAAGTATACGTTATTAACCCTGGAGACCCAGCGAAACTAGGTAAATTGCTCGAGATCCCACAGATAGGAAAAGATAGAGCCCTGATTTGCCCTCCGATCCCAGGGCCAGGCCTCTTAACCCCTCTGCAGACTGCCTCAAACCTCCTCTCCCTCTCATTTCTAAAGAAGGAAGCTCTTCTGCATTCCTGTTTTCTAGGTAACTTCCCAGGTCCTGACCCACCTGTCTGGTTTTGCAAAAAAGTCTAAATCCCTTGTTGGCTGTGGCTTCCTTTCCCCATTAGTATTCAGGGCTCACCTTGCAGTAAATGGTTAAAAAAAAAAAAAAAGTACATGTCATTAAATGCTTCAATAATGGAGTCACTTTTATATTGGGAAATTCTACCACAGGATAATGCTTTTTGGCACGATCCTGTTTTAGCAGGAAGCCTGCAGTGGAGAAGGTATGCAAAGAGAGAGCGATGGGGCATCTGTTTGCCTTCAGTTTCAGTGACAGCTGGGATCCGTGGCTTGTTTGTGTCAATGTTCCCAGGGATGGTAACTAAGATTTCACAAAGGGTCAAAGCCATCAAACCTTCTTTGCCTGCTCTGGACCCCACCCCCAACCCTCATCTCCTGTTTCCTTGTCCCTTCTAAATTAAATCACATTCCACTGCCTTTTATTGTATAACCTCTGGACAAAATACTCTTCCACATGCACCTTGCTTAAGGCAAAGTAATTGGAACAGATAATGCTGCTGGTCGAGAGCCACCAACTAATTGCTCTATACCCAGCTCCCCAGTGCTGGACGCACACCCAGCATTGACAAATCCATGGCTGGTTTCCCAATGTTGTGAGGTTTCCGAAACAATTGGTGTAATATTAATTGAAGGGGTTGGGGAGCAGGGGCAGGACTGGGAAGAAGTGAATTCCCTATAGCCATTGGCACCTTTTACTTGGTCTCTTTAGTCGCCCATTATTTTGATCATGGGTGTCTGGTTTTTTAATTTCCTGTAATCCAGCAAGGAATGGTGTTCTCTTCCTTAAGGACATCTGTGGTCTCTGCTTTTTCATGTTCCAAAAATCCTAACAGAGATGTTTTGTCAATGACTGGATATTTCATTAGAAATCCAAAGATTCCCATTAACTTGAATTATTGTCCTAGCTCTGATCAACTTTTAAGGTTAATAATTCATGATAGTTAATAACCTGTTCAGATCATCACCAAAATTATTGATTTAATAATATTTGGTCATTAATAATGGAAAAGGAGGGGGGGTGATTTTTCTTATCACTTACATCAATTTATTCCTTATTGCCTTGCAAATCTTAGGGAGAGCCAATGATCTTCCAGACTTTTAATATCCTATCACTCTTCTTGGTAGAAACCAGGAAGATGTTCTGCATTTTAAAATATCTGGGGCGCCTGGGTGGCTCCGTTGGTTAAGCAACTGCCTTCAGCTCAGGTCATGATCCTGGAGTCCCAGGATCGAGTCCCGCATCAGGCTCCCTGCTCAGCAGGGAGTCTGCTTCTCCCTCTGACCCTCCCCCCTTCATTCTCTCTCTCTCTCTCTCTCTCATTCTCTCTCAAATAAATAAATAAAATCTTAAAAAAATAAATAAATAAAATAAAATAAAATATCTGTATTTTGATGTTCAAAGAATACAATTAAGGTGTCTCTCATTCAATCCAATCCTCTATCAGTTCTTGATTTTAAAACTTTCTGAGAATTTGTAGAAACCATAACTTGCCCCATCTGAGAGATTCAATAGCAAGGTACAATTGACTTTCTTCCTCTTCTTTATACTCTTCTGTTGAATCATATTGTAGTCACCTCTTGAGTTGCTTTTGCTAATACACTTTGTAACTCAATACAAGAATTGAGCTGAAAAATTCATCATCAATTTGTCTTGGCAATGTGGAGTTTCAAATGGTTTTCCCACTGAGTTTCCTGTAGAGGTCACATCCACGGTGAGGTTCAAGCATCTCATTTTATGTGAAAAAAAGATGTTAAAGTCAAATGTATGAACCAGATATGTGAATGTTGATTGCTATTTCGAAACGATTACATTTTATTTTCAGTTTTAAAATAACCTCTTTGGGAACCTCGTTAGAAAGTTGCCTTCATTGTTGGAATATCCCCGTGAAGGCCTATGTTTGCAGTAATAAATAACTAAAGTTTCTTGGCTGGTTTCCAAGGTGAACCTACTTTATCCTAATTTCTACTGAACACATAATGGTGTGAGGGCAAATTTCCAGAACATAATTTTCTAGGCAATGAGAAGTTTCCCATTAAAATTGCATTTTGGGGCACCTGGGTGGCTCAGTCAGTTAAGTGTCTGCCCTCAGCTCAGGTCATGATTTCAGGGTGCTCAGACTGAGCCCTGTATCGGGCTCCCCACTCATCAGAGAGTCTTCCTGTACCTCTACCCCTACCCTGACCTGTGCTCTCTCTCTCTCTCTCAAAAAAGTAAATAAAATCTTTCGGAAAAAAATTTAAAAATAAAATTGCATTTTGATGGTAACTGATTTCTGTATTTGGTAGATAATGTACAATATGTGTGCAGCTTTAGCTCAAGAAACACTGTCAGAATCCCCTACCTAAAACTCTATCTGCACATACCAAAACATCTGCATGAGAGGCAGCCCAAGGCAGAGGTGGAAATGTCATGGTGTCTACTATGTGATGCCAAAGCATCTGTATATTTTGAAACATTCAGACAATTAACTCTTTCACTTGTTGTCATGTAGACCCAGCTTCAGTTAGAAAAGAAAAAGAAAGAAGAAAGGAACGAATGAAAAAAGAAAAAAAAATTCCTGTAATAAATCTATGCGTGGTGCGCCTGGGTGGCTCAATCGGTTGAGCATCCAACTCTTGATCTAAGCTCAGGTCTTGATCTCAGGGTCGTGAGTTTAAGCCCTGAGTTGAGCCCAGTGGGGCTTAAAAACAAATAAACAAACAAAAACAGAAACAAAAAAATATGCACGGTGAAGGGTACAATTTATAGACGGTAGAAACAACCCGCATAAAACTTGGAGGATGTCCACGACTTCTGCAACTGAAACATGTTTTGGGGTCTATACTAGTGATTCTAATTCCTAGTAGAACACAAATTCTTCATAAGTGACATCCTAATCAATCTGTAAAAAAAGTAAGTATGCTGAAATGAAGAATACCCCTTGGGTTTTGAGTTGAGTAGCTCATGTATTTTAGGATAGAGCACTGTTTCTCAAATTGTGGAAGACCCATTAGGCAATCAATTTTGTGGGTTATGACTAGCATTAAAAAAAAAAGAATAGAATGGTGTATGTCTGAGTACCTTGCAGGTACCAAGGGAAGTAATAGTTTGTTTCTTTATACATACAAACTTGTGCTGGGTCATCATAACAAATGTGTTTTTTACAGTGGGTCAAGCACAAAAGAAGTTCAGAAGCCCTGTTATAGAAGGTCCAATTTCCCACATGTAAGAGTAGAAAGTAACCCAACAACAAGCTTTTATGCAAGATTTCTACCTCCTGAGTATATTAAAAAACATAATTCTTTTTTTTATGTTATGTTAATCACCGTACATTACATCATTGGTTTTTGATGTAGTGTTCCATGATTCATTATTTGCAAAAACACAATTCTTTCATTGGTTTGATTTGCCTGTGTCTGAGCAAAATGGGGTGTCTTTGGGTTCTACCTCTTTCTTTCTCAAATGCTCAGCAGACAGCACAGTCACCAGGAGGTTCTCAGAAAAAAACAAAAAAAAAAACTTGCAATGGCATGCTTAAAGAAGAGTTCATGGATGACTCTTTCACAAAATTAAAATATGCCAAACGCCTCCTACCTATCCGTGCATTGACTGCTTTTATTGTGGAAAGACATAATGTCATACAGAAGCCAAGAAGAAATTATGGTGGGGAAAAGATGTTGCCCAGTTTCTCAGAAAAGCAGAGAGATTCAGCCTGATTTTGAAGCAGGGATGGGAGTAGAGAATGACTGAAATCACCAGCACACCTAATAACTTAGTTAAAAATCATCTCACTTCTTCATTCCATTGCCCATAATTTCAGGCTCTTAGACAGATTGACCTGGCCTCCGGGAAGCATGTGATGAAGACTTGCCCCCTAGTCAGATTGAATATTTGCTGTTTATATGAAGCGAGCGGCTCTCAGTAACATGGCCTTTTGGGTTCAGATTTTGATGTTCCATGATGAATCCAGCTCTTTACACCTAGATTTTAATATTCATTGTTAACTTGAGGAGCTGACACAGATGGGACAAAATTTCATTATGAACCTCTTTGAACTTATACCAGTTACAGGAGTGGAGAAATAGATTTCACCCAAGAACATTTTTAATGTTATGTCAGAGCCCAATTGATCTGATGGACTTTTAATGACTTCACTGATAATAAGGGAGATCATGACTTAGACCTGCTTCAGCCAGTGTGGAAAGGTTGATGGTAATTTGCATGGTCTGATGAGATCTGAAGTGGAAGGAAATGGACTTCTGAGTTCAAAGAGATTGCACCCTACAGGGGTGCCATGATCTGTGGGCCGTTGGGTATGTTGACCATTGGGCACACTTGCTATTAATTCTGCATGTCGCAAGTCATCTGGACACATCTGCAAAAGTTAGAACCTATCAGGAAAGCAGTCAAACCAGGGGGCTGGACTCACACGCATATACTAGAAGACCCGGAAGAACACTGAATAAAACAGGAATGAGGATGAGAGTTTCCTCACTGTTACAGTCTACTTAGGCTGCTAAGAGCACTACATTCGATCCACAGAAAGTACTTTTCACTTGCATTTTAAGCAAATAGAAGGTTTAGCAGGACATTATCACCTGGAGTGCCCACTAATGGGTAATTGAGTCGGGAGAGGGGCTGTACATTTCTGATTAGTATTTACCAAAGTCTTTGTGTGTTTTTTTTCTCAAATATTAACGACACAGCAGATTGAGTTGAACAAAAAGGACACTGTGGATTGAAATATGGTATTGTGCCCATCAAATTCTGCCTCCTCTGGCTTGGCTTATGATGAATACCATTCTTTAATAGCAGGCTGGTGTTCGTGAAGAACTTATTACAGAGGCTAAGAGGAAGCCAAGAATGAAGGAATGCCCGACTGGCAGCAATCAATCACCTCCTTTTTAAAGATGAACTGATCCTTCTTTTTTAAAGTAACAGTTCATACGAAGGTCTCAAACATAAATATGCAAAGCATCAGAGCAATTACAGTTGGCTGGTCCTGTTAGCTTTTCCAGGCCTGTTTAGGGAGAAGAGGCATCCCACACTTCCCAGCACAGG
The DNA here is from genome assembly GCF_009762305.2 of Zalophus californianus. Lineage (NCBI taxonomy): Eukaryota > Metazoa > Chordata > Mammalia > Carnivora > Otariidae > Zalophus > Zalophus californianus. The sequence goes on from NC_045602.1 coordinate 131,366,464, forward strand.
TTTCTTTGAGGAATAAGAAGCCCTGGCTCTTCTCCAGGGAAAGGTTTCTGTTAAACAAAGGTTAATTATTGGCACCAGCAGAATAATAATATCCTAATGCCAAAGGACAAAGTCACATTTGGTTAAAGATTTCTGCATTGTGAGATGGCAATATTCAAAGTAGAGTCACTCTAGCAAGATCTAGTAGAAGATCTGCAGGCTGTACTTCATTAGCTAGCTTTGAACTTTCTCCACCTTGACACTATTGACATTGGGGGCTGGATCATTCTCGGCTGGGGGGGGGCGGTGTCCTGTGCCCTGGGGGATGTTTACCAGCAGCATCCCTGGCCTCCACCCACGAGATGCTTACAGCACCCACCTCCCCACATTTTCACAACCAAACATGTCTCCAGACAGTGCCAAATGTCCCCCGAAGTGCAAAATCTCCCCCTGTTGGGAACCATGGCTTTAAAGATACCATAGTACCTACAGGAAAAGTCCAATCTCCCCAGAATCCCAAAGGTTTGATCAAGTCTCCTCTAACCACCCACTTACCATCGACTGACACTAATCCCACCTGCTCTCCTCAGACTTTCCAACAGGTCACAGGCGCTGTCGTCTCCCTGTGGCTTGCCCATTGTTTCTGCCTTGTCAGCCCTGTTCACCATGGTGTCCCCAGTGCCTGCAGCAGAGCCACACTCTAGACCCTGGCGTGGCTTCCGTCTGCCCAGATCTCTCTTAGACCCTCAAGACCCAGTCCCAGGGAGCTCATCTGCAGAAGCCTTCAGTGTATCAGCCTGGTGAACATAAACGTGGGAGCGCTGTTGGGTTCAGTTCCTCCACCTGTTACAGGGCAAGTGACTTTGATCTCTTTGTGCCTCAGTTTCCTTATCTATAAAATCGATATAGCATCGGGTAATAGTCATAGACATATGGATATATCCATAGGGTAGCTGTGAAGATTCATGAGGAAAACACCTGCATGTAATACTTATTACATGCATTTATTACAGTATCGCCCATGTCAGCTGATATGACTATCTCATAGTCTGAACGTTTCTTCCTTCTGCAGACTTGGTTTGTACCTCTGCCTCAGTTTCCCTTGTAGCCTACTTTCCTTGACCATATTTTCTGAACCCAAACCGGGATCTGTCACGTGACAGATCTAGAAGGATGGGCCAGAGTTCTGAATTGCAAGGGCAGATAGTTGTCATTATTGTGTGTGTGTGTGTGTGTGTGTGTGTGCATGTGTGTGGGCCACACATATCCTCCCAAAAGATCCCGGATGGGCGACCACATTCTCTTCTTCTCTGGTGTGTTAGGGAGCCCCGCCTCGTATTTGTTGCTTTGAATTCTTTGAACTTCAGAAGAGGCAATTCTCTTTCAGAAACTCCTCTCTCCTTCTGACCCCCTGAGTCCCTCATGTCCTTCAGTTAAGGAAAGCGTGGCTTTTGTAAATGCCAATTTCTCCAAGCCAGGCCCTTCATCTCCGGCCAGGACAATTCAGGACAAAATTTCTTATACTTCAGGACTTGTGGAAGAGTGCTTTTAGAAAGATAGTTTAAGGTCCAACCGAGGAGTTTGATTAAAATGCTGATTTCTAGACCTGGGCTCAGACTTAATCAGAAATTCTGACAGTGGGCCCTGAAAATCTGAATTTTTTTTTTTTTTTGAGAGAGAGAGAGAGAAAGCCTGTGTGGGGTGGGCCAGAGGGAGGGAGAGAGAGAGAGAATCTCAAGCAGACTCCATGCCCAGCACAGAGCCCGACGTGGGGCTTGATCTCACGACCCTGAGATCATGACCTGAGCCGAAATCAAGAGTTGGCCGCTTAACCAACTGAGCCACCCGGACGTCCCCAAAATCTGAATTTTTTAAAAGCATCCTAACTCATATTTATGCTCGATCATTTGGAGAGCCAGAACGTTAGAAAAAAACAGGGGCACCTGGTTGGCTTAGTCATTGAGCATCTGCCTTCAGCTCAGGTCATGATCCCAGGGTCCTGGGATCGAGCCCCGCATGGGGCTCCCTGCTCAGCGGGAAGCCTGCTTCTCCCTCTCCCACTCCCCCTGTTTGTGTTCCCTCTCTTGCTGGCTCTCTCTCTCTGTCAAATAAAAAAATAAAATATTTAAAAAAGAAAGAAAGAAAAAAACCAGCAAAAAGCACAGAGGCTTTCTGGGATTACACAGTCTTTGAGCCTGGGCTCAGGACTGCTGCCGTGTTTAGGAGCAGGGAGAGAGAGAGAGTTGTTTTCCTCCACGCTTCCTGCCAGGCTCTGGACAATGTAAATGATGCACAGGGAGGGATTTTCTTGTTTAAAGGAAAGGGTTGTATTCTCATACTACATTCCACCACTCTTAAAAACACCCCGACGGGGAGGACTAGGTGTTTGCAGTCTGGAGGAGAGCTAGTGTTGTCCGCAAAGAAAAGGGCAGCACAGACAGTGACAAGTTCTGAGAATTAATCTCAGAGCATCAAGACTTCAGAACATCCCTTTTGGGAAGGCTCTGTTACCAGGTGCACCAGAAAGGGTTCCATATGGCTCCAGCAGTCTGGTGGAGTTGGATGCATATTTGAGTAGAACCCAAAGATATGAAATAATCCATCCTTGGTTTATTTCTAGATGATTAATCCCTCCTCGATATCCAAGGCCTGTCTTATGATTAATTTCAGTTCTCCCACAACCAAAAATCTGTGTCACATCCTCAAGAGTAACAGAGCCCCACGTCCAATGTGATTTATTTAAGAAACAAAAGCAAAGAGGCTGTTAAGTCTCTTCCTTCAACTGTCCTGCTTGCCAATAATTTCATTCCATTGATTTCTTTCTCCTTTTTTCCTGTAGTTTCTGAACAAGATACAACTCTCCCTTTTGACACCCTTCCCCAATGGACTCTTGGCATTTATTTGGAATTCTGCACTACCTCTTTCTAACTGGAGGGCCTTCAGATGGACCTCTGAATTCTCACCCTCTCTTTCCCGGACTTCTCCCCTCTCCTTTCCAACATTCTTAAGTCTCTCTTCTTAATAAATAAGTAGATAAATAATTAAAATATTGAAATGTACTTCCATACCTCATCTTAAAATGGGTGTAAATATAATACTACCTCTCAGGTTTTCTGGAGGAGTGAATGAGCGAGAGTTAAAGCTCATAGGAGATCGTTGGCCCGAGGGACGTGCTCACCTCCTATCAACTCAGAATTTCCTGGGGAATCTGTCTCAATTACACATGGTCTGTCTGTCTTTCCATACTTTTTTCTGTGCACACACACTTCCTTCCCGAGCACCCTCACCCTCTTCTGTCCTTCATTACCAATCTCGTTGAAGGAGCCTTCGATCCCCCCCGCCCCTCGCGGTACCTCACCTCCTACACATCGGACGTGACTTTCAGCTGGCCTTTGGCCCTGCCCCGCTGGCCGCTGATGATTCTGTAACTGCATCACCTGTCCAGAGACCACCCCCCCCCAATTCTGCACGAAGTCCACCTGACTGCCCTGCAGTATTGTACCTAACCTTTCGATTCTTCCTTTCCTTTATTTTCAGATTTGTAATGGCATTTTATTGGTGTCTCCCCTTTTAAAAGACTTGCTCTCTGGTTGTTGGTGCAACTGTTTTTGCTGTTGCCTTCCTAATGACGATAGAAGCAGAAAGTCGGGGCCGGAGAAAATTCTCCACCTACCTTGTGATGCCCAGCGTCCTCTGTGACTATGCTTCTCCTCTGTTCTTCCTCACGTGACCCCATACACATCCTGGCCCCCTGGGTCTCTGTCTGTCCTGGGTTCCCATTTCATCTCAACTCACTGCACCCAGCGATCTCACAGAATAGCCTGCAAGCAGGACGTGGCCCACAGAAACGTTCTGTCGTAGCCTCACTATATTAAAAAAAAACATAGTTTTCATAATTCGTTTTTTTCACCTACTATCCCTCTTTATGGCTTCTTTTGGAAAATTGGAGCATCCCACCATGCCAGAACTATGTTTCCACGTGACCGCAGCTGGCTGGAGCAGGGAGCGTTGCTCCCTTAACCGGGGCACCCCCAAGTTCATCATGACTCACAAGCACCTTCACTCTGCTAGCTTCCAGGCCCCTCCAGGCAGTTCCAGCTGTCACTCCTGTCATATGATCCCTCGATAAGTTGTGACCCCATGATACAAGGACAGTCAAATTTATATTTCTCATTCCGGCCTGGCCCTCACAACCACAGCCGAAATTTCCACACAGGTTCCAGTAAGTCCCCAACTTGCTCTGGTCAGAGCTTGCTGTTCTCACTCGTGGCAACTCTGCCGTTCCCTACACCTTGTAGCATGACCTTCAGAACTTAATGATCCTTCTGAGAGAGTGTTTGAATCCAGAATCCTAAAAGAAAAACAAAACAACAACAACAAAAACCACGTTAGGCATGCTTCAATACTTGGTGGCATGCTAGTTGAGAATCATCAGTCTGTAAGAAGGATCTAGTTACACAGTAAAAAAAAAAAAAAAAAAATATATATATATATATATATAAACTGATGTCGGAAGCAGGGAAGGCAGGTCGATATCTGTTAGGATGGTTGGGGCATGAGATCGAGAGTACTGGAATCATCGGGGCAAGGTATGGAAATCGAGGCCGTAGTGAATCCAAAAGACGCTGCAGAGGAAAGTTTGGGGACAGATAAACTAAAATAAAAATTTAAAAGGCAGATGCAAAACCTAAAATAAAGCTACAGAAAGAGCTTGAGGGTTGCTGGTGCCACTGATACATACGTGGAGGCAGAGACTTGTGGTGGGGGGGATGTTGATGGTTCTGAAGATGATGCAGAGTCCCATTTTTGGCATACTGAGTCAGATGCCAGCAGACCGCTAAATAGATTCGGTGCAGTTGGAGGGAAGCCATGGCCTGGAGAGTGGAAGGTGGATGGGAACTGCGGTTTTAGAAGCTGCCCACGTACGTGTGGTTTTCCAAAAGCTCTCTCTGAGAGGGAGAAGAAAGAGAAATTGGAATAGATGAAAGCAGAAGGAAAAAGAGAACCCGCAGGAGGGAAAGAGTCAAGAGAGAAGTAGGAGACGAAGCAAAGAAGTTAAGAAATCAAGATGATAGTTTGATATAAAAGGGGATTTCCTAGCAGGATCCACTGAGCAAGGGAGAATATATCTACATGATCTATCTAGCTGAGACTCCTGGACTTGGCTAGGAGAAGGTCATTCAGTCGTTCAATAAGTAGACGCTAAGCATCTATTATTTTCCAGAATGTGTGCTGGGAAGAACCATTCAACATGGAGATTATATCAATCAGCAGGTCCTAGGTTTTACTACTACACTAACTCCCAAATCTCTGTGGCTTAACATCACAAAGGCTTACTTCATACTCATGGCAGGGGCTCTGATCCCTGTCCTTCTCATTCGGGCACCAGACTGACAAAGCAGCCACCCTTTGAAACATGGCGATTGCCGTGACAGAGAGAAAGAAAACGTGCATCAGCAATTAAAGCTTCTCCTGGAACGTGAAAGCAAGTGGGGCGGCTGCATCTAACTTCGAGGGGCAGCAAAGTACACTCCTAGCACAGGTTAGCAGGGAAGCAAACTAGAACATTCGTGCGTAGCTCCTGTGAGTTCCCCCAGAGATGGTTTTAAGGAAGAGTAGGTGAAATTCACAGCTGTAAATATTTACCTTCCATTCCCCTACATCAAGGCTTACAACCCAATGGGCGGGGCCCAGGGCAAGATGAAAATGCAGGTCCCAGGCTGGAGGCAGGGAAGTCAGTCACCTCAAGCCCGCTACCTTAACTCATGGTGGACAGATGACCCTCCAAAGACTGTAATCTCTGCTCCCAATTAACTTGTTTCCTGGGTCAGGGGCAGGCAAGGGCCACCCCCAATCACAGCTTGGCGCTGCCAAGTCAGAGAGGAATGGTACCACCTGGCCCCACCCCGGATGCTACATGGCATGAATCTGACCCTGACCCTCCCCCGACCCACACCCAGGCTCCCACAGGGAGCCGAGAGCAGTGGCAGAAGGTGGGCCTTCCCCAACCCCCTCCCCGCCCCACATGACCCAGCCACCACCCCAGGCTGTGAGTACCCTCCCTGCCCCACATGACCCAGCCACCACCCCAGGCTGTGAGTGGCAGCAGTAACAGGACCAAAGTGAGGAGGAGGAAGCCATTTGAGATCTGGTCACTGGAGGGTAGGCAGTGAGCAGTTGAGATCCCTTCCCGGGGAGGTGGCAGGGGTAGAACCACTTCTGAGCTGAGACTCCAGGCCCCCAGCAGCTGCCCCATGCCCCATTAGACTTCCCTTACAAAACACGAATTCAAAGATGAAATTATTAAAAATGTCTCCAAGACAGGGATGACAGAGCCCCTTTGGAGAGTGGGGTCCTGTGCAGTTACACTGCCCCCACACCCAAGGTAACGCCTTCTACCCCATCATTTGCCTGTTCTTCTTCCCAGTTGCCCTTGAAATCACGTTCAGATTAGGAGTCATCCTAACAGGAAACTCATTTGGGTATAACATAAATCCCCACCTACCGAGGCTACCTGAATGGGCTTGACAATAACCGACTCTTCTTTTTAAGTCTTCTTCCAAGATATTAGGGCTCTTCGTAACCCCCCTGTTTGGGACTGGGAATGGGGAAAGGCAAGGGGTAGAATGCACGAGTCAACTTTGCAAGGCCCATAGTCTGCAAGTTTGCAATTTATGCGAAGAACGTCAGCCATTGCCCGGTGTTTGCGGGAAGATTGCATATTCGATAAGCCCTCAGCTGCCCCCCTTGCCAGTGAGGCAGCCTGCAGAAGTCAGGTGTCAGGGAAATAGAAATAGGTGGTCTTAATGTTCTGTCTGGTATTATATCTGTCTGTAGAGAATATAGCTTACAACAGATTAGCGGATTCAACCTATACCGAGACAGTGGTAAGAGTGAATGCTGTTGACATTATCAGTGATTCCTGGAGGGGAATTTTCTTCCTTTTCTTCCTTTTCTTTCTTTCCAGAATTTATTTGTTCCCCTGTATACCTGGCTATCCTTTATCCTGTTGCTGTTTATCTCCCTAAAATAGCTTTACGTATCTAACCATATTAAATCCACTTACTTCTTGTTAGTTTATCTCTGTTTGGCGTATCGAATGTTTATTTATAAGCCACTCATGTATCTAAAATTTACCTGATTGTTGTCTATCTGTTTGCTGGCATGTATCCAACTGGGCTGTGCATACACTTGCTACCCTCAGATAATAGAAGTCTTTTGGTAAATATAACTATTTAAAAGTCCTAAAGAAAGGCTTAGATTACCTAAGAGGCAAAGAAAACATTCCTCTGTGCCCAGAAAGTGCCCTAATACCTAGAAAAATGTGTTCCACGTTGACATCAGGTGTGTTTTGGAACAATGACAAGATCTGGCAGTCTTACGAGTAGGTTAATCCCCTCTCTTTAAAAGTTTTCAATATCCTGAAGCCCCACGTATCACAAATTGATTAGTGTCAGTGTGTGTATAAGCCTCCCCAATGGGTCTGCATTCCATGACCAGTCCAGGAGAGGACAGATTATCTGGTTCTCAGTCAACATCAGCTCTTTGACACCTGACACAATGCCCAGTAGACAGCAAGAGGTCCATAAACATTACCTGAGTGGAGGATGAATGCTAGGCCCCATCTGAACTGGGACGCTTAATTTCCTCATCTCTTATAAATTTATGTCTGGGATTATTCCGATGCACCTGTCTGTGGTCTGTGGATACCCAAAACATCCCGTGAAGGGACACTCTCAGACGAGGAAGACTCAGAAGCCGAGCTTTGAGCCAGATGCACCTGTGCGTGCACCTGGCCTCGAACATTATTAGCTGTCACGTGACCTCTAAACTCCAGGCCTTCATCTATAAAGTGGAAACAGACACCTCACGGGTGTCATGAAGATAAAGTGAGATGCCTCGAGTAGACAATAGGCACTCCATAAATACCGCCTGCCGCTGTTCCTACTGCCACCTGGTCAAAATGTATTTGTCAGCTGCCTACGTCAGCGTGTTGGAAGATTTGGATGCAAAATGGACATCTTGGTGATCACTTGCTGGCGTGTTGACTCTGCAAACTCTTTTCACTGTTCCGTGGGGCGTCTTCCCCAAATGGCCGCCTGTGCCTGGGGAAAGGCGGTCTCTGGGCTTGACACAAACCCACTTGCACCCACAGTTCCCCGGCGTGGAGGTAGTAGGGAAGAGATGTGATTATTTGGGCCTTCTGCTTAAATTATTTCGTGCCTGGGGTATGTATTTATTTGCCTGCAGCAAATTCAGAAGTGTGAACAGTGCTCATGTTCACTCAGTAAGAGTTACCGATGTTTTCAAATTGGACCCAGCAATTTCTGAGTCTGGATCCGAGAGGCAGGAAGTCACCTGGGTTGGGTTCCAGACATTAAGGTGTCTTCCTTGCATGCGGGAAGCATTAGTGCTCCGTGGTTTGGCCCAGGATGAAGCGTCCTTGCAGGGGCCAAATCTTATGCATTTCTGAGCCCCCCTTGCCATGTTAGGCTTCCTTATTCATTGACTGATTTATTCGTTTGACAAGTCCATTTGGAAGCCCAGCTCTTTGTCAACCAGTGGGCTACATGTGGGGATACAAGCGAGGTTTTTGCCCTTGTGGATCTTCCTTCTAGAAGAGACAGAGGCCATAAATATATGCCCTAATTTTAGGTACTGCTTGGTGCCATGGCAGAAAAAAATAATGCAAGGCAAAGAAATAGAAAACAAAGGGGGGGGGGGTGGGGGAGGGCACACAAGTGTTTTCATTAGGTCATCAGAGCAGAATGAAGTGAGGGAATGAGTCACGTGAGGGGAGGGCAGCGTGTTCCAGGCAAGAGAGCTCCAAGCGCAAAGGCTGCTGGGAGGGCTGGGGGGGGGTCCAGGGGTGGGGTGTGAGTGAGGGGACAGTAACAGGAGATGAGTCAGGTGGGAGACAGGGGCTGATTATGCAGGACCTTTGCGATCAAGACAAAGAATTATAGGGTCACAGGGAATGAAAGAACAAGGAAGGAATGATGAATGTCTGTGGGAGGGGCTGGGGGCTCAGCCCAGCCAGGGGCCACCCAGCGCGTTGCTGCTGTGACCCTCAGAGGAGCCTGAGCTGCTGCGAGGCAGGCGTCGCGGGACTAGCTAGCTATGCAGCCATTCTGGGCCTCAGTGTTCCTATCCATAAAATGGGGATAGTGATAACTATCCTTAATGGTTCTCATCTGAATTCGATGCATCTGGAAACATCAAGGAATGGTTGCTATTTAGAGATGACATTACATCATATCATATTATTATTTTCAGAGTTTTTTTATTCCAAAATGATAAAAGACAAATGAATATGTAAGGAAGGATGGGAGCTGCCCTAGTATCTGGCCGTGTGCTCACCTTGTGTTTATTGTGTTGGCAAACCATTCTTGCCAAGTAAAACCTTGCCTCATGTAACGTCTTTAAAGCGTCTTTAAAATAAAATGTAAGCGTCTTTAAAATAAAAATGCCAGTGGCTTCCCACAGCCCACCTCTTTGGAATGCCCCAGACTCTTCCTCACTCCCCGTGATTCATCATCTCTCAGCTCCTGCAGTGCCCCAGCCCCCCACCCATACCCCCGCGCCGTGGCCGGTGCCCATGCTGCTTGCCCAACTAGCCACAAGGCCTCATTACACAATTTTAGGAGCAACTGACCACATCGAACACAGGGTGACTAGCGTCCCCAGAAGGTGCACTACCAGAGATCCTGCACGCCTCTCTCCATCACTTGGAGCCCAGCCCCTAACTTCTCCCGGCAGACTTTTACTCCTACCTAAGACCACAGCTCCAATCTCCTGTCTCAGGGAACCTCCCCTGGCCTCCAGAATGGGCCCAGCCCCTCACAATTGGCTCTCCTTGCCCATAAATCTTTGTAGCGCTAATTACAGTTGCTACTTTTCTTCATGTGATTATGTAACTGAAGGCAGTGTGCTCTGCTAGAGTGGAAACTCCATTGGCCTGGAAACCACGGCCATTTGTTTCTTTACAGTTTCCTTACCATCACCATTTCTGTACAATACAGTTTCTGGCTAAGAGCCACTGTGCCATAAATGTTTGTTGAATGAATCACCAACCTTTCAGGAAGCATCTGTGTCTTTTATAGATCCTTTAACGGGTAGTTTTGTTACTCCAAAGCTTAGCAAGAAAAAGGCAGAAGGATCAAAGCAAGACTGCCCCATGAGAAGAAAACCAGATCTTTTCCAAGAAAGCCAAGCTTGTGTGTGTTCACCAGTCTAGAGGGTAGAGGTGTTATTCATCTCAGTTTCCCGTTCCCAAGAAAGAAGGAGTAGCTGACGTCTCTGGTTGAGGCTGGAAAGCCAGGGAAGTTGGGCTGTGACTTGAGACCAGACTCTTATCTGGAGGGCTTCCGACACCACAGTCAAGGCCACTGGTCACATCCTTAGATTGGGGTTTTAGCATATTGTTTTAAGTGACTTCCCCAAGATTGCCAGTGAAGATGCAGCTATATATATTTGCCAAGTGTCTAATTCACGTGGACTACTATAAAAAGAATACTACAGAGTCGGGGGCTTACACAATAGAAGTTTCTGGAGCCTGGAATCCTGAGACAGGTGCCAGTGTGGTTGGGTTCTAGTGGGAGTTCTCTTTTTGGTTTCCTCGCGTGGCAGAGAGAGACGGAGTGGGGAGGAGGGAGAAAGCTCTCCTGTGTCTCTTCCTACATGGGCACTAATCCCGTCGGGGGGCTCCACCCTTACAACCTAAGAACCTCCCAAACGCCCTACTCCTACAGCCATCCCATTGGGGGTTAGGGTCTCCACATATGAATTTTGAAGGGACAGTCCTTAATACCTAGGAAGCCCCATATTGAGATTTGTAGCCGGTGTCATCTACGCCTGCAAGAGGCACCATGAGACATCTCTTCCCTATCAAGAAAGACTTGGCGTTACACAAAGTAACCTGGGGCATTTGTTCACTTAAATAATTATCAAGCAACCACAATGTGCCAGGCCCTGTTCTAGGCACTGGGGATTGATAGACCAAAGTGCCAGTCCTCAGGGAGCTGACTCACTAGAGGTAGAGACAGTAGGTGAGTCTATAAGGTAAGCAGCTAGTGCTAAGGGCTGCCGAGCATATAACACACAGTCATGTGTTCAAGAATAATGCAAGGAGAAGGAAACAATTTTAGATTGAGCGGTGACCCAAGTGATCCACGGGAGCCAGCCATGCAAATACTTAGGGAGAACAGCATTCCCAGAAGGGGGAACTAGGTCCTGGAACCTAGCTAATGGCATTGAGCCCTCATGTGGGTGTACAAATGGATATACGCACTTTAAAAATCCATTACAATGACAAAAGGCAAATACACTTGGATTCTAAATTGTTCTTTGTTCTCGCCTTTCGGCCAAGCAGCAAACAAATTCAATGTAGTTCTCCCTGCTTAATCTGTTTCCAAGATTTCCCACAATCCACCTATCTCTCTATTCCTAAATAGCTGAAATGGCAGCCAGATAATAGGAGAAGTATGTATTTTTGTGAAGTCATGTCACACTCACATTACAGTGAGGCCACATGGAGGAGTGACAGAATTATCACTCTCCTTTTATCACTCAGGAGAATTGTAAAATGGTGTAGATGTGGGTTTTGCTGTTGACCACAACGGTTTGATAGGCACTCTCAGAGAATTTACAGTGCCTTCATGGGGTAAAATAAATATCCAGATAAAAAGCCAAATGCCTTTGAAGTCTTCGGCTCTACTGGTAAATGGTTCTTGTAAAGCAGCATACTGACAGTTTGAGGGTTAATAAAGAAAGACATTTGGGAAAGATTTTGTAAGAAACAAATGGATTTCAATTTTGAATGGGTGGGATGGGGGAAGAAGAGTTAAAATATGACAAAAGAAAATTGTAGTGCCTTATGTCAGGTTCACTAGAAGCAGAGCCTGAGGCAAGGATTTGAGTACAGGTGATTTATTGAGTGATCACGGTAAAACCTGTAAGGGAGTGAGGGAAGCAAGACAGTGCCAAGGAAGGATGTGGTCCCAGCCAAAGTCTAACTTTGGTCGGAAGCACAGACAGAGGGCTCTGGAACTTAACACCCAGTGGGTTTCTCCTCTTTTGAGACAAGGAAGATGGACTTTTGTATCCCAGTGTCAGTCAGACATTGGTTGTGGGCGGCGGGGAGGTGTGTTAACCTTCCAGGTAAGGTGGCACCTGCCAGCTGCTGAGGACAATTCTCCAGGGGGTCAGCTGTGGGTAGCCAGCCGACACCCCTCACAACAGCTGTGGGTGGCTGCACCAGTGGGGGATCTTCATGGGGAACTCATAGAGTCTCCTGCACCTAGATTCTCCTTCAAAAAGGTCTCTCTTTCCACAAAATATAAACATCCATCCATTCATTGATTGATTTATTTATTCATTTATTCAATAAATTTTCTTGAGCACCTACTGTGTTTCTAAAATTAGTGTTACAACAGTGAACAAAATGGATCTGTTTATCACCAGGTATCACCAAACTTAAGCAAATGAGAGAGACACCACTGAAAAAACCATGGCAAGAATGATGATAAGTTCTATGGTGAAAGAGGTCAAGTTCTGTGGGAGCTCTTATTAGGACCGCTGAATCTAGGGGAGGCAGTCTAGAGGTTTTGCCCATCACAGTAGCCATGAGCCACATATAGTTATCGAGCACTTGAAATGTGGCTAATCCCAAGCGAGATGCTCTGGAAGCATAAAATATACCTAGAATTTCAAAGACTTAGTATGGAAAGAAAGAATGTGAATGATCTTGTTAATAATTTGTTATAATGATTACATGCTAAAATGACAAGATTTTGCCTCTATTGGGTTAAATAAAATATATTACCAAAATTAATGGTACTCATTACTATTTACTTGTTTATTGTGGCTTCTAGAAAATTTTAAATTACATATGAGGCTTTCTTTATATTTCCATTGAATGGCACAGGTCAAGGAGCTTCTCTCTTTCATACCTTCAGCATCGCAGATAAGCTTGCTGAACAATCCACTAACAATCCACAATCCAGTTAATATGGGTGTTCACAGAGTATCTCCTCATGATAATGAAGATATGGGCACGTTGCTCCAAATTTAATATTGAGCACTTCCAATCACTTGAGACCATTATGTTTGGTTTGGCTTGGTTTGGTTTGGTTTCATTTTGTTTTGTTTCGTTTCGTTTGAAACAAAACAGATCTGTTCCATTTAATGGGATGAACTCATCTTTCTGTCTCCCTGTGGTATACAAAGGCTCACAAAAACACAGTTTCCTTCCATCCCACACCCCTTTTAGATAATTGGAGTTTGACTGAATAGTGTTTTCCATCTACCACAGATACAACGCTCGTTTTATCAGTCCTTTTTTCTCTTCTCTATGTGGCATGATTATGAATATAAATCTATAGATTCAAAAGTGAAGAGGCAAAGAAATATAAATGGTTTGAAGTGAGTCTCTTTTCAAGTAATTTTTCTCCTACCCCAGTAAGATGTCACTCCATGAGAGATTTCACAGTACAACACTAGAAAGTATGATAATCGTTCAAAACATAATTGAAAGATTTCAAAAGTTGAACTGGAAGCATTTTTGTCAGAGTTTATTGCAAGTATTTTGTATCTTAAAAAAAAAGTTTATGAAAGTTCTGTGACAAGAAGATAAATTATGGAACCATAAGAACAGGGAAATAAATGGATCCTGGAGACTGACAAACAGGGCAAATGACGAGAACGTATAATTTTAGAACACAAAAAAAGGTAACTAAATTTGAAAAATTGCATTAGTGTATCATTTTCTGTATATGAGCCATTAGAGGGGAAAAGTGGAAATTACACCCTGTAACAAAGTAAAAATGTTTTCAGTGTTTAAAGGTAATTTTGTAATACTGCTACTATTACTTAAACTCTTACTCATAAAAATCCAAAGACAGGACCCCTGGTGATATTACCTGTGTCTTAGGCAAAGAGCAACAATTTGAATTCCATTCAAATACATTTGTATTTTGCCAAGTGCTATCAAGCTCTGAGCTGCATAATTTGCCATATAAGTGAAATAGATACTTTTCCTCTGCACATTTATCACTCTCCTGTGGGCTTCATTACTGACAATCAAATCATAGAGATGTACAAAATTGTCATGATGCACTTATTTTCTCATGATATTTGATACAAATAGTACTTCTTTACAAATGGCTTCCCCCCCCCCCCCATTTGCCATAACATTTTTGTGGGCTTCTCAGAATCTTACTAAAGTTCCAGTGATAGACTTTATCCCCCAGCAAATATGTAGGACTCCTTGGAAAACAAATATTTCTATTTAGGGAAAAATTAAAACTACTTCACATAAACAAAAGCAGTATTGCTTACCAGTAGTCTTTTAACTGTTACTCCCTAGATGTGTGTATGTATGTGTACCATGTAAAAGTGTTTATGAAAACAATAGATTCTAGCTCAAGTTATCTCCCTTTTGAAATCACACACATCCTGTCACTAAATCATTTTAAGGATTAAATAGAGAGGCACACATCAAATGCCTAAAACCTGGTCAGGAAAATTAAATGAGGTAGTGGGTAAGAAATACACAGCCCCCTCTGTCTAGCTTTTCTTTTTCCACTTTTAAAAACATTATGGGTACAAAGAAATTTTCATCCACTCTAAAAGATGCAAGAACAGGCTGTTGGCCCTACACCTTTAACTGGCAAAGCTATAGGGAGTGGTGGGGACTGTGGCAGACTGAAGATCACACTCTGCCTCTAGGGGGAGCAAATGCTACCAGCTCCAGTTTCATGCTCCATGAGTGATGTAATGTAGTCCTTTACTTCTTTTCGAAAAAAGCCAGAAATCTGTATTTCTCTCTCTCTCTGTGTGTGTGTGTGTGTGTGTGTGTGTAGAAAGATATTTTTTTATTTTTAAAGGTTGATAGCATATTTTAAGTGTATAAACACTGAGCAAGCCAAAGAAAATACATTTCCTTGCCAGGGACAGTCTGAAGACTGCCAGGGTGGGACTTCTTTCCATGGAATGGTCTTCCCCATAGGTCTGGGGCAACTAGGGTCATCATGTAAGTGTCATGGAGTCTGTCCCAAATCTACCTCTCTACTCTCCCTCCTAGCACATGATCTATTGGAGATGAGCTCATCTATTGATAGATATTGTGTAAAATGTCACCTACATTAGCTGTAAAAACTCCTCCACTTTTCTTACCAATATAGGTGGTACTTGGACCTTAAAAGTAGTTATAGCCCCTGTCAACAAAAATCATGACATCATTGTCACCTAGTGAGTGTGAGTCTCAGGGCAACAAACTAAAGATATGTAAGGGAATATCACTTTCATTTTCCGGATTTCAAGTTTATTCCCATTTTCAGCAAAGCAGACACAATTTTTTAACTCTGATCTGTTATGGGATCCTCTCCCTCTATGTCACTGGGCTCTGGCTGCTTAGACACATCAGAGCCATTTAGTCCCTGAGCTGTTGGCTTCCATTAGCTGAGCACTCTTCCCTCCTCCCAGCCAAGTGGAACCCCTTGTTTATTTGGGAGGGGGGGGTGGGGAAGGTAGGGCAGAGGAAGACCCACCCTCAACTCAGTTCTGGCCAAATTCTTTTTCTTAATCTTTTGTTACAAATCCTCTAAGTTTCTCAAGGGGTTTTTAGGCTTTTGGAGATAAAAGCCAAGGAGAGGTAGAAGGTATTTCTGCTTCCTGCTCAGCCACATCCCTTCCCCAAGGCAAGGAACACAACTGATGACTACATACAAGCGTTAGAAACAAAACCTAGGTTAATATCTCACACAAGTATCCCAGGGTAGTAACAGTTCCAGCATCTCTAACCACCTCTGCTTGTCAGATACCACCTCTGTGTTCTGGGCTGATGAGGTATCATCTTATGTATTTTTCAAGACAACCCTGTGAAGTAAATATGATCTGTATCAGTCATCTGCCGACAGGACAGTGCTACATAACAAATAGCCCTGAGCCTGGGTGACATAAAACAATAAACATTGATTTCGCTCACCAGTCTGAGCGGTCCAGCTGATCTGGGCCAGCCTGGGCTGATCTCAGGTGGCCTTGCCCATAAATGTGTGGTCAGCTTCCAGGTTGGCCTAGGGGCTCTGCTAATCTTGGCTGGGCTCACTCACATGGTTTGGAATTGGCTAGCTGTGGGCTGATAGAGAACAGCCTTGGCTATGATGGCTGGGACAAACTGGCCCCATCTCAGGCATCTCTCATCATCCAGCAAGATAGCCTATGCATTTTCTTCTTGTAGCAGTTGCAGAGGTGAAAAGTGAGCAAGCCAGGTCATATAAACATTTTTCAATTTTCTGTTGTCAGAAAGGGGGACACAAAACAGCTGGCAAAGGGCATAGAAAGATGGGGGGGGCTGAAGTATTCAGGCCCATAATACAAAAAAGATCCCATTTTCTGAATGACAAAACTGAGCCTAGGAGAAATGAGCCAGGCAGTAAAGAGGCTGGGCTTCAAACCCATGCATGTCTGACCCCAAAGCTGAGCTCCTAACCACATTGTTCTACTGCCTTAATTTTTAAAAGAAGCTTATAAAAAGGATTCTCCATGTTAAGGCAGCATCTTCCAGGCCAAATGGAGTGTTGAGTAATTGCCTGCTGAATATGGTTGATAGAGAAAGCAAACTTCAAGCCAAAACACTTTAATTTCCCCTAAACATATGTAATCATCTTAATTTCCTTTTTGCCTCTGTTGACAGAGCTTTGGGGAAACAACTCCTTTTTAGCATCAGCCAGTGTTTCCCTGGGAAGCAGCATGCAAGAAATGGGGTTGGCATTCTTTCCTTCTAAAAAAAAATCCATTTTATATAATTTTACTATCTTCCCTGGGCTGGCCCCTTCCTCCCACCAGGGACCTCTTTTGCTTGACGGTGTTCTTTACTCCCACAGGTTCAAACCCTCGTGTTCATTTACAATCAGGCTCTCGTGTCTTGGGTGATTTGTGACCCAGGTTTAGTTCTCATCACTTGAATCCATTTGGGGGCTGAATTTCATACATAATAAAAGAGCTGGTTGAGCAGTGCTGATGTCTCTGGAAGGACCAGCTCATTGATCAGTAATTGGTTTGTTTCAGAGGGCAATGTTGTCCTAATCCGAGAGGCAGATTACATTTTCAAACAACGAATTGCAAACCCAGCATCCTCCAGCAAATCCAGTTTCTTCTATGGGTTGACATGACCAGAAATTGCCAGCTTGACCTTATGGACTGTTAAATTTTTTAGAAGATGACATGAGGTCCGATAACAGATTCAAGTGAAAATAATAGTAATAATAACAGCAACCCAAATTTCCGGAATCTTTATTGTATGCCAGGAACTGTGCTAAACTCTTTGCATGAATTTCATGTTCCCAACCATCCTGAGTTATGGAGACCACTATACACTCATTTTACAGCTCATGATACCGAGGGTTTAGGTGATTTTCTTTCCCAAGACCACATTGCCAGCCAGTAAGTGACAGGCAGAGTTGGGAGTTGGCTTAGCCCATGATGGTTAAGAGCAGGATCAGTAAACTGTCTGTAAAGAGCCAGACAGTAAATATTTTAAGCCTTTGCAGGCTATTTGGCCTCTGCAGCAACTCCTCAGCTCTGCCCTTGCAACATAAAAGCGGCCACAGACGGTGCATCTACAAATGGGCGTGGCTGTGTGCCAATAAAACTTTATTTACAAAAACAGGCAGTATGCGGGATTCGGCATTGTCTGGCATCGCTTCCCAACTGGATTGCTTGGGGCAACCTGCTCAACTTCTCTGTAATCTCAGTTTTCTCATCTAAAAAATGAGGAGGATGATAGTCATACTGAGTTTAGAGGGTTATTTTGAGGAGTAACTGGATGTCGCATATAAAACACTTGTTTCTGTTATTGCTGATGTGGGAGAGGGGAGTGGGGAAGGGAAGAGCAATTCCTTCTGGGCTTAAGCCTCACGTTCTGACTTACCAGCTGAGTGATCTTGGCATGTTACTTAACATCTCCGAGTCTCAGACCCCTTCTTCATAAGGTGGAGGATACTAAGCACAAATCTGATGGGATAGTTAGAAAGATTAAATAAATTAAATGCGTGCAAAGGGTTTAGAACAATGCCTGGCACATGGTGAGCACTTTAGCGGGGCTTGCTTTATTATTATCGTTGTTATTGAAAAATCAAGATTTGAGCCCAAGCGTGCCTGGCTTCCAACCACAGGCTCTTTGCCACCACGCGCTCCTGCGGTACCTCCTCGCTGTGTTACGCTACCGGGCCCCTTACCAGAACATCGTTTTTAAGAGCATAAAATAAAAATATAAAAAATGACAGAGAAAAAATTATATAGAAATTCAGTTATCAAAATATGTTTCTTAAAAAAACAGTTTTTGATGTAGTTATATACATACTTCTGGGTTACCTCATTGAATAATACGCTCTGTCAGGAGGTCTAATAACTACTCTAATGTTGAAATCATAATAAACGTCCAGGATATTTCAGTATCTCTGCAACAACTGTAGTGTGATATGATATCGGTGATTCGTACTGGTGCTGAAGTCATGGGTCCCATGATTTGATACCTGCATTTCTAATTGAAGAAATGCTACATTTCACATAAATGTTGGTGAAAATAATTTTAAAAAAATTCACATTCATGAAATGCCTGAACTCATAGATCACTTGGGGTCCACAGGCCCCCAGGTCAAGAACCCCTGTGCCTCCTGCCATTAAAGGAGCCATTTTAAAGAAATAATAAATCTAATGAACACTAGTTCTTACGGAGGTGAATGGTCCCTGCAGCTCAATCTTACAGCACACACACACAGCGACCGGGTTTGGCAGAAGGGATGTCCACAAAGAGAGCAATGTTTCCCATGCCTGTGCAGTCATGGAGCTTTCATTCACTGGTGTGTGAGCGAGACATTGGAAACTGTGTTGTCCCCTAATTTGATGCCCTGCGTGGAAAAAGATTGTCATCAAGACTGAGCCAGCGAGAGGTAATGGAAACATGATATCACTGACCTCATCCAAAAAAAATAGCTATTGTCACAGGACAGAGATGCTGAATATTTGTAGGTTTGGGGAGAAATATATTTGTTAGTGAAATGGAGCTTACTGTGGGGTGAGTAAAGGTGAATTATTTGTCAGACGGCTGGAGGAGGTTTATGCAATATAGTATTATTGAGCGGGGCTATTAACAGAGTGAATTGCTATTGTGACATGCCATTAAATTGTTTTTAGTGTCCACAAAGGTATCATTCAGGAGCTGGCAGGGTTAGTAACAAAGTTGTATTTTTGGTGGACAGCAGCAGATCTCAAAACAAAATAGCATATTTTATAGAAAAGTAAAATATGGCCAAGGCCAGAAGTCCACAGACAATAGTCTGGGGTAGTCATTTGCAGCTACTTGACAAGAACCCCAAGAATTGGACAAGGCTCTCTGAGTCCCTGCTGTATATGTAGTTGAAGCCGAAATCTGAGTGATACATCAGGAAGGAACAGTGAAGAAACGAGACGAAGAGAGAAATCCGAACCCTAGGCTCTTCCAAGGATGTTCTGTCTTGTTCCTGAATCTATCCCCAGTGTTTAGCAAAGAGGTTGGCTCAATAATTACTTGCTGAAAAAAAAAGGAGGGGGGAGAGCATGAGAGGGAGAGGCAGGAACAGAGAGAGAGAGAATATTAGTTAGCCAAGTGAACACTGGTGGTATGGAAGCATGTATGTATGTACACGAACACCTATTGATATGTTTTTTTATTTTTCAACATACATCGATTTCATGCCTACTAAGTGTCAGTCCCTGTACTATGTATTAAAAATGTATGTTTAATGAGACAGAAGAGATCCTAGCTCTCAGATGACTGGCATTCAAGTGAGGGATTCAGAGAATAAATACGAAATCAAATAAGCTTATTTCAAGATAACGCTAAACGTTAGGAAACAAAAACAAAAACAAAACACGCAGAAACTAAAAAAGCTGTCATGAGGTAGAGGGTAACTAGAAAGAAGGGGCTCCTCTGGGTATGAGGGTGATGTTGGAGCTGAGAGGATCAGGAGACTGACATTTCATTGAGGGCTTCCTACGTGCGGGGTGTGCGCTAAGTTCTTTGCATCCATTATTTCATTTAATCTTCACATCTACACTGTGAAGGAGAGAGTATTTATAACAATTTCACAAATGACAAGGCTCAAAAAGGCAAGTTGACTTGTCTACAGTCACAGAGCTGGTAAGAGACAGAAGCAAGGTTGAAATACCCTGCCTTGCCTGATCCCACGCCTCAGAGATGAACCAGGCACCATGTTGCCTCAAGGTGAAGGGAAGTTCCCCGTTCATGATAATGCAAATTAAGGAAGAAGACTTTTCCAGTAAGGTCTCTGTTTTTCGATTTGCAAATGACTTTTGTTTTTATGCCATATTCTGGTTATTTTCTACCTGATCACCTGGCTTCATTCCTGAGACTTGTTGTCAGTAACCCAGATGGTGGATTTCATCTTGAGTCTGATTCATAGATGACTCTGAAGAAAATGTATGTCTTTCCCATATGGAAAAAAAAAAACAAAAAAAACAAACAAAAAAAACCCACCTGAGTCATCTTCCTAATTTAGATAGGGTAGGGGAAAAGGAATAAAGATCTTAAGGAAAACAAGCTCTTCTCTTGAAGAAATTGTCTCAACCCCATTTAGGACACATTTTCTCATAGCTAAGATCTTATGGGCTAAGCCGTATGGACAGTTAGAAAAACAGTATAATTTTAGCGTCAACCAGCCACACTCTACCTCACTCCTGCCTTGGAGTATTGGTTTTCTTGTTCAGTCCTCACTGTATGCACCAGGGAGTTCACATTTGTTATTATTATTTCTTTATTTTTGTTTACATTTTAACCTGGTCAATTGCTACAAAATGTTGGCATGTGTACGTTAATATATCTTAAATGCAATTTAAAATACCAAGTATCGTTATTATTAGGATTACTACTATTATTTTGGCTATTCAATTATTGATGTATTTTTTATGTCCGTATCTAATACTGGGGAGTCCAGGAGAAATGAGCAGGAACACTTTCACATACTACATGACGAAGTTCAAACTGGTCACACTCTCTGGAGAACATTTTGGCAATTTATCACATGCCTCTGAGGTGAACATGGCCCATGACAAAATAATTCCGTTTCTGGGAACTTAGTAGAAGTTATATCCACATTAAGATTTATGTAAATTATTTCCAGTGAAGTATTTATAAGATAGGGACAAATTAGAAGCAACTGCCATGTCCAATGATAAGGTATTGATTATTTTTTAAAATGATAACTATACAAAAGTTTACCATCCACCATTAAAAATCCATGCTCATAAAGATAGAAGTCCCTAATACATTGATTAAGGTGAACAAAAGGCACATTAGTAAACAGATATATATTATGACCCTATAAAATCGTACGATATTTATTTATGGCTACAGTATATTTATAGATAGATGTAACTATAGATAGATATAATATTAAAGGTGACATTATATTATTATGTAATATTGTTATTATATTATTATGATATAGTTTATCATTAAGTGGGATTTTTCTTTATATTTTTTGCAACTTCCACATTCTCTACATGGAACATGATTTGTTATTATAGTCAGAAAAAAACACACATGCACATACACAGCGAATGAAGATCAATGTTGAAGATTCAAGTTTTGCCTTTCCCCTACCCAGCACATTTTTGGTTTGCGCTCTCATGTTGGCCCTCTGTTGGGTACCCATCCCCCCATCTCCCAGCTCTGGTTCCCAGCATCCTTCCACCGGCCTTTTGCTTTTTAGCAGACATCCCTGACCTGACGTGTCAGGTTCTCCTCCACAGGTCGTGTTACCAACCCCAAGCCAACAGTTTCCGGAAAGCCCAGCACTGACTTTGTACCCATTTTCTTCTTGGAAGAAAAGCCAACAAAAGGTGTTCTTAGAGACTCGTAGTTGTTCCTTGTTAATTCCCATCGGGGGGAAAGGGGAACAGGAGCAAAAAAGAAAAAAGAAGATTTTAGCTCTGTATGGTTGATCGGGGCTCAGTATGTTTCCTTATTCATGATGGCTATTAGTTTCTTAATACTGGAGGCTGGGAATTTAAGTCCACATAAAGGCTCGAGAAGACGTTATGTGCATTGTACGTAAACTATATCAGAACAAAGTGGAAAGAAAAAAGAGAAGAAAAAGAAAAAACAATGAGGCAGAGTAGAAGCAGAACCAAAGGTTACTTTTTTGTTGTTTACTTTTGTAAGTCACAGGGTTGACTGATTGCAGAGGAATTGTTATGGTGAAGGGCAGTGTGGTTAGTAGAAAAGATCTCAAGTTCTGGACTCAGATTAATCTGGTTCGAACCCAGGCCTTGCAATCCTTGGCTTTGTTACAGAGACAGCGCGATTTACCAATTAAACAGCAGCCAGACCTTAGACTCTAATCCCAGCTCCGAAATTTCTAGCTGTGTGATTTCCCAAAAGTCACTTACTCTCTCTGAGCCTTCACTGCTGTGCATGCAAAATGGGGGAGGGGCTCTTTTCTTCTGCAGGATCAGTGATGTCATTAATGAAGCCCCTGACCTGTAGAAGGTGCTTACTAAGCAGTGTCTGATGTTATCACTTTTGATGATAATAATTTCATTCTATTTATATCTCTTGCAAAGAAGGAGAAAAACAAGGAGATGAAGAAGAGAAGAAAAACCAGATCTGAGTTGTTTATAGGGGTCACATCAAACAGAGACCTCCTGAATGTTTGGGGTTCTTATGTGTTTTGCTTTTTGTGAAATACAAGAAAGTCGCCGGGACATCTGTGAAGGCATGTGTGTGCTCCTCTCCATATTAGATTACATGTTTTAGGACAATAAATCAGTGAAAGAAAAGTAATAAATAATGCATGCCGAAAATGTGATCATGTTTATTAAGAAGCAACAGCCTTGTCATCTTCATTTTCTTCTTCAGTGACTCTCCCCTCTAAGGGTTTGCTCTTCAGGGACTCCCTGCAATTTAGCTGGAGGCCATTCTCTAATTCTTGTTTGCAAAAATACCTGCTTTGCAAAAATAAGTTAAAAGCTGAGCATCCAGGTCCTCTGATGAGTCCCTCATTAAATCCATCCTATCGTTAGAGATGGCTTCCCGGGGGCTCCACATCTGCATGTTTTGTACTTTCCCACACTCCGTCCTGCTGCTCTGGTCTTTCTGGGGGTGAGTTTTTAAGAAGTCTCTTTAGGCTTTCGGATCTTGGAAAAGAAAATGAAAACCAAAAATCAACTTTCCTTTTCCTAGTCCTGGGCAGCTGCTACAACAGTATGTTGACGTTAGTGCATTGTGACATCCAAGGACTTTAATTGGGCCTGCATTATAATCTGTTACTCATCACCGTTTGCACTTGAATGACCCTGAAAAAGACAAAAAGGAACCACACTGGCAACCAGTCTTCCAAGGACCCTAGCAGAAAACTCTGTGCTGTAAAAGCAGAGCTGTGTGTGTTTCATAAGCTAGAGAAACAGAAAGGGGGCAAGCGAGGCTGAGACTGGGAGGTACGGGGAGAGGAAGGAGAGGGAAGAAGGAGGCGCGAGAGAGGGAGGCAGAGGGTAAGGGTAAACAAAGTCTCCCCGTGCTAGCGGGGAGCAGCCTGGCTGGGCGGGGAAGTCACCCTTGATGAGCTCCTGGCTGAGATCTTCTCTCTGAGGATGGGATGAGAAATTGGTCCTGTAGAGCCCCTGTTCTGCATCCCTCTGATGGGATGTTGGTGGCACAGCCTTCCCTTGAATGTCAGCATCTCAGGTTCTGAGAGAGGGTTCCAGACTTTGAGAGTGGCACTAGTTTGAGACTTGAGGCAAGGGTGGGTTTGCACGTGCCCAAACAACCTTGAATCTGCCCTCCCATTCTGGAAGGCTTCTGTCATTCTTTTCACTCGGGTTAATTTTTGCTATCCTCAAGGAAAGGAATTCTCCTCCCCAAACTCTAATCTTAGAAAACCAGAGTTCCCCCGCCTCCCCATTTCTCTCTGTTCTTCCTATTTCTGTTTACCATCCCCCTTCCCCTCTGGGCTCACTTTCTCCCTGTTCTCCACCATACCTGTCTCCTCTTGCTTGGATGATGACACTTCATCGTCGTGCGCCCAGCCCAGCGTGATTTAAGCAGGTTCACAAAATAGCAAATTACTTACGGACAGAACCCTGTGCTTAATTAGCTTGTCCTGACATAAACTTATTTATCGGGAGTTCCTGTTCACTCCAGTTTACCTGTGAATCCATGTTGATTTTTTTGACTCATTGCTTCCCTCATCCCCTGCCCTCCACGCTTCCTCCCTTCTTCCTTTCCCCCACCTCATTTCCTCCCTGTCATCATGTGTGCACCTGTTCACTGCCCTCTCTCCTTTCTCTCCCTGCCCCTGCTAGCATTTGACTGCATTGCAAAAGCACTAATTTACGGTTTTTATATTGTGCATTATATTGCTTTCCTGGCCTTCCACGTCCCTCCAGGTATGAGTCCAGCCCCAGAACCCCTCCATAAGTGCCCACCCTTTGAGCCCTTAGATTCCATGTCGCTCATCTTCTTCCAACCTGGCTTCACTACATTCTGTTTTGACCTCTGTCATTGTTGACTTCGACATGACCCCCATTTGTTCTCAACTTGGTCCCTTTAGCCAGAAGCTCTGATCTGCTATTTCCTGGCCTTTGATGTGTCTCCATTTCCTGTAATTAATCTCATTTTCCCTATAGCTCAGCAGCTACATGGACAGTCATAAGGGTAATGTACCCCATTTGAGCTAGCTGCCATACCTCCCCAACCTGTATCTGGTCCTCACAGTCTGCCACTTCAGTAGACATGGTCTTGCCCCAGGGGTAGGAGGAAGACATGCTTTGCAGAAAATGTAACACTGACTTCTGTTGGAGAAAAATCAGACTGCCGAAGAGCCAGGTAACACAAGTGGGCAGGTAGTTATATTCTGAACACAGAGCTTTGATGGGTAGCTCTATTTAAAAAAAAAAAAATGCATATTTTTACATGTTTCTTTATATTGAATTCTATGTATATTCAGCGTCCCGAGGAAAAAACCAATGAAAATCGAACTGAACATCTAGCCATTCCAATAAATCCTATCACATCGCCAAATATAGTACTGGGAAAATTTTCCTAACTTTGTAGACTCTGTGGTTTCAAAGCCAGTAATACTCTGTTCTTTCTTTCTTTCTTTTTTTCTCTTAATACTCCATGTTCTTGATTTATCCTTATCAACATTCCTGACACTGACTATGGGGCGTATTCAGGACCAAAGGGTCTGTTTAGCCTAATCTTTTTACTACTAGAACAAGTAGATTTGAACAGTCTGTCCTCTTAGGATCTTTTATAAGAATGTTGTCCTTGCATTCTTTGATAGATTTGTTTCCATTTTTCTTAAGAAAAAAAAAGTAGGCCACATGTTTCATGGGCAAGTCCTTGATACTATCTGGAAGCACAGACATCCATGAAAATACTTTGAAAATTTAAAGGCATTCTACTCGTATGAAAGGTCCTTCATTGCCTCCTATGAGCTTCAGTTTCTTTGCCTATTAGGTGCAGGGGACTCACCAGGCCACGCTAGTGTGTAAACACTGCGAGATACCACATAAAGAAATGCTCTCTAACTGTCAGAACACCTAGCAATGAAGACATTGTGTTTCTATCCTCATGTCTGTGTGGAAAATGGACCAAATTATTTTATTTCCTCTGCAACTGTCCACAAGGTAGTGTTTGGGTGGACTAGCCAATTAATGTTCGCAAACCATGTTGAGATCTAAATTGAAAGGTTTTGTACCAAGGAGAACTTTTTTTTTTTTTTCTGACCCTGCAGAATTTCCAGTATTCGTTTTTACCAGGAGCATTACATGCCTCAATAAAGATTATCTGGCGATTTGACACTTTTTCTTCTCCCTGCTTACAAACTGAAATAAGGAGAGCTGGGCATTTCAAAATGGGAGAGTGGATATATCTCAGAGCTGTTAGCTCATCTGTCTGTAGCTTCTCAAATTACTCCCCAAGTTGCATCCTCTCCTGATTACTCCCAAACTTGCTTTCCCTACGGAAGGGAACAGCATGACCACGCTTCCGGCCTGTAGCCACACAGCCATAAAAGTGTATGTAGGCAGGTGCCTATGTGCATCATTTTACATAAATACGACCATATTATAGTTGCTCCTTTCATATTGTAATTGGTCATCTTTTCCTTCTTTTTATGCCCGACTCTCCCATTCTGCCCCACCCCCATGCTCACTGCCCCCTCCCTACTCCACCCCTGTCCCATAATCCTAATCAACTACCTGGTTGAAACCTCTTCACACTTTACTCCATACTCATATAAATTATACATAACATTTACACTTTTTTTCTTTCTCCGTTTCAAACACACACTCACACACACATCACACACACTCATACACACACACACAGAGTTGTGGCACTGCTTTTTGGGGGGTTTGGGGTTTTGTTTGTTTATCTCTGTGTGTAAAATGGAATGCATCTTCCAAGAATGAAGACTTTTATTTGTGTGTGAATGCTTTATATTTTACTTTTTGGATTATCAAATGGTGAAATTGAATTTTTCTGGTGCTGTACAATTCTGCAAATTTTAATTCCTACATAGATTTGTATTATGCCCACAACAATCAGTATAGGCACTGTTCCCTCACTCCAGGAAACTTCCTCCTCCTTCCCTCTGTAATTACACTTTCCCTCAACCCCGCTTCCCTGTCACCCCCTGATCTGTTCCCCTTCACTATAGTTCTGGGTTTTTTGATAATGTATATAGATAGAATTCTACACTAATTAACCTTTAGTGACTGGCTTCTTTCGTGTAGCATAATGCCTTTGTGACCCATGATACTTTTCTTTTTTTCCCCCTTAATTTAATTTAAATTCCAGTAGCTAACATACGGTGTTATATTAGTCAGGTGCAAAATATAGTAATTCAACAATTCCCTGATACTTTTCGAAAGTATCTGTCAATTGTCCCTTTTTAATGCTGAGCAGTGTTCCATTGTACAGACGTACTTAAATTGGGTGATCCATTCTCCCACGAGTGAAGACTTGGTAATTGTGCTTGTTTTATGATTAAGTATGCTTGTTTTCTTATTCCATTTCTAGTACTTCAGGTTTAGGAAGAGTTTGTATTAGTGCATGAATTTACCAAATTAAAATATTGAGAAAATCAAGGGATTAGAGACTCAGTCATGAGGGGAATTTAGAATTTGAGCTTAAATGGCAGATGAACTACCAGGACTAATAAAAATAACTCCTTTCACAGACTTTATTGGTGCTTACTCCATGCCAGGCAGGGAGATGGATACTGACGTCCAATATCTCATCAACTCTCCTAGGACGTTCTGCAGTTGGCACTCTTACCCTGTCTTACAGGAAAGGAACCTGAAGCTCCTCTTCAGGTGGTCCTCCGATGGTGTCCAAAGTCATTGTCTACCCAACCTCTGTCCCTGACATTGAAACTTTTTATCAGCTTGTGCTTCTCTTGGCTTTAGTTAGAGTTTCAAGCCTCTTTCCACTTAGTAGTTTAGATAAACTTGATATTATAGTTTCCTTTCATTCCTTTAAGTGATGCAAATTGCTTTACCCAAAGAAAGGCATCACATTACACCATTACATGAAAAAAATCTACCAAGAAAGAAAGAAGAAGAAAAAGATGTTTGGATTTTTCCCCCCTCATTTTTCTTTCTGACTGATGTAAATGACTGCTAGGATTCCCCCCGCCCCTTTTCTCTTGTTAAGTGAAGATATTCAGGTCTTATATACAGAAGCAAAACGAAGGGAAGAGATGATCAGTTATCTGATGAAATTGATGAATATAGTCGAGATTATTCATGGGGGTAGAGATGGGTGGGGGGGACATTTCTCTCATCTGTCTGCTCCACTCCACTACCACGTGTGTGGGGATGGCGTTTGGGGTTCTGCAAACTTAAATTACATGAAGTGACCCAATTATCTACTTCAGTTTCCCACTGTAGTTATGTTCTGATGGTTATTTATTTGCCTTTATCATTGACGATGACACTTCGATAGCTCAAAATTGAAGAATTCGTTTTACAAAGTACAGGGAAATCTGCTAACAGAAAGTTTGCTTCCTTTAGCCATGTAGCATCTACAGCTGGGCAGACAGATGGATACATAGCCGTGTTTCTTTCTTTCTTTTCATCCTAAACACTGTATATCGAGTAAATAGTTTTCCCCAGGAAAAATCTTGCAGGCTCTGTCACCAAGAATTCAGCTCCTGGAGCTTAAATAACTGTGTTTCATGCATTGGATAGCTCAGGATTCTAGCTTCTTGCGAATGACTCTGATATAAATGGAATGACTTTGTAAATGGCTGTCAGGAACTGCCCCTCCATTAAGGAGCTACGTCTGGCCCGTCACAACTGCCATCATCCCTCTCTCCCCCATCCGATCTGCCACTAAATCCTGTTTGGTTTACTTTTGAAATGGCTCTCAAATGGGTCCCTCTCTACCTCCACCTCCACTGCTTCATCCAGACCTTCGTCAACTTTCTGATGCATTAATATCATCATCTCCTAACTGGTCGCTGTGCATCCAGTCCGTGTAAACCATTCTCATTGGCAACAAAAGCACCTTTGTAAAGCAAGGCTCTGATCTGATCCTGTATTTCTTAGACTGCTATGGATCCCACAGTTCCAAACGGTGTTTCCAGAAATACAGTGTATGATTTGGGGGAAATAGACAAATGAATACATTTTATTTGGAGAGTTGTATGTTTAATTTTAGAGTTATATCTTATTGATGGTGATCTTAATTTTCCATCCATGCACTCACAAACTCCTTTTAAAATGAGCTTAATAAAGTGTGCTTTTTTAAGTGGACTGCTTAAAAAATAAATCCCCGAATCAGTGGCTAATTTGGCAAAAATTGTGAAGATGGTCTGCGAAGGACTGAACCTTGGAAAACACCAGCAGGGACACGAAGTCCAAATCTTTAGCCCATCAATAAAGATCTTTCACAATTGGCTCCCGCAGAATAGCAAAAAGCTGCCTTCATGCCTGCCCTCCTTCCTCCCCAAGTTCAACACGAACTTCCTTTCCACTTTTAGTCACATCAAACATTTTGCAGGTTTCCAAACATATTAAGGCTCTCATATTTGTGCATTTCCTCCCCCCACCAATACCATCCCCTTTGTCTTGCTTATATTTTTCTTCTACACATCCTTCTACACATCCTTCAAAACCCAGTTCACATGTGCCAATCTCTTCTCTAAGTTCCTCAGGGAGAATTCACCAGGCCTCTGTGCTCCTACTCTCTGCTGTATGGCTTTCAACACTCAATATCTTGGCTATTTGAATAGGTATCTACTTCCACTCGCAGAACTAATGAACCCCACAGAACTGTACCTAAATCTCTCTGGCTCCATTGGCCATTGATAGGCAGTGGAAGGGCTTAGCTGTTTGCTAAGAATCAAGCCAGATTCTTTCTTCAATGGGAGGATGTGTGTAGAAAAGTGAGGTCTCACACACAACTCATCCGCCAAAAGAAAATAATCATCATGCACCATCCTCCCTGCTAAATGGGTCTCAGAGAGTTGTTCTGACAGTGTTTCTCAAGTTACTTAGCTGCAACTATCTTCTTTAAATTGCCCTGAAACATTTATCCTTACTAAAAGGTGATACAGCAACACAGATGCCTTCTCGTAACACTTATAAGACTTATTATAATTGCTTGTTCTCTACCTTCCTCCCAGACTCCTGACTTCCTTAGAGCAGGGATGGGGTATATTTTGTTCAATGCAGTACCTACGCCCAAGGACAGGGCCTGGCACAGGGTAGGTACTTGGGTGTTTCTTAAACAAATGGCATCTGAATCTTCCATCTATTTGGCCGACAGACTCTCAGTTCTTTCTTGCAGGTCAGAGACTGTGCAAGGTGGCATGAGAAAACTAGGTTGCCTACTTCCAGGGGAGCCTCCTTCAAAGTAAGTGCCTGTCTTTGGCCATTTTCCCACTCTGTTTGCTCAGCCCTACAGTGGCACCATTTGCCAGCCTGGAGCATTTTCTTTCATTCCTTGAAATCCCACGGTCTATGCAACACAAGTCAATCAAATCTGCATACCTGGCCAGGGTTTTGCTTTCCACTGTGCAGACAAGTGCATGGTGATCAAGAGTGCAGTCAGATAAAGGGATGAGCAGAGTGGCTGGCATGGCAAGGCCTCAGAAGTGCTATTATAACTTATGATAATTCGTCACTACTTTTACATTCCTAATGATAATAAATGTCACATGCAAAATGGTTCTCTTTTTGGTCCTCTTTTTCTGGTTCCTTTGATAATTTTATGTCCAGTCCTTAAGCCATTTGATTATTTTTTGGGAATCCCACTAAATCTTACCTACTGGCTTTGGTTCCCTACGAAGATTCTTGCGTGTTTCTCAGCATGTAATCATTTTAGGACCCTTGCTTCAAAAGTTATCTACTCTCGGGGTGCCTGGGTGGCTCAGTCAGTTAAGCGTCTGACTCTTGATCTCAGCTCAGGTCTTGATCTCAGGGTTGTGAGTTCAAGCCCCACGTTGGGCTCCATGCTGGATGTGAGGCCTACTTGAAAAAAAAATTATCTATTCTCATCCTCTTCATTTTCACTCAAGCATGTACTTTTTTTGTCTGGCCACCTTTTGACCTAGCTGGAACTCAGGGTTTCTAGTTCATTAATTCATTAATTCATTCAGTAAATATCCACTGAATACCGACTCTATGCCAGATACTGTTCTAGGGTCTGGGGACACAGTGTTGAATAAGACAACAATTCTTGCCCTCATGAAGAGTTCATTCAAGGGGCGCCTGGGTGGCTCAGTTGGTTGAGCATTGGACTCCAGATTTCAGCTCAGGTCATGATCTCAGGGTCGTGAAATCAAGCCCCGTGTCATGCAGTGGGGAGTCTGCCTCTCTCCCTCTCCCTCTGCCCCTCCCCCTGCTCATGAACACTCTCTCTCACACACAAATACACAAATAAATCTTTGGGGAAAAAAAAAAAAGTTCATTCAAGTGAGGAAACAAAGAGAATAAAGGAACAATACATAAATATATCAACATAATATGATGATATATTACAATGTGTTAATATAAGTTATGCATGGATATTATGAGAAAAGCCAAAAGATAAATAGGGGCTTTGACCTGACTCACAGAGTCATTGGCTTCCCGGTTTAATTCCTTGTACTGGCCACCCCCACTATATTCCCTGGGTCAGCCAGGCACCCGACCAGACCTGTCTTACCTCAGGACTCAAAAGTAGCTTCTCACTCACCTTTGCATGTTTCCAATCTAATCAATTCCCCTTACTTTTCACTGTTGATAGCTCTAATCTGTGCATCACTATGGGTGCAGAGAGGGCCTTGGGGGTAAAGCATACTGGGAAGACTCATCTCGAGGAAGGGGGTGAGTTGGGGGCGGGTGCTAGACACCTGGCCCTTCAGGACTTTTCCCAAACTCCCTCTTTTGCCACACGTGTCAGTGATAAATCCTTGTCTGTCTGCCTATTAAAGGTATGTTTCAGCCAAAGAGAAGTTTCCAGAGGTTTCCCTTTGCACTATGGAAACATTAACACAGCATCCTACATAAAGTAGATGGTATGGAAATATTTGTTGAATGTGTGTGTTTGGGACCATTTGAAGTTAACCATCACGGGGGTCTGGGAGCTGAATTCCATCGGGGGTGCTAGTGCAGTGAGCCACGTGGGTACCTCCACTGTCCCGGTAGTGGACAGAGGAGACCTGCAGCTCCCAAGCAGACAGCTGAATGAGCTGCAAGGAGCCACTCTAGGCCAGCATCCAGGCTCCCTGGAGTCCTCTGATTCTGCCCAGCCCTTTTCAGACTGGCGAATGTTGGGAGCCCAAGGCATCATTAGTATCCTTCCATCACTTCCTCATTAGTTCTTAGATAGTGTTTTAATGACAGCTTGAGAGGCTCCGCATCCTGGCCTCCTTCTATTTATGATCCCCACCGTGTTAATGTGCACTTAATGAGAAATTCTTGTCTTGCTTGTAAATCCTGTAGCCGGCATTCAATTTATTGACAGATGTTTGCTTGGATCTCTTTAAAATTACTTCATAAATCTTCCAGGATAAAAGGCCTCAAGTTTGGTTATTAAGACAGGACCTTGTTGACAGTTTCATATTTAACTGTTTAGAACTCAACTGTCAGGGCTGTAATGGGGTGTGCGGCGGAGGGGCACGGGGCCCGAGCTCCGGTTGCCGGGTCTTCTGCACCTACCGGGGCCCTCGGTGGTGAAGGGTGTCTACCGTCCCTTATAATCCGTTCAGTTAACTTCTCGGTGACCTCGCCGTGCTTCGCACTTACTCATGCAGCATATCAGCGTGCCAGCGTGATGAAGTGCCTGGGCTGATAGAAGCGAGGGGCTGAGTAAGCCACAGCGCCTCAGTCACCAGGGAGAGGTGTGGAGGGGAGCCCGGCGCTGAGGTGGCACTTCCCACGACAGCCAGTGGGCACCCGCGGCAAACCTGGGCGTTTCAACTTCACCTTTGGGCAACAAGCAGTGCACGTGGGTGGGGAGGGGGTGCTGCTTGGAAGTCTTCAGACCACACTAGTCTTTTGTGGCCTTTTCAATGCCATCTCTGAATCGAGATTTTTTTTTCCTGTTGCCAGTGGCAGAAAACTCACCTCTAAACGGCTTAAGGAAAAAGAAAAAAAGCGTAGAAATAAGAGTTAATGGACTCATGTGATTGAACTGTACAGGTGTGGGTGGCCGCGGGGCTGGCTTGGTCCACCAGATAAAATAACTCTGTTTTACACTCATCCTAGAGTTTGCCTTCCTCTACATTAGCTTCACTCTCAGAATTCCTGCCGTGGCCCCAGAAGCTCCATACGGCTTCTAGCTTCAGACCCCTGGGAGAAAACACCACCGCTCGCTTCTCTTCCAAATACCCAGAGGAAAGAGGCTTATTGTGTCTCATTGGTCCTGACCGGTCACATGGACGCTCTTTAGCCAATCACTGTGGTCAGAGGTAGGCTCTGTTCTGATTGGCTAGGACTGTGTCACGTGAGGAGCTGCACCTAGAGCGCAGGAAGGAAGCCGAAGGGGGGGGGATGTTCGAGGGTTAAAGTGGCGTCTCATTACCTGAAGAACCAGAACGTGGAATAGAGCCAGGCAGCATTAAAACCAATTTTCAAATGCCCGGATCAAGTTCAAAACAACATCCTGCCTTGTCTAATTCTTTCATTTCACTCTGAAGGGTTGTTATACCTTGGCAGCCTCTGTGCTAAACCAGAGTTGTGACCTACCCTGTTGGGGAATGCATTCCAAAGATTAAAAATTGAGAAAACCTTAGAGAGCCCTGTTCATTGAGAAGTTCTCTGAACCCATCCACAAGCCAATAACAGTAATAGGATGAAAAAGAGAATTGCCCCACTTAATGCTACCACAAATCAGCGGTTTGCATGTAAGATGATAATGAGCATTTGGGCCAAAAATAGCGTGTTTTTTGCTTACTTGCTGGTGTTCTTGTCACATCGCATTGCTTGAGCTGTGTCATATCGCATCGGGTAGCTTCGCCTCCATCGCGCGTTGACGTGACCCACTGCTTTGCAACACTTCAGACAAGTGTTTGGGGGCTTTTCTCCCCAATCCAATTTTTGCACAAATGCTGTTTACCAGATGAAGCATATGTGAATACTATTAGAATTGAAAACACATCCACCATTTGAGCCAGAATTTATTAAGGGGCCTATGGGAAGGACGGCACACGAAACATTTTACTCTAGTCCCTGACAGCCCTCAACAAGGGGTCGGCTCTTTATCCCAGAATCTTCCACATTTGCTGAAATCTGATATTCACAGTTTCGTATGTGGAAGCTTGTGAAAAATTGAGGGCAACCTTTATGGCTGATAGCTGGAGAGTAAGCTTGGCCTTGATTTTCTGTGGAGACCTACGACCCAAGCCCCTGAGAAACCGATTCTTCACAGAAATAACTGTAATAATCTTGATTCACATTTGCCTTGTAATGATAATAGCTGATCCTATATAATGTTTGCTACCAGTTCCTGTTGCAATCACTATATTTTTTAATTCCTTTAATCCTACAATGGCCCTGAATATTATTATTATTTCCTTTCACACCAGTGAGGAGACTGAGGCACAGAGACATTAAGTAAGTTACATAATGGCCCACAATTCGTGGAGCTGAGATTTGAACTCACACAGTCTGGCTCTTGAGCTGTGCTCCAAATATGATGCTGTGTTGCCCCTACGGAGGGTTATATGGAGAAACACATTGACTCAGGATTTGTGGTACTAAGTGGTAACAGATGTATAAAAGATGAGTTAAATATTATATATATATAACATATATTACATATGATCATATATATTATATAAATATTATATATCACATATTGTGTGTGGGTAAACTTTCTCCTCAAAGAATTGAGTCAAGATATATTAATACAAGTCATAATGGTTTTAAAAGGAAAATGGGAGAAGAAACAATAGCAAAATTAAATTTTGTTAGAACAATAAAATGAAATTGGGAGAGATGTAATTTTACAGTAATGTTTGTGATGAAAATTCAGGCCTGGGCATCCTGATAGACAAAGACCAAAGTGGATGAGTGAAGAGCTATGACATTTGCAGCATCCGAAGGTTCAAGCAGGGTCATGCCCGAGTCTCAAAACGAGAGTGAGAGGAATTTCTCCCTTGGTCCTCAGACCAGAATGTGGTGGAAGCAGAGAGTTGTGAGAAGCTTCACCTTCTTTTAAAGGACAAAAGTCAGGGGCAGAAGAGCCCAAAAGGAAACCCTGGTATTGATGCAAAAATAACAGAGCAATTCTATATTCTTGAGCAAGGTATTTAATGCCTATGCATCTATTTTCTTATCTGTATAAATATGCTTTTTTTGTGTCCCCCCGCAATGAGACCTGGAAACAAATGCTTTCTTTGTTTGGTGATCCCAGGAGACACCTCTAGGGGAGTGGAGGAGGAAGACAAGGAAGGGAAGGATGTGAATAGAGTGAGTGATTGAGTGATCTAGCAAGTGACCACTGTGGACAACTGGAGTTTGATGCTACTGGGGCGAGTGTAGAACATGCACCTCAGAATTGTCCCATATGAGGGGTAAAGGTGCTGGGGTAGTTTTCCACCAGAGCTCCATTGGCTGTGGCTTGAGGGCTTCTTCGTGGGGCATTCCTATCCAGCATTTCTAGCTGGCCCTGTGTGTGTGAGCCAGACATGCTCCCATGGCTGGCTGTGGCCCTCAGCCAGAGAAGCAGTCGGCGTGCTGGGTAGGGAGAGGTCCTTGAGATGTGGACAGTGGGCCACCAACGTCTAGTGTGGGTGAGAGTGGCACCTGCCTCCGAGGGCTGCCGTAATGACTGAATGAGGTAATGTGTATAAATCACTTGGAATCGTGTCTAGTTTAAACAAAAACTTAAAAATTGGGGAATAATACACTGGCTCATGAAACTCAAAAGGCCAGGAGAAAAAGTGGATCCGGGTGCTCAAATGTATCGGGTGAGGCAAAGCATGGGGAGCAGGGGAGAAGAGCCTGTGCACAGGGGTCCAGAGTTGAGCACTGCCAGATGGCAAAGACCATGTCATCTCTGTGGTCCCTTTCACATGTAGCATGCTAAG
This sequence comes from Zalophus californianus, assembly GCF_009762305.2. Taxonomy (NCBI): domain Eukaryota; kingdom Metazoa; phylum Chordata; class Mammalia; order Carnivora; family Otariidae; genus Zalophus; species Zalophus californianus. Next base: position 131,402,031 of record NC_045602.1, read on the forward strand.
CAGATCTATCCTCAGATACCGAAAATGAACTCAACTAATCAGTCAATGCAGTGGGGTGGGGGGTGGGGGAAATGAGTCAATGCAGTTTGGCATCATGTAGCTAAATCCGCCAGTTGTGTGATGGACGGTTTCATTTCTCCATGGGCTGTTTTGGCATTGTGTAGACACAGCCTAAATTGGTGCACGCACCTCCCACTTATCATGCTCTGAGAGGGAGAATGTGGAGTTATTGAGATCCCCAAGCAGCACTTTGGCGCACACACTATCTAACGATATCAAGAGATGAAGGAGGCCTTTGAAATGAGCTTTCGAGAGTGAGTAATGACCTTCAGGATGTGGTGCAGGGATTGTCTTTGGAAACTGGTCTATCTTGATGGATGATTGAAAAGCTGCTGTCTTTGGTATAGTTTTTGCGGTTTTATATTTGGGGATGTGTAATAAATAAATGTGTAATTGCCCTCAACATGATGCAAGACCAGGAGGTGAGGATGAGACAGGAAAGTCCTATAACAGCATAAAATTTGATTAGGATCCCCATTGATAGGCAAGGCAGTGTTGTGTGAACAAAGTGGTCTGTCTTAAGTTGACCAAGATAGAATCCAATACAATGAAGAACAAATTCCACCAGCTGGTTTCTCGGGAGCCCGGGAGGGGGACCATACAGGATAAGTCCTCTCATTTTTAACATCCTAATGAAAGTAGTTTCGGTACCCCTCTCAGTACCGCAATGACAGCCTAAGTTGTTTATCTTGTAATTCAGCAGATTAAACAGTATTTATAAGGCATTTGTGGTGCTTTTTCTAATTAATGAAAGTGGCTATCTCTCTTCTTAATTTATTGAGATCTTTTCTTCCATTTTTGTGCTAATGTTGGTTTTTGTGCCCAGTGTATTAATTACATGAGTTTTCTTTAAATTTTGATTCTTTGTGATCAGAGTTCAGCTAAATGTGGGTGTGTGTGTGTTGTCTTCCATTGTGATTCCCATTACTGGCTTACACATGGATAAATCTGTCTGTGTCTCCCAAATTACCTTTGATCTCTTTTGGCAACAATGGGTGGGTGAGAGCCTTCGATACTATATATGGTGTCTAGAAACTGGGCTCAGCTTTCTTTTCATTCCATGTTTTATTGGGTAGATCAAAGGATGTTTTTAATATCACTGTATAAGCTCTATTAGAATTTAGAAGATTTGCATGTTAACAATTTTGTGTTTATCATCTACAAAGAAGGCATAAGACACAAGAGTTTAATTTTAGCCCTACCTTCTTCAATCCAATTTAGAACCTTAAATGATCACAAAGGTTTAATAATGTTTAATAAATGATAACTAATTAATTATCAAAACTTTAATAACATCATTTCGTAATATCATTGGAAAAGGGAAGAGGTTTTTTGACTGTCGGTTGCCATCTCACTAGTTTTAATGTGATTTATCTGAAACTAAGATTTTTTTTTTTTAACCTGCCTCTCAATATTTAGTTCAGTCATACCGATGCACGAGATTACACAAAATAAATGGTGGTTCTGTGACTTACAAGATTTTGTTTTTGTTAGGCCGCTTACATTGAGGCACTTGCAGAAACCTGATCAGTGCAAATGTCTCTTTGAGCAAGTCCCTAAATTCCTATAGCTTGTATTTTCTATGTCATATTATCTAGCATTTAATTACCCCAATTTCCATTGTTCCCCACAAATCCCATGAGTGTTATTTTTCTTTGGAGCCTGGATTTCAAACTTCTAGAACAGTGGTTCTCATCTGGGGGGTGGGGGGGGTGCGCAATTTTGTTTCCCAGGGGACATTTGGCATTGTCTGGGGACTTTTTTTATTGTCACGACTATGCAATGGGGGTGGGTGTGCTCATGGTGTTTAGTGGGTAGGGGCCAGGGATGCCACTAAGCATCCTGCAGGGCTCAGGGCAACACCCACAATGGAAATTCTGGGACCCAAATGTCAGTGGTACCGAGGTTGAGAGATTCTGCCTGCGTAGAAAGAATCTAGCCATCTGTTTCTGAGTTTCTTGGTTTGGATCTAGTACAGACCTGATGCCCAGTGGGTGCTCAGATTCAATTTGATGATGAGGTCGTTGTTTGCCTTTTAAATCAAGTTGATCAAGTGACCCCAAGTAGATCGAAGTGCAGAGGTTTTTCAACTGAGTGCAATATATGGAAATCATCGGTGGGGGGAGGGAGAAGGAAGTGCGATACAAAATAGGAAAAAAAAAATAAGCATGAAGTAAAAGAAGCCACCTCCCCGCTCTTTCCTGTGATTGCCATCAACATAAAAAGGCAAGGTTGTTCATCTTCAGGGGGCAATCTTTGTGTGGAAGGAATCCCTTGGGGGGCATTGGGAATTTTATTGCTTTTCGTTGGGGACAGTGCAAAATGGGATAATTTAGGCTTGACAAACAAATCTTGACTCACTTTTTTCCGAGGCTCCAGCAGGAAAATAGAATTCTCACAGAGCAGGGATCAACCTTTTCCTCCATAAATCACGAAGAGTAGGTGAAAATTTGGCTAATATCCAGGGCACCACAAAGAAATAAACAGTGCCAAAGCAATCTGTGGTTCATTGTATGCCAGTTTCTCCATGGATACATATCTCTTCTCCTTGTTTTGATCTCAGACTTTTTTTTTTTTCCTCCTAAGCTAAAACTTTCTCAGTCTCTTTCAGACTGTCTCTTCGGCGAGGCCTTTGGAGCAGGACCCCGACAATGTCCTGGTCAGCTCTTTTAGGGTTTTTTTTTTTTTTTTTAAAGTTGATTTCCTGTTCTGGTGAGCCATCCATCACTGACGTGCCCCGTCTGTGCTGCTTGTCTGTGACAGAATGAGAGGTGTCATTTATCACTGGGGCTTGCGGAAGCTGTGGGAAGAGGGATTGAAATTTTTTCTGGAAGGCCTCAGTGTCTACTGGCTGCCAGATCATTAAAAAAGGGGGCTTTCCAAAGAAAGCTGTGTGTGATGTGATTGCACTTACTGTCAGGGATAGGCTGAAAGAAAGGGGAACATCAAAAGGGAGCGAGAGAAAGAGGCAGAGGAAAGAGAGAAGTTTCTGCCAGGGGCATTGAAAGTTCTTGAGCTGCGGATGCACGGATTTGCTGTGGTTCGGTTTCAGTTTGTGCATGCTAAGTAAGTCCTTTAGAGATTTCCACAGTGCTCGTGGTGCCAGTGAGGAAACCGAAACAGGAAGGCTCTTTAATAGCACTTCTTCACATCCCATATTATGTAGGGCGCGGAGACAGACTTTGTACTGTACGGGGCATGACTTGCAGCACAATTGTTGAAAAGCTGAGGCAGGAAAACCTATCTGCACAAAAGCAGAGGATCCCGATAAATCACGAGGCAAACTGAGCCCCCCCCCCTTCTCCAAAGAGACATTTACAGCATCCTGTTTGCTTAAGCACACTCAGAGAATGCCCAAGAATATCCTATTTCGGCTCCTCTCCTTTGGGCATGAACTCCGCCACCCAATAGATCTCCAGGGATCAGGGAAGAGACTCCGCTTATCATTTCTTTGCAGTGGGAGGTGTTCCTCCTTCTCCCTGCCCTCTCAAAGCAACAGAAATAAGTCGAAGCTTATGTTGTGCTGCCCAAATGCCAGGCACTGGGCTAAGGGATTACTTACGTGCTTTAATCTTCATGGTGATCCTATGAGAAGGGTGCTTCTATTTGGGGAGGTGCCCCGGAAGCACAGAGAGGAGAAGTGACGTGCCCAAGGTTGCTTATTTCTTGGCAAAGCTGGGATTCTATTCTAATCTGGGTTCTTTGGTTCCAGAGTCTATGCTCTGAGCCTCTGCTTGTGAGGGTGAAGGAGGCACATAGTGGGGAAGGCTTTAAGAATCCTTGTTAACTTAGGAAATTAGCAACTTAGTGATGACCCAAAGCAAGAGTGGGTCGCCAGTAGGTCAAATTCAACCCATAACCCGTTTTGTGCAGCCAGTGAACTAAGAATAAAGTTCTGCGTAAATGCAGTTTAAATGGTCAAATTTTGTTGACCAAAATTTTGTTTTCTTGCTTGTTAAATAAGCACCTGCACAACATCCTCCATGTTGCCTCCTGTCCCACAGACCCTAACGTATTTCCTGGCTGACCCTATAACAGGAGAAGTTTGCTGACCTCTGACCTAGGTAAAGTCATTTATAGGAAAAAAAAAAAAAAGAAGAAGAAGAAAGAGGGAAGGGAGGGAGGGAGGGAGGAAAAAGACGAGAAGATTAGAAAAGGAGACAAAAAGAAAAGAATGTCTTCTCCAAGCAAATAGGAAAACTAAGATTCCCAGCAGTGGAGTTCAAGGCCCCCTGGCCACACTAGACTTGGACCGGCTTATGTATACTCGTGTGCAAAGGCCATCCTTTCAAAATAAGTTTCCCTTGACTGCTTTTCCACAAAGCCTGCTGCTTGGAGAGACAAATTAGCTATTAGGTAATCTAGTTAATTGACAAGTGACTTAACTAATTATCCTAACATGCTTATTAAATGTTACCTTTCCCATTCTCAACACATTGTTAGAGCATCAATTTATGTAAGGCCTTATCATATCACTCTCGTGACAGCACATTCCCTATTAAAACAGAGGGAGCATGGGGTGTGCCTTTCCTATCGTTATTTCTCTCCCTCTGTGGTTAGAGTCAAAAGAGAGAATTAGGAGCCCATCCCTACTCAGCCACGATGTCCAATTATACTGGCGCATGGTCACTCGAATGGATCAGGAATGGACCAAATAAAGAAATAATGTGTGTTATCAAGTCTCACCTAATGGGTAGAACAAAAGCAGAAGGGAAACTCAGTTTGACTCTTGACTGTAGCCTTTCACTGCTGGGAAGGCTGGTGTCTTTATTCATATACATCCAGAAGTCTGCACCTCCTTTGGAGCAGATGCATTTTGAAATTCATAGTTTTCCGGATTTTAGAAAGAGAACATGATACGTATACTATATATTAGATAGCATTCTCGGTGAGGTTGGGAATAGCATCTATACTTAAAGATATAAATAATTCTGCAGTGAAGCATGAATATTACTAAGTGAGATTTTTTTTTTTTTTTTAAGTTTTAAAATGTCTCAAAGCAGTTCAGGTCTGATGTTACTGCTAACTGAATTATGAGAAAGAAAAAAAAAACAAAAACCTTTGGTTTTCAGAGGTTCTAGGATTTTTGATTTGTAGATAAGCGATTGTGGACTGGCACAAATATTTTAATAATCTTATGGCTTCTCTAATAACTATAGACTTCTAGTTATTTTATAAGCTTAATAGTCAACATAGTTACATATATGGAAACAGTTGGTGATTACCCTGCAGGGTAGTGTGAGGTGAAGCATGAGATATATAGCTATTTATGTAGAGATAAATCATATATCACAACGTAGATCATGATCTATCCTGTATATTATGATGTACATAATATATATGAACACCTGTTGTAAAATACAATTCAATACCAAAAGGTTGGAACTAAACACAAAGACTCTTTTTTTTTTTTGTATAAAATGGACCTAGAAGACAGGGAGGCTGCAAGAGATGTGAAACTTCACTTGGTCTGATGTTGGCAAACTCCAGTTTCTGCTGGTGTCACAAAGGTAGCATGTTCCAAGATCCTGAGATGTTCCTTTCTTCACACAACATGTATGAAATCGGCATACGTTCTCCGGTTTTGGTGCGCCATGATTTGACTGGCAACACTTTTGTCCCCACTTTCTTGACCGGTAATAACCATAGCATCAAAAACATCTTAAAGTCAACTTACTGTCATAACAAGGTAAGCTGGGGGGCCCATGGTGACCTGGGGAGGGAGCTCACACTCCATCAGTAGGGGACTCATTGGCCCTGATCCTAACCATGACCCTAACCAGAGCCAGAACCATAATGCAATGGTTGTTTCTCCACCAGTTGTTACTGCACAGAAACACAGACCCAGGGTGGCCAATCCTCTGATCTCTTGAGAGGAGCTAGAAATCCAGATATACAGTCTCACAATAGTGAGGGGGTGGCAATTAAACTGTCACTTATTAACCTTCTGCAGGCCAGACAAGACAGGTCTCCAGACTAGAACTGTCCCGTGGCCTCCCCGACACCTAGAAAGTTTCATCAGTTGATTGGCCAAGATCACTCTGCTGATATATGATACAGTTACTGGTCTGAATCCAATATATCAGACTCCCGTGGTTTCCATTTTTGTTTCGTTATTTGGAATGGGGGTGAAATGATTTTGAAAAGTACAAAACCTGAAACTCAGGAAGCTCACAATATAGAGGGAGATATGCAAGTAAACGGATGTTTGCAACAGAGTGTCATAGTATACATATGATGTTTATGACACGGTGTCATGCTCCTCTGGCCCTGTGGACCCAGAGAAGAATGGCCAAGCCCAGTCCTGGATAGGCAGGAAAGGCTGCTCAGACAAGGCACGCCAGTGCTGAGAGGAGAACGGGTGTAGGGGTGATGCAGGCAGCAGTAGACAAGGATGTTCCAGGTAGAGCGAACAGCATGTGCAAAAGTGAGAAAGTGACTCTTTGTACCTTAGGCAGAAAGGACTTTGATGGAGAGTTTACCAGTCACTCACAGAACGGTGGGAAGGCTGGAGAACCAAAGCTGCAAACGGGCTGATGCCAAGACACCCTGAGTCCAGAAAAGCAAGAACTGTAGGTCAGTCTGCCTAGGTGCCACCCCTGGACTAACAGTCCAAACATGTCTTCATGTTCTTGGCTTCCCTGCTCAAGATGCAAATACCATGAAGGAGAGCATCCAGTGGGCTCACCTGGAGCACCTATTGCTGCATGAATCCCTTCCCAGAAAGAACTTAGCAGCTTAAAATACGGACCTCTTATTAGGTCATGATCCTGCAGGCAGGCGGTTTAGGCTAGGCTCACTGAGGCCCGACTGCTCCTGTAAGGCTTTAGATGGGATGACTTGGTACCGCTCCACAGGGTCTCTCTCACTCTCTGGCAGGCTAGCCCGGGCTTGTCCCATGATGGTGGCAGGGCTCAGAGAGCAAAAACCCAAAAGGCATTTTGCGGGCTAGTCTCAGAACTACACTATAGTCACTTCTGTTGGACAAAATAAGCCAAAAGGCCAGCCCAGACTCAAGCAACGGAGATGTAAATGCCGTCTCTTGACAGAAGGTTCTTCCAAGTCACATGGCAAAAGATGTGTATACAGATGGGGCCAATTCACCATCAATCAAACCATACCAGTTTGAGTCCCAGGCATGTCCCCGAGCTGGAGGAAGGAAGGTCGGGACCTCGAATAAGAGTCTTACGAGACTATATTTAATGGGGGAATAAATAGTTCCCCAAAGGGAAATTTCAGTTCTGTGAGGAGAAAAAGTAAATTTTTTTTAAGAGAATTGCTCCTCTGAGCGATTTGGTTCTGTTCTCATGAGCAAAATTTCTCTTTTAGTAGTAAAATAAAGATAATAAATTATAAAATCAGGCTTCGCAGCTTCCCTTGCTCTCCCCGGGTTATTAGAAAGAGCCACCTGCCCTGTACAACCACTGTTGGTGCCGTCTTGTCCCTGGAGATCCAGAGTGTGGTCCAGGGGTCCTTGATTCAAATATTAATTTCTGAACTATCTGACTTACCAATATTAGTTAATCGGTAGTTATTTTTCTAGACCACTCCCGTCTTCATTGACCACTCCTTTCTTTGAAGCTCCGAAAACACTGAAATCCAGAGGTAATTATGACAGCTGGGGTTGAGGCTGGTACAGTCACTTGCTTCAGGTAGGAAATCACTTAACCTCTATAAACCTCGCTTTTCTCATCTGCAAAATGGGTATAGCCCCATAACTACCTCAAAACCTGAGCAATAAATGAGACAGCATATACAGAGAACACAGCATCGAACCTGGCAAATAACAAGGGTTCAACAACTATGCTTTGCTTTAATTATCGTTGCCATCATTGTTGGCACTCATTTGACTCCTCTACACCCCCATTTTGGCATCTCAACCTTACATTCTATATAAAAATGCCTACCACATAGATAGAAGCTGGAAAAAATTTTAGTTAACGTGTGTTAGACTTTTGTTTCTCCTAAGACAGGTGTTTGAACCTGTATTGATTTTTTAAGGTTTGTCAGTGACTAAATAAAGGTTAATCTCTTTTTCTGGCAAACATTTACTGACTGCTCACATGAGGACAGCTTGGTGAGTTCACCTGTGCTTCTCATTTGGAACTGGGCCCTCACCATCCCACTCAAAGTGATCCATTCGGATAACCAGTGATGTGAAATATTATCATGTCAATTGGTGACCAGGGGAAAAACCCCTGACATACTCCATTGGGTAATGGAGGCAGAAGGATGGTGAGAAATGGGAGTGGTTGTTAAGAACCAACAAGGGACATTACAGGGACCTGAGACTAGTGATGGAAGGGAGCCTTCAATGAAGGCGAACAGGGAGAAAGTTTCCAGGACCTGGCGAGGCTGTGGCCATAAGGAAAGGGCCTCTTCCTAGGAGCTACCCCCCTTGGTACAGTGACACAGGGTTCATGGCCAACCGGCCAAAAAGAGCCAGGGAAACATACCCACCGCCATCTTCTCCTCCCCCTTGCCCATTCCCTTTGGACAAACCCAAGTGGAAGCCAGGGAACAGGGAGTCAACAGCACACAGGACCCCTGATCTCAGGTCAGCCTCCTCGGGCACAGGCCTGGGAGGGAGGGTCAGCACAGATGTGCAGGGCAAGTAAAAGATACCCAGGACAAATAATTGAATATTGAGGAAAACCTGTTCAGACTCTCTTCCCATCGTGGAAAGCTATCAGTCTGAAAATGAACTGGGCCCAAGAAAAACTGCAAAGGGCATGAAAACCCCAGTTCCTGGGGCGCCTGGGTGGCTCAGTCGTTAAGCATCTGGCTTTGGCTTGGGTCGTGATCCCGGGGTCCTGGGATCGAGCCCCACATCGGGCTCCCTGCTCCGCGGGAAGCCTGCCCCTCCCTCTCCCACTCCCCCTGCTTGTGTTCCCTCTCTCGCTGTGTCTCTCTCTCTGTGTCAAATAAATAAATAAAATCTTTAAAAAATAAAAAATAAAAATAAAACCCCAGTTCCCTGGGAATTTTGCACAGTTTCCGTCATGAAAAATGAGTTAGCAGGTAGGAAGTGAATGTCCGGTTAGATGCTATGTTGACCCCCAGAAGACAATTAAGACCTAATCCTTTGGTTAATGAGAAAACAGTAAATCACAGGTTGTCTGGGTCCCAAACAATAGCCCACAAAGTGATACTGACCCCAGATGTGTTTCTAGTGTTTTTTAGAACTTCAATTAGTGAGTTGACTTTTAATTAAATATTAGAAGCCTTTCTCTACGGCTCTAAATGCCTGGCTTCTTGTCAAGTTAGGAAGTCTGGCGCCGTGAGTCCCATTTTCTCGTGAAAACGCATGTCCACAACTGGAGATGTGAGTGTCCTACTTGCCACACCTCACCATCGGCAGATCCACGTGTCCTTTGTCTTTGGCATTGTTCTTGTACTCTAAATTTTAGGTAGTGTTCCCGTCTACCCGTGGCCCCCTCGACAGCAAACCAACAAAAACTAGTACAAAAGGGTCATGTGTTTTAAGCAAAACTGATGAAAACATAGGTCTCCATGGAAGCCAAGAATCTTCCTACACTTACATATGCAATATGATCGATAGTGTCTGCATGGAAAGACTGTACCCTGGCAGGTCTCCAGTTTCTCCTACTGGCTTGGCTCATGCAGGCACCTGGGTTCGCAGTTCCCACCTTCAGGCCCGACCCCTTGCCATTTGAACCACACTTTCCAGAAACAAAGCACTTTTATGTACATAATCTTGCTTAAACCTCATAGCAACCTGTGGTACGGGCAGAGCTGGGCTTACTGCCCTCCTTTAATTGATGCAGAAGCTCAGACAAGTTCAGTGAGTTTCCCAAGGTTACCCAGCAAGCAAACATCAAGACGAAAACCCAGGTCTCATTGCAAGTGCAAAATCTCACAATTCCGAGGGATGCCCGAGGCTGGTGTAGCCCAGGAAGGAAAGAATTGCTGGTTTGTCCTACATTTGGGGAGGAAAGAGCAAATGCAGTGGTTTCACATTGTGCTGAATGAATACTTATTTCCTGATTTTTTTTTTTTTTGGCCTATTGCATTTCCCCAGTAGGTTATGTTTTAAAGTTGGTCAGAGATTAGGAGATAACATTCCCAGAGGTAGGGTGAAAATCAGAACTGTTGAAATGACCTGAGTGTCCTCTACTTACAGGGACAAATGCCATCTTACAACTTCTCTCTGCCTAGAGAAGCAGAGCACCCCAAACTTTTGTGAGGCAGAGAAATATTAGATGTTTCATGTGCACGGTACTGATTACCTGCAACTTTTCCTCGAGTCCCAGGCAGGTTTTATTTCTGCAGGAGTTACAACCGCAGGGCATGTTTTTAGCCTGCACCCTTTTAAACCCCTCCCCAAATCTGCCTTTACTCAATTTTCAGTACAGCTAGGATCCCACCCTCTATGACCTAGGAAGCTAATTTCCCAATTTATGCTGAAAAGTCAGTAATTCTAGGAGCAAAAAAAAAAAAAAATTTTTTTTAGAGTTTAGATCTTTGTGGGTATAAAACATTCTGATTGTGTTTAAGGATTCTACCTTTTATCGGTGTCTCCGGTGGGTTTGAAAAGAATTCCTTTCTTGCAGTTTTCTAGAAGTCTCTGTAGATTTTCATTTCACTAAGGCTCTGTTGAACAAGACTGCTCCACCCCCAACTGAGTTGATATTTTTAAAGAAATTATCCTTATCATGAACATTTCACCTGTGCCATAGGAAGCACCGGTTATATGTTGTTTGGTTTCTACCAAGTGAAACTGGTATTATATATAATAATACATGTCAACATATTTATTCTGTCTTTGATAATGAGTCTGATTTGCTTCTGCTTTTAGAGAGAGGGAGAGATGAATGGATGATTCCTGGGTGCTCCACATTCGTTTATGTACTCAACACACACATTCTGAACCTCTAGTACATGTCTGCAGGCTTTGGGCTTGTAGCCGAGAGGAATAAAAAGAATCCTGCCCTCAGGGACCTTATATTCCAATGGGAAATGTGGGGGAGGAAGTCCAGGCCAGAATTAAGTGAACACTGTAGCAGATACTAAGACGCAAAGAGAAACTGAGGAGCTCCAGTAGGGGTTATGGAATGCTGCTTTTGGATGGGGTGGTCAGGGAAGGGATGTCGTAACAAGGCCTGAATGGAGTGATGGATGTTTGAGGGATATCTGAGGTCCCATACAGAGAAGACAGCAAGAGCCAAGGGCCTGTGGCTGCTGTGAACTTTGGGTATCTCAGGCACAGAGGAGGCGAGGGTGTCTGGAGCAGAGTCGAGGAGGGGAGAGTAGATGAGGTCATGAGAGGTCCGGATGTGCCGAGTCTGTGGGCCTCTGGATGTCATTCTAGGGCAATGGATGGTGCTAGAAGGAAGGGACAGGAGAGTAACACTGTCTGACTAATGTGTGACCAGATTGACCATGGTGGCGAAGGGGCCGGGAGGGCAGCGGCAGGTGGGCTGGGTCTATTGCTACCATCCAGGTGACACATGGCAGTGGCTTGGTCTGATTGTGGCAGAGGCTGTGAGAGATGGTTGGGTTGTGGGTGAATTTTGGACGTTTGCTCCCACAGATAAGAGAACAGGACACTAAAGGAGGACATCGGTAACCACATGTCTTTTAAACAAATCATTCTGGATGTTTCCAGAAAGTGGTTACTATATTCACTCTATCAACACCCATTCCTCAAGAATCTTCTATGTTCCAGTCAGTGTTTCAGGCCTTGGGAATCTCCAGGTACAGCCACACATTTGCCCTCAAGGAGCTCCTGCCACTGAAGGGACAAGCCACTCCCCTCCACTGGCCATGCCACCTATGAAGGCCACCACCTCTGCCCTCCTGGGTTGCTGCAAATAGCTTCTTACATGGTCTCCCTGGGCTCCTCCAACCCACCCTCCACACAAGAACCAGAACAATCTTTTTTTAAACCTCAGAACAGTCTATGTGTTGACTCCCTCTTTTTTCCTTCAATACATTTATTTTTTTAAAGAATCTCTATAGAGCAATCACAAAGAGAAAATTAGTATGACTGACTATAGGTGGAAAGGAACCATAAAAACAAGTATGGTTAATCTTCACCAAGGTTACCGGGTTCCAGCTTACCCAGTTGTCAGCCTCTTGTCTTCACAACCATGTTTTGCTGAGTGGTTGTCCCCATTTTATACCTTGGTACACTGAGGCCCAGAAAGCTGAATTAATGTGCCAGAGGTCTGGGAGCAATCCAGGGCCTTGTATATAGCACACGACTCTCCTGGGTTAAGTGCCAGGCTGAGCCCGTAGTTTGAACTTGTTTTTTTCCCCATCCTCAATAACAAGAACCAGCAAAGTGTAGCCCATGGGCCACATCCGGTCTGATGCCTCTTTTTGTAAATAAAGTTTTATTGGCCCCTAGCCACCCTCATTGGTTCACACATTATCTGTGGCAGCTTCTGTGTCGCAACAGAGGAATTGAATAGTTGCCTTAGAGACCATATGGTCCTCAAAGCCTTAAATATTTATGACCTGGCCCTTTAAAGAAAAAGTTGGCCAACCTTTGTTCTAGAGAGAAAAAAAGAAAGTAGGGCGCCTGGGTGGCTCAGTTGGTTAAGCGACTGCCTTTGGCTCAGGTCATGATCCTGGAGTCCCGGGATCGAGTCCCGCATCGGGCTCCCTGCTCGATGGGGAATCTGCTTCTCCCTCTGACCCTCTTCCCTCTCGTGCTCTCTCTCTCATTCTCTCTCTCTCAAATAAATAAATAAAATCTTTAAAAAAAAAAAGAAAAAAAGAAAGTAAATCAAAGTGAATCAGTTAGAGTTCATGGAACACACAAAGCATCTACCCTTCCTATGACAGCAACAAAATGTCAAAGACAAATAAATTCTTCTGAAGGAATGATTTGAAAAATAGGAATTAAAAAAAACTTAAGTGGCTGAAGTCAAGAAGTTGCCTATTCAAAATAGGAATGGGCTATGGTGGCTTTACTCTCACAGTCAGTAAAGAAAACACATTCTTTCATTCATTTTTTTTTTTTATTTAACAAATATTTGTTGAATGTCTGCACTCTCCGAAGCCCATCCTTGTGAGAGCAATAGCAGATTCCATGCTCAACAAAATCTGACACACTTCCTGCCGAACTGAGCTTAAGCCCTGGGGATAGAGACAGCTTTTAATCAAATAATGATAAAATTAAATCTGTGGAAAGAGCTGAAAATTGAGGACATACTGTTCATAAGAATACTTCATGGGGGTTTGACTAGTGAGGGAAGTCAAAGGAGGTTTTCCTGAGGATGAGATGTGTCAGGTAGGAACTGAAAGGTCAGTAGGTAAAGAAGAGATAGAAAGCCCGCATATACAAAGGCCCAGTGGTAGGAGGGAAGATGGTGGCACTAGGATATTCAAAGCAAGGTGCTTGTGGGTCTGCAGAACAGTCAGAAGGATGAGCATGGGTCTGACCATCCTGGGCCCAGAAGTTCAAGGGAGTGCGGCCTCCTTAGGAGATTATCTTTTATCTCCTGGTGTTCAGGAGTCAAGAACAAATCCCTTACGGTTCTGCTGGGTCTAATCATTAGTCATGCAAAATATCCCTTCTCTGTATCCTATAATCATCTCTGTTTTCAAATTTAGGCACTCAAAATATTGCTGGAACCACGCAAAGCGTGCATAAGTATAATATTTAAGGCAGACGTTTTCAGTTTACCCTTTCTAGACTAACCATCCTACAGACTACTTCTCTGGAGATGCTTTCATCACACTCACTGCGGTCCTGTCTTCTTTAAATGCCCCTTTTCATCCATTAATTCCCTACTTCTAGTCTACTTTTTGTGAGGTGCCAACAAGCCGAAGCAAAAATTTCCGCTATTGTAAAAGCAGATCGGCAACAGGCTCTAACAACTGCAACCAAAAAAAGCCACGGAAACATTAACAAATACCATCAGGCTTGTGTGACCAAAGCGGGGAAAGAAAGGACAAAAGTCTGTTTTTCAAGAAGATTGCTCTCCGAATTCATTCAACTTCTCTGATTGCAAACAACAGAAACTAACTCTGGTTATTTTCAGTAAAAAGAGGTCATGGAAGGCTTGCTAATGAGGTGGTATTTGTCTCAAGAACTCAATATTGAGAAAGAACCAGCCAGACAAATGTCTGAGGAAAGGGTGTTCTGGGCAGAGGCACAGCAAGTGCAAAGGTCCTGAGGGCGGAGCAAGAAGGCATACCACAGGGATGGAGAGAAGACATGTGGGCTGGAATACAGGGCATGCAAGGAAGAACAGCTGGCAACTGATCAAATAGGGCTTTGTAGGAGGTTTTTTGTTTTTCGTTTTTAGATTTTATTCATCTATTTGAGAAAGAGAGAGAGAGAGAGGATGAGCGGGGGGAGGGGCAGAAGGAGAAGCAGACTCCCTGCTGAGCAGGCAGCCCGATGCGGGGCTCCATCCCAACACCTGGGATCATGACCTGAGCTAAAGGCAGATGCTTAACCGACTGAGCCCCCCAGGCGCCCCAGTGAAGGAGTTTTGATTCCATTCTCTGTAAGAGGAAGCTGCTATAGAATTGGAAGCTGTTGAGTGATATTTTTTGTTACGGTAAAGAAAGATCACATTTTAATAAACAATTATTATATCTCAGGCACTCTACGCCCACCTTGGGTCATGTCCTTTCTCTTCACCACAAATCAATGAATAGGAACAATTATGATCCTTTTTCAGATGAGTACACTGAAGTTTAAAAGCAACACGGCTTGTCTGGAGCAACATGGAGCCTGCCTGGCTGAGCCTGGCCTCACTCCACAAATGCTCATTGTGGTTGCTGTTACTTGTTGCCCTTATTTTTTTTTTTTTAACACTTTCAAGTGTGTTTTGTCTACTGCATTGTTATTTTCTGTTCAATTTTATAAATAAAAAAGATTTTGCCTTGAAGTCATAAGTGGAAAAAAATAATAATGAACTTGTAGTTTTTTCTGAAGGACCACATGGACACCCAGCTCAGAAAAATGTGTCTGGGGGGTGGGGGGCAGGGGGAGGACTGGCTGCTGCAATATTTTGGGTTCAGCCATCCCATTTGTGAGAATCCAGAATGTTCTTTGGACAAAGGATCAAAGACGAGCTTATTCCTCTCTGTGTTGAGACGTGGCCCACTCGCCTCCTTTTTTTTATCTTTGCTGGTAACTCTGCTTCCATTTCTCTGATGGTAAAGAGATGAGATCAGCCACTGGGGGATTGGTCGATGGAATCAGGTTTCAGTCATCGAAAAGTTACGTCAAGTGCTAAGCATGAGTTACCCTCCGTTGCCTGTGTCAGCCTGGGACTCGACTGCAGGGCCGTCAATCCTGGCTCCCTCACCCTCGCAGACGTTAAAATATAGGGTGCTCTGGGAATTTGGCAGGAGGCTGGAGGGAGAGGAGGAGCTGAGCTCCGGGAAGGCAGGGGTGTGGAGAAGGCGATTTAGATTCTAATGATCTTAGCCAGCACATTCTAACTACTAACTGCAGGGACATCAGCTGATTACTTTCTCTTAAAAAAAAAAAAAAAAAAAGGAATATAAGAAAGTTGATCTCAGACTTAGAAGCAGATTTAAAATGACCTTCATCAGTTACAAATACCATGCTTATGGATTCTTAACAGGGTTTCTTTTTTCAATTAAATAGCATTTATCGAGTGTTTCCATCATAGTAAGAGTAAAAAAAAAAAAAAAGCTCATTATTGGAAAATAATAGAGAAAAAAAGAATGACTCCATAGTCCTACTCTTTAGGGAGCGCTGTAGAGAAGAGCCATTCTGTCCTCTGTCTGGCTGCCTCTCTCGCTCTTTTAAATCTTGAAGCAAATCTCTTTTATTGCTTTAAATGGTGTGGCTCTATTGCATAGATGAGTTCTGTGATAAAGCCTCCAGAGTGACCCCGGTGATCCCCACCTCTCAGGATCCCTGCCCCTGTGGGATCACCTCCCCTGGTGAGTCGATAGACTTTCTGGTTCACCTGTAGTAACAGAACATGGCAAGTGTGCTGGGACATCCCTTCCGAGATCAGGCTATAGAAAGACTGTGGCTTCCACCTTAGATGCTCACCCATGTCCCCCAACCTCCTGATCCCTCCTTTTGAATCTTCACAGTGGAGGAAAGCCAGTTGCCAGGTCGTGATCCATCCCGCAGAGAAGCCTAGGAGATGTGGTGAGGAATCGAAGGTGGCGCCCTGATAACCCACCAACAATCACGTACCAAAAACCACATAGGTGAACTTAGAGGTGAATGCTTCAGCCCCAGGTTTGAGAGTGCAACAGGACCGGAGCAATGGCTTTGAGAGACCCTGAGCCAGAGGCACTCAGTTGACCCACTTCCAGACTCCTGAACCCCAGCAACCAAGATAGTGAAGGTTCATTGTCTGTCATTAGCTGCTGAGTCTTGGAGTAACTGGTTACACAGCAATAGATAACCAATAAAATCGAGTAACAGTTTGAATTCTGCTGATTTCCCCACTTGATTCTGTCTTAGGTATCTCACCAAGTTGCTACATTCTATTTGTAATAATCATGTTGATGCAACATCAAACGTAGGCACCATTGTTTATTTAATCACTCCTCTATTTGAGAACATTTACGTTGTTCCAAATTTTTCTACCAGTATAAGCACCACTGTGGTGAACATCTTTTTATGTGGAGCTTCTTCTGTGTTTCTAGCGATGATCTTAAAAGAGATTTGGATTGGCTTTAGGGTTAAGAATCGGCTTCAATTACTGGATCAAAGGGAGAGAATATTTATTTTTCTCTCAATTCCCATTACACAACTTCTCAGTTAGGATAAATCAGTACATTACCATCAGAAATATTTGAAAAATCTCCATTTCATCTCATCTCTTTTATTTGATTATTGGTAATATGATAAGCAAAGTATGTCATTGTTTTACAGATGTTAAAAGGAAGAGATCATTGCCACAGTCAACCTCTCTTCATAAGGAAACAACTTATGGAAGGAGTGAAATACTAAGATAAGCAATTAAATGTTCCCCTGAAGCAGTGCTGTCCAAGAGAATTTTCTGTGATGTCAGAAGCGTTCTTCATCTGCACGGTCTACTGCAGTAGCCACTGGCCATCGGTGGCTACTGAGCACTCAAAGTGTGGCTAGCATTACCAACAAGCTGAAAGTTCTATTTTATTTAAATTTAAATAATCACATGAGGTTAGTGACTCCTCTCTTGGATGGCACAGTCTGAAAGGTCAAATGAGAGACTACTGAAAGGTCAAATGAAAGACTACCCTTCAGTTAGAAGGAAGAAGTTGAATTTTGAGACACTAAAGTTTTTACCTATTCAGTAATATCCCTGCTTCCCTCCTCATAGCCTTAAATATAATTTCTTATGGGGCTGACCTTTAAATCGTAGTAACATTGTCTCTATATGGACTTCAGCAAAATAAGCATATGTTGCCTGCATAGGAGGACATGGCTCAGGGGACCTAGCATCCTTGGTGTTTGGGATGTGAGGGTCCTTGATTGAGGGTTATGTAATCACTCCTTCTTTAATTCGGGCTTCTCTTATCTAATATTCCTTCCTAGTGGTCTCTGAAACAGATGTGTTGCAGAGGCTGGGATGGATTGATGGATGGATGGATAGATGAATGGATGGATGGATGGATGGATGGATGGATGGATGGATGGATGGATGGATGGTTGGATAAAAGTTATAATAATAACACTCACAGTGTGCCTAGTAAGTGTCAGAATTTGAGCCTAAGGCTTTACCTGTAATATTTCATTCATATTCAATCCTCATAATATCCCAAAGGGGAAGGTGCCATTCATTTTTCCTGCTTGACAGATGAGGAGACCGAGGAAATGGTTAGCAAAGGGCACAGCCCGTCGTGAGCCACATCTGTCTGCCTTTAAGCCTTGTCTGTCTCCATGATCCTCCATCACACCATGGAGCTGTGAAATGTTAACACCATGCATTACTTACACCTTGTCACATTGTGGTGGTGGTGGTTGAAATTTTTCTCCCTCGGGTAGCTACAGATGCTGGGGGGGAAATGCTAGAAATTGACAGGTACCTCAGTTCTCTCCAAAAGTGGCTCTTTCACTTTGCATTGCTGACCAACTTCTAATGTGTCAGTGGTACACTCATGTGGTTAACTGTTTGCCTGGGGCAGAAAAATAAAGCTTCTGGCATGCAATTAAAACCTCGTCTTGCCCAATTGGGCAACTAATGGGATCAGCAAGAATGGAGGCTGCCTAGTTAAGGTGCAGTTTGTATCTCAGATCCATTTCATGGGGCAGGTGACATAGTGGCAGGGTGGAGTCGCCTGATGGTTCAATTGGAAACTTAATTAGGTAGCCCCCGAGTCACCCTTGACTGCCTATGTGTGTTCACTTGAAGGCTCACACACAACCTCTAGTGCACACACTTGCAGAGGCACACAGACACTGGGTCACCCTCTGATTGGCCTGCACAGCTTCCCCATCGTCTGCACTCTCACCCGGAAATGGAAATGCATCATAAACATTCTAGTTTCAGACAGTGGCATGTGTTTAGTGGTCAGTTCCCAAATCCAAGGACTTGTTCTGTCTGCAATGAATAGTCAGAAATTAATACAAGGTGAGGGCTTGTCCCGAAGCAGGTGTAATAAAACCCAGAAACCTTAGACCTTTGGGGACATTACCAGGAGCTTAGAGTTCATGGCAGTGGTCACTGGTCTTAGTTTTGTTATTAAAAGAGGTGTTGGGACAGTTTTCTGTTAAAGAAGTTAGGTTTAGGTTTAGTTTAGTTTATTCAAGAAACGTTCGTTGAAAAGCAACTGTGTGCGAAACACTCTAAGTGTGGTTTTTGCATCTGTTCAATAAGATGAATTCCCTGCCTGCATGCAACTTACATCAGGAGTGGGATGAAAACAACAGACAAGTAAATGAATGTGTGAATAAGATAATTTCAGATGACAATAAGTATTTTTTTATAATTTTTTATTGTTATGTTAATCACCATACATTACATGATTAGTTTTTGATGTAGTGTTCCATGATTCATTGTTTGCGCATAACACCCCGTGCTCCACGCAGAACGTGCCCTCTTTAATACCCATCACCAGGCTAACCCATCCCCCCACCCCCCTCCCCTCTAGAACCCTCAGTTTGTTTTTCAGAGTCCATCGTCTCACATGGTTCGTCTCCCCCTCCGACTTACTCCCCTTCATTCTTCCCCTCCTGCTATCTTCGTCTTCTTTTTTTTTCCTTAACATATATTGCATTATTTGTTTCAGAAGTACAGATCCGTGATTCATCAGTCTTGCACAATTCACAGCGCTCACCATAGCACATTCCCTCCCCAATGTCTATCACCCAGCCACCCCATTCCTCCCACCCCCCACCACTCCAGCAACCCTCAGTTTGTTTCCTGAGATTAAGAATTCCTCATATCAGTGAGGTCATATGATACATGTCTTTCTCTGATTGACTTATTTCACTCAGCATAACACCCTCCAGTTCCATCTACGTCATTGCAAATGGCAAGATCTCGTTCCTTTTGATGGCTGCATAATATTCCATTGTGTATATATACCACCTCTTCTTTATCCATTCATCTGTCGATGGACATCTTGGCTCTTTCCACAGTTTGGCTATTGTGTGCATTGCTGCTATAAACATTGGGGTGCATGTACCCCTTCGGATCCCTACATTTGTATCTTTGGGGTAAATACCCAGTAGTGCAATTGCTGGATCGTAGGGCAGCTCTATTTTCAACTGTTTGAGGAACCTCCACACTGTTTTCCAGAGTGGCTGCACCAGCTTGCATTCCCACCAACAGTGTAGGAGGGTTCCCCTTTCTCCACATCCCCGCCAACATCTGTCGTTTCCTGACTTGTTAATTCTAGCCATTCTGACGGGTGTGAGGTGGTATCTCATTGAGGTTTTGATTTGGATTTCCCTGATGCCGAGCGATGTTGAGCATTTTTTCATGCGTCTGTTGGCCATTTGGATGTCTTCTTTGGAAAAATGTCTGTTCATGTTTTCTGCCCATTTCTTGATTGGATTATTTGTTCTTTGGGTGTTGAGTTTGATAAGTTCTTTATAGATTTTGGATACTAGCCCTTTATCTGATATGCAGATGACAATAAGTATTATAAAGAAAATAAAGCCAGAAATGCAATAGTTGAATGGCTAAGAATGGGGGTAGGGAACATCAGGGACAATGGCCAGGGAAAGATGACACTTCATCTGAGGCCAGAATGCTGAGAAGGAATCAGTGATACAGAAACTGTGGAGGAAAACAGAAGAGCAGTCAAACAGAGGGAACAGCAAGTGCAAAGGTCCTGGGGTGAGAATGAGTTGGTTTTGTTCTTTCTGGAATAGAAAGATGGTGGCTGACAGCACAGTGAGTATAGAATGAGGTGGGAAGATGTCAGATGAGATGAGTAGAGGTTAGAAGAGGCCACATCACCTATGACTCTGCTCTCTGTGGAGAAGGGTTTTTATTACATGTCACTAAATACTTGAGTGCCCACACACTTACTGTGTCCGGGCACTGCACTGAGCACTTTTTATATATAGTTTCTGTTCTGATCTCCAAACAAACCATATGAAGTGGACATTGTTTTCTCCATGTAGGTGGGGAATGGCCCTCAGACATGGTTAATACCCTACCTAAAACCACACAGGTAGGAAGTGGGGAAATCAGACTCCAAACATCTTTGACCCCAAAGCTGCTCATTCTCAGTCACCAGGCAGTACTGCTCATTAGACTTTGCGGTCAGATTTTGTGTCATGGCAGAGAACATTAGGGAGTCATGTTTTTGTGTGTGTGTGTGTGTGTGTGTATGTGGGTAATAAGGGTATTCTTGGTGTTTCTTAAATCAAATCAAGTGAATGGCATTTCAGTTCATAATCCCCTAAATACTGCAATCCAGGGGCACCTGGGTGGTGTAGTCGGTTAAGCGTCCGCTTCTTGATTTTGACTCAGATCGTGATCTCAGGGTCATGAGATTGAGCCCCACGTGGGGCTCTGCGCTCAGCACGGAGTCTGCTTTAGATTCTCTCTCCTTCTCTCTCTGCCCCTCCCGCTCATGCTCTTGCTCTCTCTCTCTCTCAAATAATGAATAAATAAATCTTTTTTTAAAAATTGTCCTCTGTGGAGAGAGGAGCAAGAGAAGCAAGAAGGTGGCAGAGAGGTGGACTTGGCAATGTTCTATCAATGCGCCCTCTGACTTGAGAGTGTCACACCTCCCAAAAGGACGAAGAGGCGGGTGTAAAGTTATGACATTACAAGTGTGACTTTTGCCAGGTCTGGTGACAGCAACACCAACTTTTGAACGAAGAAGACAAAGTTGAACGTGTAAATGACTGGGTCCTTCGAGCTGTTTCTTTCTACCCAGGTAACAAAAAGTCCCAGGAACATTTCTGTTTGTCTTCTGACGAGCTGACTGCCCCAGTCTGGCAGAGAATGGCAGAACAGTCGGCTGAGCAGAAGCGGACAGTCTGATTTGTTTAACTATGCCTCTTGTTTGGCACCAGTTTGCCACTGGGTTTTTTGGACACAATGGGTCTGCGATTATGTCCAGAAGGCAGATCGAGTGTACTTGGGATTAGTTTAGAGTTTGTCAACCTTGGCACTACTGACATTTGGGCTAGATAATTCTTTGCTCAGAGGGCTGTCTTTGTGCCTTGCAGGATATTTAGCCTCCACCCGCTGGATGCAGTAGCACCCTATGCCCCCAAGTCTTGACAGCCAAAAATATTTCCAAATATGGCCAAACATCCCCTGGGGGCAACACCTGCCCTCCTACAATTTCAGAAACACTGACTAATTCAAATAGTCTGGTTTACTGCAAATGGAATCTATTCTAGGTTTAATTCCAAAAGACTAAAAATACAATCAAATATACCAATGCTGAAACTAAAAATAGCATCTATGGCTATTTGAAGACTTTGCCTTAGAGAAATACGATGACATTGGAAAAGTGGATTGAATTTGAATGAAATCCGTGCCATACCCTGAAAGATGTTTTTGTTTTCCTGTCTCCTGTATTGTCTCCCTATATTAGTTAGGATAATTAATGCTAGCTACTCTAACAAACAACCCCCAAATCACAGGGCTCAACACAGTACAAATGTATTTTTTATGCATATAATGTCTGATGCTGGTCTCCTCCAGCTGAAGTATAGCAATACCATCTGGAACATCTGGGTTTTTGGCTTCCAAAACCACTGAAGAAGGTGTGGATCAGTCTCGGCAGTGATGTCTATCACTTCTGCCCAATCTGGTCAGAAGCCAGACCACATGGCCCCAGCTGAACTACACGGGAAACTGGGAAATGTAGTTTTTCTGCAGGAAGAGGAGAAGGAAACAGGGTATGGCAAACAGAGCATCGTCTCTGCCGCAATCCCAGATGTCAGATTTTTAGTTTATTGAATAGTGATCAAAATCCTATTTATTTGTTGTTTCTAGGGGTCTAAATGCACAGTCTTCCTTAAATATGCCTCGAATTAGTATTGCAAAGACTCCCCCCTCCCCGTTCATCCATTCTGATTTTAAAGATCTATGAATGGGCTTTAAGAATCTGTACTTTTACTTGCCCCGGGTAAGTATGGTGGAGAGGCATCTTGGACTCACTGGTCTCAAATCTCAGGGGTCTTCTACCTTCATTGCTGCTGCCCTCCATTAGGGTAACAACTTGCAAGTTGGTTGTCATTTTCCTGGGTGTTCTTAAAGACAAACACTATTGTTATGTGAGCTGATTTCAGATCGTCCTTCATTTTCTGGTAAACTTGACAAGCTCTAAGGCACCAGCTCCTGGCTTCTCGACATCCCTGCCCCCCATCGTCAAGCCGCCACATTTCCTTGACCAATGCACCACATCACAGGAATTTCTTCAGAAATACGAATCTGTCAGTTTTAATCCTTTGCCTAAACTCACCGATGGTTTCCTATTGCCCTGAGGTCAAGTCCAGATGTTTTGTCATCTAACCTAAAACATCTTTTTCTGGGTTCCTCTTCAACTACATCCCCAAGGTGAGCATGGTCCCCAGCACATAGTAGGCCTTTCAAAAAAACCCGTTGAGTGAATGAGTTTGTGGGAAACAGTGAGCTAGGCGTGCCTGCAAATATAAACATATCAAAGGAATTACCTCCCCTTTAAACATTATGAGTTTATCTCAGTTCTTCAGTGTCAAGAACTCTTGTCTTAAGAATAGTTTCTCTTTTCATGGAAATTTGCATATTAATAAATGCTGCCATGCACACATCCACATACATGCTTATATATATTGTATATTATATTTACATAAAGGTCCTCATACATAGGGTTATATATCTATTGTACAACACATATACATACTTAAATGTATTTAGTGAATGTACGTGTGTGTGTGAGTGTGTATATTTACATATATATGCCATTTTTTTTTAAACTCCATGCCACCATGAATGTAAAACAGATGTGAAAACAGACTTTGCAGAGGAAAATTGACTTGAGCAGAGTCACACGGCTGGCTGTTGCAGAGCTGGGTTTTGAATGGAGATCTCTCGGGCCCCAAAATTGAGATCTTTGTCTTTCTATCACACTGCCTTTCTAGAGTTGTACCGCTTCTAATTTCATGCTAACATTTATACTGTAAACACAATCACTGTTTCTCATAAGTAAGCAGATGAAATCGGCATCTAGGCTAAAAGCAGAAAACTACAGTCCCATATCTACTGGAATAGGATTCTGAAGGATTTGTGACCATCTCCTCTTTGGATACAGTTTTGTATTTTCTAAGCAGGGATTGCCCCAAGCACCCCCTGATGCCAACAGCCTCCCTTCCCCCAAGCTGAGACTACCAGACATTACCAAATGTACCGCCAACTGAAAACACTGATAAATATGGTGTTGAAAAGGTTTCTGATGGAATAATGGTGAGACTCATGCTGATGAAATAGAAGGCCTTTCTGTAATTAAAAAGCATTGGTTTGGCTTCCTTGAGGTGGATGATGTTGGACGTCAGAGTCTCCGGATAAGGTTTGGGGGGGGTGGGGGCCCATGTCTTGGCTCTGCTCTCACCAAGCCAAACGCACATCTCTCTGGCTTTCCTTTCTCTAGTCTCAAATCCCTACACCTTTCATGATGATTCTCTCAAAAAGAGGAGAAGATAATAAAAAAAAAAAGTTAAAAAACCACGTAGTTTCAAAATTACATGGCCTTACGGTCTGTCCAGCTAATAGAATCATGCGCCACAGCTTAAATTTAGACATCGAGTTTCATCTCTTACTTAAATGTATCTGTGTGTTTTAATAGGAACATTCAGCTTTGCTTTTATTAATGCAAAAACATTAAGGCACCAGCCCTCGATCTGAAAGCCTTAAAGGGCTGTTTCCAACAGAACCTGTCATAAAATGTGCTCTCAAGCGTGTCCCCTTTAAGAGACTCCAGAATTAAATGTTCCCGTATGTGAATTTTATTTTGTACAGCACATTTGCTTTATGGCTACAATTAAGTTAGATGTGCCGATAACAATGTCTGTTTTCCATTTTAAATCGCACATTTCAGACAGTGTGCATTGTTTTATTATCTAATCCACATGCTTTTAATTGCAATTATGGTCCCTTATGAGTCCCCTGGGAGGGCATGATTGCAATTAAAAATGTAATTTAAATGTTAATTAATTACATTCATTTTCTAAACTGGGAAAATTTCATTTATTATTTTCATGTGTTGTGCACTTATCCTAAATGCATTACCTTCTAAATGTTTTTTTTCCTAAATTAAGTGTTATGTTTATGAAACAGGGGGTTTAATATCCTTTAAAATTTTTGTGAGGGTGTTTGTACAAATTATTACTTTAAATTAATTGATTCAAAGCTATATGCATGAGCTATATATTCTATATATAATAAAAATAATTTTGTTGATTTTTCTCAGGCTAAAATATAGCATCAAATATATGTTTTCCTCATTTATTTCCTGATAGACTTTGATAGGGAGAGGAAAGCCTGTACTTTTTTTTTTATTACTCTCATTATTATTTTTTTTAAACAAAGGGAGAAAGGTGTTGTTACTACAAATGATACAGATCATTAATATGAAAAGGGTTTTCCCTCCAGATGAAAATTGCAATCTAAGGAAGAAATTTATAGTTAGATTAATAAGTCATTCTGTCCCATGTGAATAAATAAGAGAGATAAAGAGGACCACAAAGATATGAAGCCTTAAAAAATCACTGTGACTTTCCAGGAAAAAAAAAACAAAACTGTTGTTTGCATATCTCAGTTTATCTGACTATCAGTTTTCTGTCTTACTTTATCTAGAATAAGAGGGTCATTTCAGAAATGAAGAATTATAAAACAATACCTCTCTATTTTAAACTCTGAACCTTATCAATTTGGTTAGTTTAAGTGAATTAAAGTGTTAGTCCCAAAAGGACAAGAATTTAAGTGTTTCTCTCAGCTCAGTTCCAGGTATATGCTACCTGCCATTGATGAATTTAAGCCTTTTGAGGATGTTTTTTTTTTTTTTTTCTTTTGGTTTCTTCTCCAATTTGCCAAACCTTTCTTTAGCTCTTTTATTTTAAAAATGCTATGTCTGAATTCTGGCTGTTTTTCTTCCAGGCTTAAATTATTCAAAAGGTATGTTAGGAAAATTCTAGTCCACCAACAGTTTTTATCTAGTACCCACTAAACTATGGTGCAGGTGCTCTGTGGGTAGGTGAGGAAGAAGTAAGAGAGAAAAAAGAACAAATTTATGTTCTAGTATGGTCGGCAAGTATCTGTGCGGTCTTCACTCTGGAGTCTAGGCTTGAATAATTTGCAAAATTTACTTTGTGCCTCCTCTGGGCCGTATTATGTTGTTAAATCCTTACAGCAATCCCGTGAGTGACGTATTACCATTGGCTCTATTTAACAGAGGGGGAGACTGAAGCACAGAACATTGTGGTAACTTGCTAAGATTTCACAGTGAGAAAGAAGCAGAGTCAGGATCTGTATTCCAGAAAGCTGACTCTGGGCTTTATATTCCATTTCATGCTCTTAATCAGAGTGTGAAGAAACACTGCCACCCACGTGGGTGGCTCAGTCGGTTAAGCGTCTGTCTTCTGCTCAGGTTATGATCGCAGGGTGCTGGGATCGAGCCCCGTGATTGCCTCCCTGCTCAGCGGGGAGCCTCCTTCTCCCTCCTCCTCTGTCCTCCCATCTCTCTCTCTCTCAAATAAATAAATGAAAAATCTTTAAAAAAAAGAAAGGAAGAAAGAAAAAGAAACAGTGCTAGACCCATGGGAGTTACAAGGATGGACCCCACACAGCAAGCAGAGAGGAGTGGTGAGGACCAGCTCTGCAGTCAAATTCCACAGGCTCGTACCCCCTTAGTATTTGTGTGACTTCAGATGAATCGCCCCCCCTAAAAACCTCAGCTTCCTCTTCTGTACAGCAGGGTGATAATAGCACCTGTCTCATACAGTGTTGGGAAGATCCAGTGACCCAGTGTATCAATGAGTCGGTGCATCTCGAGCAGTGAGCACAACACCTCATGTGCGGAAATATAGACGGCAGCCCAGACAGCGATTAAACATGGCTTCTGCCTTCAAGAAGTTTCAGGTTGAAAACAGAAGTCAATGACTGAGGATAGAAATGAAGGGCTTTACCAAAATTAAATAAGGTAAAGCAAAGCAAAATAAAATAATCTGAGCATCCACCAATAGAAGATTGACCAAAGAAATTATGGCG
This sequence comes from Zalophus californianus, assembly GCF_009762305.2. NCBI lineage: Eukaryota > Metazoa > Chordata > Mammalia > Carnivora > Otariidae > Zalophus > Zalophus californianus. The sequence continues at coordinate 131,428,715 of NC_045602.1, forward strand.
TAGCCACATGATGGACACTAGGTGTATTTTAAAACAATAATAAAACAGATCCGTATGTTCTGATATGGATCAAGCTTTAAGCTTATTAAGCAAAAAAAAAAAAAAAAAAAGGAACATGCTGAACATTTGTGTAATGGAGAAGGGGATGGATAGGTAGGTGGGTGAGTAGGTAGAGATCATTTTTGTAAATATGTGAACATGTTCTGGAAAGATACACAAGAGACTATTAAAGTGATTGAGGATTGGAATTGTAAGAAGCAGGTTGTGTGGAAGTTACAGACAGGATTTATTTTTTTCTTTTTGCTTTATTCCTTCCTATGTGATGTGCTTTTTCTCCCCCAAGGTCCATGTTGCATTTTTAGTCTTAAGTAAAACTTCAAATTGCACACACATGCATATACATATAGGAGAATAGTGTCCTGAGCACAAGGCAAATTCAGGAGAGGAGAGGGAGAGACATCTCTGGATGCTGGAGCCAGAAGTGGCTTTACCCATGTGTTTTAATTGCTTTAATGGCTTTAGAACAAGGGAAACAAGATGTCCACAGGGCGGGAGCGAAAGCAAAGCATTAGGGCTGAGATAAAGTCGCTGCCACGTGCCGACGAGGCAGAGTGAAGGGGAAAGATGCCAGTGGATAATAAAGGGGGAGGTCAGCCCCTTGCTAATATTTAAATCTATGAGGAATAAAATTAAGTCCAAAAGAAAGAAAAAGTTAAGAGATTCCTTGCCTAGAGCTTCAAATCTAAGCTGCAAACTTCACAGACCCCACTAGCATTGGGGAGCTGGGGACTCCAACATTAGTCTCGCCATTTTCAAACACAACCCTCCCAAGGTCACATCAGAAAAGGGGTGCTGGTGGCCTGGGCTCATTTTCCAGTTCTGCCTCTGCTAGGTGAATGCCCGTGCGTCTTCTTCCCCTGTACCCGCGGAGAGTGCTTGCCTCAGTGGGGTGTCAGGAAGCACTGAGTCAGCCTGGCACTCAAAGATTTGCTCTCACCACGCAGGTGTCTTTGACAGGACATGACGTTCTCAGGTTTCTTCTCCTTCGGGAAAACTGAAACGGGACTTGGTGTGGTGGAAAGGCCAAGGAGGGAATTCTTGGAGCAATAGTGAGAAAAATGCAGAGGAATACAGCAGCTGTTGGGTGGATCCCAAACAAAAATGGCACAATGATAGGAAGGCGGGAAGCCAGAAGGAAGAAAATGGCCCAACAGTGGGAGGGAGAAAGATGAACAGGAAACTGCAAAACATCAAGTGTCTAAGGGTCTGCATGGAAAACATCCCTTTGTGTCTTGTTTTTTCTTTATTTTACAAATAGCTTTTCACTCACAAGCGTCCTGTTGCTGATCTTCAAAATGAAATGTAGTAATAGCTCCTTGTGGATGATTCTCAGCCATGGAATAGCCACCCAGGCAGGCCTTTGCTTCTTCTGCCTGGGCCCTTGGTGGCTTTGGTGTGATGCTCAATAGGCAGGAGGAACCCAGGGCCAGGAGGAAGATGTCACCTATACCCCAGTATTACTCTCTTTGACGAAGCATGGTCCCACTTCCAGAGCACGCACACCCTCATGATCTTGTCTGGTTCTCACCAAACCCTGCTCGAGGGAAAGCAGGGGAGCCTTCTCATCCCTGTTTGACACACGAGCAACAGAGGCAGGGAGCAGGGTGGGTTGGAGAGTGGCTGTCCTTGCCGTGCAGTAAATCAGGAATTAGTACCAGAATGAGAGGTTCAGTCAGCTCATCCAGATTCCTTAAATTCACACCTATGGTTCCAGATCTGTGGCCTTGGTTAGAGGGTGTCGCTCAAACTGATTTTCCCCACCTTGAATACATTCATTCAGCTAATTTTTGCTGAGCGTGTATTTTGTGCCGGCTGTTTGTCCAAGTGAGGCGAATGCTGTAGTGAACAAGGCAGCGCCCCATCCTCATGAAGATGATTTTCTAGCACCTCAAGATGACTGCAAGTGCTGTTAACGATACGCGCATGGGTGCACCCACATACACGCACATACTTCGAGCCAGTATTCAGCCTTCATGAGACAGAGTGAAATCTTCCCCTCACTCTTTCACCCACAAGGCATTTGGCCACAGGGGGGTTATCTGCTACCATTGGTTGTGACTCCTTAATGGTAGTTCATCTTCTCAACTTCCAGACTTTTCTCTGTCCATCTCTTTTCTCATTTTTCTCCCAATTTCTTTCCCTCTTTCTTTTGCATCCCTGTCCCATTTTTAGCTTCTTCCTAAAAGACCTCAAAGAACACCTCTTAGACTAATGTCCATAAAAGTCATCGGACCCCCGTAGCCAGCAGGTGTCAGAGAGACAAATCTAGAAACCTCTTGGGAGAAGGTGGCTTCTGGGCTCCAATCACCTCAGTCCCCAGTGCAGGAAGCCAGCTAGCAGGTTCCTCAAAGCCCTTCTGGTTGGGCATCACTGGAGAGCATTATTATGATAAAAAGCCAAGTCAGCCACTCCCCCCTTCCCTGAAAGGTCTCTTCCTGCCCAAGGACCCTTTCACACTTAGGGTGTTCATTGCTGTCATTGGAAACCACTATTGGTAGAAAACTCCCTAAGTATTTCCCAGGGCTTAAGTTAAGGTAGCAGAATAGTCACAATTTAATTAACATTGTTATCTTGAAATTGCATTTTTATGTAAGAGTGTATTGCTTTTTGCATTTTCGTAGCCTACCTGCCTTAGAGTGAGGAGAAGGATATGGAGGCAGTTATAGGCATAACTCTCCGGTCCCCTAGCATGGCTTTGCGTTTGGATGTAGGTCACCAGGAGAGGGTGTAAACTATTGGTTATGGGTTGAGTCAAGTGCGTCTCGAGTGTTAATGTACGTGGGAAGCACCTGGGGAGCTCACTAAAATGCAGATTCTAAGTCAGCAATCTAGTGCGTGTCCAAGGAGCTCCTTGGGCTCATTCACTGGGGCAGATGCTTCTGGTTCTTGGACCACAGTTTGAGAAGCAGGAGTTCAAACTTGACATTTCATTCCTGTCCCTCGGGGTCTTCTCCATAAGAAAATTCTAAAATTTCATTTAAAGAGGAAATATTAAAAATCATATTTTATGACGGCATCGATGCAAAGACAACTATATTAGCAGCCTATATTTAAACACATTCTTCTCTCTCGAAGCTCATTTTCTTTCCCTTCTGATTTTAAGAGAAATGAAAATATTTCATGGGCCTCTGAGTACGGGCGTTCCCAGCCACTGTCCCTGCAGTGCCCAGGGTACAAGTCAGCCCCTGTCCCTTATTAATTATGTGCCAAAACTCTCTGGGCCTCTATTTCTTCATCAGTAAAATGGGGATCATGGGACCTGCCCGATTGTTGTGTGTCTTTGCAGAGTGCCTGGGGCATAGTCAACACTCGGAAAATGTTCCCTTTTGTTACTAAAAGTTGCCTGACTCCTGATACCTGTTATTGTCTCACGACCTATTGAAAGTCAGATTTTACATAGATTACCGCACGTCTCTTAAAGCTCTGCTTGATACGTCCTACAAGTTACATGACCTGGATAATTTCCATAAATTAACCTCCTTTATCTTCCATTTCTGTGCTACCCTGCTGTTCCCCTTCTAGAAGGGCCCCATCATCTCCTGGATGCGGCAGACAGCAGTGTCGCACTAACTTCGGCCGTGACACTCAGTCCCTCCCGAGAATGTTCAGGCATTCATCTGCAGCTCGCTCTCGAAACTCATCATTTCGATGGAAAGGCAATAAGGCCCCTGATGGATCTTGAATTAGCTGTCGATTTCTCTGCCTGTCACTCAGGGATGCGGAAGGAACCATAGGGCTAATCGTATAAGGCTTTGCCATCGCTGTTTCCACGTTCTTTTGTTTCTTTTAGCTCCTGACGCCTCTTGTTTTTAGTGTCCTCAATTCTGACACCTCCATCCAGGGTATGGCATGCAAGGATTTAGCAAAAGCTTTGTTTGGGGGTGGGGGAGGGGTGAGGGGTGCGGAAGAAACCTAGCATGTTAAAAGTACACACACATTGCACTTGCAGCCCAATTTCGTGTGAAAATTAAAATAAGGTAGTTTCAGAATGAAGGGAATGCAATCATATTTTATGAGGTTTGATAAAATCTCCCAGTCCCATTAAGAAGATAGTCATCACTAGGTCATCAGCATCACTTTATAAGAAGATAGAGCAAGATGGCACTTAACTTTCCTTTGTAATATTTTTGACACATCCAAACAATCATGGTATCCAGGTGCCAAATAAAAGATGCAGAATTTGCTATAAACTTGGATTTTCAAAGTACGCCCCCTTTTTTTTATTGCCTCCCATGGAATTCCTATGACACGTAGTCTTTGAACTAATAATTTCAGATCTTAAGTTTTCTTAGGCACTCTGCATAGCTATTCAAAGCATTCATTCATTAAAAGCATGAGCTGAGCTTTTTGTATGATTTTTAGAAAAGGGGAGACAAGTCAAAACTCTGCCAGTCGGTAGGACTGTTTTCTGTTGGGCATCTTCATCACAATCTTAAATCTTTCTCTTTGATGTATTTTCTGATCACAGTGCCTTTATTGATGGAAACACTGATGCTTTTTATTACAAGAGTATCTCTTTCCTCAGAAAGGATTTCCATTTGAGCATCTTTTCCTCGTTTGTTCTTCCAAGTAATTCTTCTGAATTTACTCACACCCCTTCCAGTCCCGGTCTCCACTGCCAACCTCAATTATAGCACACAAACTGGGCAGAGGAATCCTCAGAGCTCTAGATGGGAAATGTGGAAAATATTTGGAAATGTTCACCAAGCTTTACTTGTAGTCATCACTACTGAATCACATGTGCTGGATCAGACATTTTTGCCTAACAGAAAGTGCACAAGCAGTTTTGCAGATTTGTCTGCTGGGATGCCAAAGAATCCAGGCAAGTCAGAGGTGAGACATCAGGAGGACACACGGTCTGGACTGTTGACAAGGTTTCTGACTGCCCTAGAAACTCAGGTACCCCCCAAGCGGGCTTTCTGTGCCACACACACCTGACAATGAACGTCCAGACAATCACGTACTCTCTCTCCCCTGGTCTTCATGTGACCCACCACCATTGTCCAGACTCCCTTTCCTGTTAAACATAGCCTCCTAACAGCATCGCCTCCTGTGTCCTTCCAGAGCCCTCCGCACCTCCACACGGCTACCTTATAAATTCTAAGTTCAAACCGAATCATACTGGGGGCCAGAGAAGATAAATGCCAGTTTTTTTCATCGTCAAGGTAACGATAACAGATTCACTAGAATTTACATAGCACCAAAGTCGATTTACATGCTTATTTACTCTGTTGTTTTCTTTAAAAAAAAAAAAAAATGGAGTTACCCTAGCAACTGTAGTATCACATGATGTTCAGACCAACCATAATAGAAACACCTTCTGAAAAGAAAATACACATTTCGCCAGATGCATAAACTGTCATTTATAGAATTTTGATCCATTTTACAAATGATCGGGGGAGGTTCATGTGGCATTAGGTACTTTTCCCATTAATTACTTGGCTGGCTTCAGAGATGCTATAATGAAAAGTAGACACGGAGGAAGAGGAAGGCATTGGACCCTCTACAGAGCCTGTTGATAGACCTGCATGCTGTATCTCGTTAGCACATCAGCAGAAAGAGCGCATTACCAAATTCCATCTTTTGTTACCCTTTTGTATATGGGTAGAATTTCGTACACCGTTCGAACTTTGTTCTGATTTTAAGAATGATGGCATGTGCGGCGGAGGGACAGTTTGCTTCGTCTAAAGCGCAAGACTCCAAGGGAGCTACCCGAAAGTAGAGGAAACCAAGAAATGGCCAAGGTTTGGTTGCTGTCAGCAAGCTGGGGTTCATTCAAGTTCTACAAATTAATTTGCTTAAGCCCGGGGTGAAACAGAGCCTTTCTCGGGGATCGCACCAGGGCGACTCTTACTGATCTCCGTTCGGTCTCCCCTGGCCAGTGTGCCTAGAGCCACAAAGGAGAACTCCATCATTTGTGCGACTGTCGGCTGTTTCTCCAACAAGACAGCAGGAGCCACGGGGTAGGGGTGTTGCTCTTTGGACCCGAGTACCCCAGCTCAGAGATCGGCGCCCGGGACGCGGTCACTGCTTTGCACAACCTTAATCTAAATGAAAGAGGGTCTGAGTGCATTCCAACAGGTCAAGGGAAATTAACAGAAGCTCGGTGTCTCTCTTGAAAACAAATAGCGTTTGAACGAAAGAGAGGTCTGGAAAGGGGGACTGGGCTTGTAGAAATAGAACAGGCCTTTGACAAATCCAGAAGCCCGAGGAGTGCAGAGTGGAGGTCGTTGCTTATCTTTAGAAATGGACAGCCGTCCGGTTATAGCCAGTGCTGCTGACCACAAGCGCCAAATTTAACAAAATATGGCTAAAGAAAACAAAACGAAATGAATCAAGTAGGTGAAGAAGTGAGGATGTTAGGAAATGATGCATGCGTGAGTTCATACTGCCTGATCCGACACCTGCTACGGGACACACAGTGTGTTCGACCTTCCCTCCCTCTCCCCTCCCTCCCTCCCCCTCTTCGGTATTTAGTAAGCCTCCATCATGACTCCAGAATGGTTTTAGGAGCTTCAGTCTTTCATGTAACAAATATGGGCTAAGGACTCAGACCCACACGGATGATGCTGCCCTGAGAAGCTGGGCCCTGCTTGCCCTCATGGAGTTCCCAGTCTAATCAGACACAGTTGCAGATTGTTCACTAAATACTTAACATGATTAAATTAATTAAACGGACTAGTTGATGTAACACTTGCTAACGATTAATGCAAAGGCACACCTTTTACCAAAGACTTCCTCTCACTTTCGGAAATCCGAGTCCCGCCCCGTCTCCCCCCCACCCCCACCCCCGTTTTCCCTCTGATAGACGTGTCCAGGGTAAAAAGCAACCAAATCCCTATGAAGTACCAGGAGAGTCTTCTGTCAGCCTTTGTTCCCAGATGGTTTGAATAACAAAGTCTCCGTATGTCTGTCTCCCTCTCCGAAGACGGAGGGAGCCTATGTGTATTCGATGTGCCCGTATCCCCAAATTTGGCGATAAACCATTATTTGCTGGCATTTAGTGAAGTTACCCCATGCCTTCTTTCCTGATTACCTAGCTGAGATGGAACTCCACCTCCTCCCACCAAGTCAGAAGTGGGCCACTACCCCCGCTCCTTGAACTTGGCATAGAGATCAAGAAGCACACAGCAATGAGTTTCAAACTCATTTTTCAATGTTCCTCAGAGAACAGTGTGTCCTGGGTTCCTGGCGGCTGAGGAAGATGACCCTTCCCCTGACTGGGAGACAAAAGATCAACTAAATCAGGGCACATTCCTGACCCATCCATTTCCACCATGTGTGATAATGTGGAAAAGTTGAAAGGGTGAATTGTGAGATAGGTTCTCGCGATGTGCGTTTCCCTAGTGAGCATTTCAGGCCCCCCGGGGCACAAGGGTGTCTTTGAAGATTGATAGGAAAAGCAGACGGGTGTGGACCCCAAGAACTTCCCTGGACGTGGCAACCCTCTGCACCCTTGAGTGGCCATCCCCACAACCTGCAATATTTACAGTAACCCACGTGCAGAACAGTCAGAAACCACCCGAGCAGATGCCTCAGACGCAACCTGTCATGCACACACACACACACACACACACACACACACACACACACACAAATGAGCGCCTTCACGTGTTTCTCACAGAAAAATGATCGCATACAAACCATCAGCAATTCCTTGGCCATGCAGAATAAGACACTGATCAGATCAGGGCCTGACCCGCCTGGGACCTGATTTCCTGAAGTTAAAACCACTGCCACAGGCTTCTATCTTGAGGAACTGCAAGGCATTATCTAAGCTTCTATGTTCGTCAGGAAGAGGGGTGAATGTAGCCAGGATGTGTCAACTGCTTGAGGGAAATGAATATATGAGAGAAGGGCCGCTCTGCGGACTCTGTCCCCCGTGAGGAAAGCTTGGGTGTGTGCATGGCTCCAGTCTAGCCCCCTGGCCTCGGGAGCATTAGCCTGAGAAAGATAAAGGAAGTCTTTGTGCCAGTACAACTGCTCGGAGAGTCCTCGGTGCTACCGTGACTTTACAACACAGCACTGTCAAATAAATCACCTTTCCACTTGTCCCCCCTTCAGTTCACCAAGATCTGTTGTCTGTCCCCTTAGATGGCTGGAGATGTTTTATGGATTAGATTCTTCCACCAAAATTTACTGAGCACCTACCATGCGCCCACCTTGTACTGTCTCTGAGAACAAAGCCAGAACCAGTCCGGGTTCCTGAGATGAATGCATTTGACTTTTTCTGGATTTTAAGGTAGCTTCATATTAATGTTTTTCAGAGGTCAATGCCTGATTTCCTGAACACTTTATTCCTTTAAAAAATTTTCTTTAACATAATAAAAAAATGAAGTGGAAAGGCCCCCCCAAAAAATAAAATAAAAACGACAGAAGCAAAACATGTGACTTGTAAAACATTAGAAAATACAGACAAAACTAAGAAAAGGAATTGTCTTATTCTGAGTCAGAAATTACCACTATTATGTGTTTACTTCCAGAACATTCTCTCTGTATGTATATTTAAATAAAATGAGATGATAATATAGATGCTCTCTTACCTACTGTTTCCAGACAACAGTGTCTACTTTTCCATTTCAATAATTTTTATCTTTTTAACACCCAGACCATATTCATATTTTTCAGCTACACAAAAATGTTGTTCGCCGCTGAATTGATCAAAGTACTGCCCAATCTAGGACCACAAGCTGTACCTGATGGTTTTGTCTCATAAATCTTTTTTTAAAATCCAGCATGGTCTCTTTTTTTATGACCCAGAATTGTAGAACAGATAGAACCCGCTGTCCTGAAGAACGTCTTCCTTCCAAATTTGTCTGGGAGTTTCTCACGAGCTTACTCCTCCATCCCCTGTAAAAGTGATACATAAAACCCCCACAGGTTCAAAAGAGACTTCTTGTTACCAGAACACATCAGAGGTGTAGACCCTATTGCAATACATCTGAGAGCGCATTATCTGTTTGCCCCAAAATCAGTGAGGCCAAAAACAGTACCTGAGCTAAGGTGATGGCAGTTTGATTGCTCCATTTTACAGGTGCCCTTACCCCCTTGCAGCTAGAAAGTAATCTTTATGGCTTTACTTTTATACTAAATACATGTCCGGTTCCCCATCAACCATCTACTTAATGATTTTAACATTAATTAGTAATCCTTTGCCTGGTTCACTAGTTTAATTAAGGGTTTTTAAACGATGTATTTCTACATCTATCATCTGAGTACAATCATTTTATTGACTCTTAACGTGTATTCCCTTATTAGGGTTCTCATGACTCTGAGCGGAGAATGGTCCAAGTTGAACATTACCATGAATGGTGTCATCTTTAGGACCTGGAACTTGGATGGGTTTCCCACCAACATAAGGAAGACTTCACTCAGCTGTGTTGTCCACTGTCTTCATGTCCCCTCTTCCCCACAGTGACCATCATTTGTTTGACTTATCACAAGCTCTTATTAACTTTATTCGGATTTTCCTTTGATTTGAGCTTGTGGTATGCCGATGCCAGTTTGTACTATCTAGCTAGCACTGATTGTATAGATCTCTTTCTAACTCCTTCGGCGGTGTCTTGAAATTGGCCACAGCAGTAGTACTTCCACCATGGAAGTTGGTAAGTGCTACAGTTGGCAAGTGCTACAGTTTAGGCATTTTTTTTTTTTTTTTTGAGAGCTATGCATTTAACATCTACCAGCCCACCGCTGCTTTAAGCCATTGATTTTTCAGACCTGGCTTAAAACCAGAATTGCCTGAAAATATTTCCCCTAATACAGACTTCAAAACCCCACTGCAAACATACTGAATCAGAAACTCGAAGCTGGAAGCTCTGCAAATCTGTGTCTTTGATAAAACCCTGCAGGAAACTGAGGATTCAAGGACCACCCATCAAGGGGTCAGCTCTAGGAAGAAAACTCAGTGAATGTACTGAGGAGCATTTCATTTCTTTCGAGGGGTCCTGGGTTACCATTCTTACCCCCTGTATTGTTTGGGGGCAGGGTGTCAAACGAAGGTTTGTCAAAGATGGTTTCTTTGCACCTGCCTTTGCTCTGAGCCCTTTTACTCATTTCCACGTCATTCTGTGTCTGGCATCCACCTGAACACACCCACAGGGGGAGCATTAACCATCTTCCCTCTCCAGTCACTTGGGGGTTGGGTCACTTCTTCACAATCTAAACAGGAAAGCCTGCCACCCCTCCTGGAGACAGGGGTGTGGGCAGGGACGCTAGGGTTTTAAAAGAACATTTTGGGGCCAGACCCAGAGAACTCCCTAGGGCATAATCACCCTAATGACACTTTTGCCATTTGCTACAGAGAGCCTGGTAATTCTTGGGGCCCCTGCGCTTGTGTGTGTGTAGCCAAAATGAGTTTTAGGCTGCAGGGGCAGCTACCTAATCAATTTCCTTGGCCTGAGCCTCTTAGAATCCAATATAACATAGATACAGGACAGTGATAATGATTTGACACCCGCCACACGTCTGGGGGCTACACAGCGCCGGTGGGGGAAAAAAAATGTCATGCCCAAATGAGGATTGTTGGCCTGTCTTTCCAACACGACACCAAAAAAAAAAAAAAAAAAAAAAAAAAAACATTGCAGTATTATGAGAACTCCTGTTCCCTCTGTCGATATTTTCGAGATGGTTCTTACTTCTGAGCAGGTATCGATTGTGTATAGGTTGGGCCCCTCAGTGCCATTTGTCATTTCTGATATAATATCGTGTTACCGTTTAAAGCCGTAATGGGAGAGGTGTCTGTGCTTAAAGCAAAGCGGTGTCTCGGGCTTTGATAAATGGCTAGATGGTCTTTGTTTCTGCAGCAGTGAGCAGTTGGCTGGCTATTTGCTTTACCTTTTATCCAAGAATAACTGTGTGATGGGTTCTGGAAGCGAGCAGTATCATATTGTCAGATGTGGTTCATGGCGAGCCGGGTGGTCCTCGCAGAACAGCTGTGGGATTTTAGCACCCGACAGGATGTTCGCGGAGGGCCTGTGGAAAGCTGAAACAGCTCAAGCTCCACATGGCTGCCTTTGGTTGAAAAGTTCTCATCGCTGTTTTTTTTTAAGGTGAGAGGACAGGAAATGCTGATGGAAAGAGAAAAAAAAAAATGTGCTTTAGACAAAAATTGTATTCCAAAGGAACCTTTCTGAGAAGGAGCAATGTGGGGGGAAGGGGTGGGGCTCTGGTCGAGGATGAAGGGTGGCCCTCTTGACCGGACGCCTGCCTCTCAACTCCAGCCACCCTCAGACGGGTGACCCACCTCTCAGGGACGGGACCCTTCATTTATCAGCAGAGCCCTTGCTAGTGTGGCAGCAAGTACTTCTGGAAGGTTCTCTGTTCCTGTACCTGAAGCTATTTGTGGGCAGCAGTCGAGGCACTTAATCCATCAGAACAGGCAGTTTGTCAGAACACACAGCGATGCTTTTGTGCCCACAGTTTCCTTCTCAAAATTCATGAAAACCAAAATGCTCCCACAATTTTAATGTGATTTGCATGGTGGCGATGGCTGTCATTTCTCTCTGCCTTCTCCGAGGGGGAGGGAAGGGCCAGTCATGTATCATTGCAGAAGTGGCACGATGGGCATTGTCCCCAGCTCTGAATCCGAGAGGACGTGCAGAGAAGTGCCAGGCAGGAAATCTTTGCCTTTCCCTGGGGGACGATCGCGCCATCCTCGGTTTTCAGAAAAGTTCACCAAGTTTTCAGCAATGGGTGTAGGATGAACACTCCACCAGAGGCACAAGGCAATGCTCAGAAACCTTGTTTTCCAGAGTTGGCCCTGAGCTTTGATTTCTCCAGGGCAGTGTTTTGTATGATGAGTCCAGATTTTCTCAACAGTATCATTTTTAATTCATGAAATGCACTTTCTAGGCAAGAGAGAGGGTTTGTAGAATAAATGATGGGTGTGAGACAGAAAATATAAGTTCACAAGCCTCATTAGAATTTGGTGCTAATCAACAGAAGAAATAGGCCCAAATATGTATAAAATTAGATACATGTTTCTAGATCCATCTCACACACACACACAACGTACAAATACATATTCATAAACATTCATACTCATGAATGCTGTATATATCTGAACTGGTTACCTAAACTGAGGAGCACCATGTCCTATAAATGCATTAAGATTTTAAAATTACAAGCATACTGTATGCCAAGCATTTTTGTACATTATTACATTTTATCTTCGTAGTATCTTTATAAGGAAATAGGATCAGTCCCATTTTTCAGATGACAAAGATGAGGTTGGAAAGAGCTGATATTATTTGCTCGAGGGCATATAGCTTAGAAGCAGCAGATTCTCAGCTCATGCCATTTTTAATAGATCACACAAAGATTTGCATGCATGCCATTTATTGTACATGTTGGCAATTATGACGAGGTGTGCAAATATAAAGAAAAGAGTATTCACCCAGATATTCTAAAATGAAGGGCTTGCCAAGTTCCAGGGGGGAAAAAATAGTCCCATCTTTTTTTTTTAATGAGATTCCCAGACCAAAGAGATTTGAACCTTAGGATTTCTGTTAAATTAAACCAGCAAACACAAAAGGCTACAAGAGTCAAATAGATAACATGAGTCAAATGGAGGTGAGCGATAGGGAGAGGTCAGTCAACTCCAGGGCACCTGTCCTAACTGAAAGAGAGAGTGTGATGCTTAGTTCCCACTGACTGTGGCCATGCAGGACTCTAGGCTTGGTATTACCAGATCACCTTTTTTGTTTGTTCTCAGAGAAAGTCCTATGTTCAAACTTTTGACATTTTTCCTTATCTTTATGACTTGTAAACGTTGGCAATGAATTCACCTCACATTTGTGAGCAGTGTATGACCTTGGCGACACCCGTTTCTAACCTCTGCAGTAAGACTTTGCTCCTCCTGGTGACTCACTAACTTCTATTCACTCATCCTGCTGGTCCTGTTTCCATTCTGGGGTTTGAAGGTTGTACTCCTCCCTGTGAGTTAATGAAATAAAATAAGCACGAGAAGTTCTTCCTTGAAATGCAGAGGTTCATGCCGCAACAGGGAGGGCATCACCCATCCTCTGTGACTTGGGACAACCTCACTGGTCCAGATTTGATTGGATTATCTGTGTTTCCTTCACGTTCCAAAGCTCTAGGGCTGTTTTGTATTTTAAAGACATGGGTATGATAAGAACGGTATCATGTGTCCCCTTCTCAGCAAATGTCCCCTGGGGCCAACCTCTCAGCACCCTATAAGACACTAAGTGACCCAGCCTCAGTCGGTCATGGTCACGTCCCCTCCTGCCACCTCTCTTGGATGCATTTCTCTTTAGCAACTTCAGATTTCTTTCTCTTCTTCAAAGAGCCCTACCAAGCTTGTTTCCTGCTGTGGGTCCTGGCACTGTTATGTCTCCTGCCAGTCCAATTTCCCCTGGAACAACCTTCCATCCAATTTTGTTTCAACCCACTCCTTCTCACCCTTTAGGCCTTAGCTCAGATGTCACCTCCTCCCTGACCGCTGAACTAAAACAGTATGACCCGCACCCCAGCCAGTCACTACCCTGCACTTCACCCCATTTTGTTTTCTGCATGTCAGTTGTCAATATCCTGGGATTTCTCATGTATTTCTCCACTGACCTATGTATAGAGCCTGCGGGTATAGTAATTTCAAAAAGGGTAGATTCTCAAGCCAAACAGCCAAGTTCAAATCCCAGCTGTGCTTTCTTCCTGGGCAGTTCACTTCATCTCTCCATACCTCAGTTTCCTCATCTGTAAAATGGGAAAATGAGGGATAGGAATAATAATAGTACCTCATACAGGTGTTACGGGAATGAAATGCATTGTGATTGGTAAAGTGCTCAGAACAAGTCTATATAGAGACAATTGTGGGTGCACGTGCGCCCACGGGCATGCAGGCCTACTTCTTTGACATGATGCCTGGCACTCGGCAAGCACTCAGGTAGGACTGGTAGATGTCCTCACCATCATCATCACCCTCGTCACCATCATCTCCTGCATCTAGTGAGTTCCAGTGAGAATAGACACTAGCTTTCTTTCTGAGCTTTGTATCCTCTGTGTGCAACACAGAGCAACCGCTCAGGAAATATTTATAGAATACACAAATGGTAGAAAGGAAACTTTGAAGAGGGAGTACAATGGGATACATTTATCACTGCATGATTAATTTCTTAAATATCCATGTGTCTTTGTGTATCCCTACCTGTGTGTCTCTTTCTGTCTATGTCTCTCTCTCTCTCTTTCCCTCTCTCTCATTAAATTAAAATAAGGATGAGGATAAAGTGCCAGGAGAAGCTGATAAAACAGTTCAGGAGGTCGCCTAGCCCCTTGTTGGCTCACAAGTTGATATCTGAATAACAGCACCCCCCTTGAACCACGCAGCCCCCCACTAATGACTTACACCAACAGGCTTCGTACCCGGGGAAGTGGCGGCAGCAGCAGTAGGATCCTGCCAGTCCTCCTAATGATGCAAGGTGATGTTGCCTCTCGCTCTTGGGCAGAAATGGAAAAAGGGAGAAGAAAGCCCCTCGTCGGTGTGCGGAAGGGCCGCTTTCAACAAAGAAATCCTGCCATTCCAAACTGTCGAGACCTTTAAAAATAAAAGATGGGCTGTATTTCCAGCACTATTCAGTATTCATGAGGCTTCGCGGCTTGTTGTAAGGCAAGATGAAAACAATACTCAGTAGATTTTCATAAGTGACATGTAACTGTAAGATTGATAGATGATGCAGTCTTAATGTATGTGAAGTTCAAAATCAACATAAAAGCTGCAAGGTACCTGAACGCTGGATTCCGAACCCTCATTTCTTCCAGGGATGAGTCCCAGCATCCCCCTAACTCTGCTAATCTGCGAAACAAAAAGTGGACAGCACCCTAAGTAGGAGTGAATTTCTACTGAACCTCCAAGGACCAAATGTTCAAATATTGTCATTTATGTAACAGGTCCTTGAGTACGTTTTCCCCTTCAAGTTAATACGATGAATCATGAATGGTTAAATATCACTATTTACTTCTGCTAATCAATGCCAAGGAAGATAGCTAATCCTCCTGGGAACATTCAGGGAACACAGAAGGTGAGCTGTGTTGCTTTTTCTCCTCTAAAAAGGAGAAGAGACGGGGCACCTGGGTGGCTCAGTTGGTTAAGCAACTGCCTTCGGCTCAGGTCATGATCCTGGAGTCCCGGGATCAAGTCCCACATCGGGCTCCCTGCTCAGCGGGGAGTCCGCTTCTCCCCCTGACCTTCTTCCCTCTCATGCTCTCTATCTCTCATTCTCTCTCTCTCAAATAAATAAATAAAATCTTTAAAAAAAAAAAAAAAAAAAATAAAAAGGAGAAGAGAAAAGCTATGTTTTATACTTCATAGCTTGTTGGCTCCTGTGGATTTGTTATGTATTATAAACACGCGCACATAATGATAAGTGATATAGAAGATGTTACATACTGTATTATATATGATGTGTATAAAGTTCACCGGTTCTGTATATTACCTCCAACTATGTAATATACAGTGAATACAAGGCTTTAAGAAGTTTCACGGTCAGGCTCAATGAAGCAGAATCTGTTTCTATCCTCCAGTGAATGTCCAAGAATGGGATGTTATAGAGTTAAACTACACATCTTCTTTTCTGAACCCTTCTTTCTTTTGTCTTATCACTTGTTGCCTAACATTGATCGAATGTTAGAACCTGTCAAGTTCTGAATGGGAGGTACTGCAAGAAAGTCTTGACAGAGACACAAAGAAATGACTCAGACTGCACAGAAGTAGGCCTGCATGCCCGTGGGCGCACGTGCACCCACAATTGTCTCTATATGGATGAGCCGTCCCTTCCTCCTTTCCTTCTCATTTTAGGGCAGGGGGCTTGGGTTGCTGTTTTTATTGTGCTTCGGACCCAGTCTAGTTAACTCAAAATGGATACAGTTAGAAAAATAAAATGAGTATCACAATAAGAGCCATGATTTTGTGAGGTCTTTCTATGGCCCAGGAAGTGCTTAACGGACCATACATGCAAAACAACCCTGCAAGTAGAGCATATTAGTTGCCTAGTTTTACAAATGGGGAGACAGAGCCTCAGAGGGGTTAATCCACTTGTACAAAGTCAAACAGCTAATACGCGGTAAGAGGTTGCTTTTCACTGTTGATGCCGGAAAGACATCAGCAAGATGCAAGTGTCAGAGCAATGTTATGGACCATTTGGGGATCAGTGTTGTTCTAAGCCTTGCCTGGTTAGAAAACGTTGTATCAGACAAGAAGGCTTCCAAAGGACAGGGACCTCTGCCTGTGTGTTTTATATTGTCAGCTCCGAACACAGGGCCTGAGACAAAGAGGAAGCTTGGTAAATACAGAATGAGAAAGAAAAGGAGAAGCAGGTAAGGAGGCAGATCCCTGGTGGATGTTTGGGAGCTGAAGAAATAAACAAGGTTTTTCCAGTTTTAAGGTAAGCACAAAAAACAAGGACATGCTGCTGACCAGATTTAAAAAAAAAAAAAAAATGAGACAGCTGGTTTATGAGAAGGAACGCAGTGAGCAGGGCAGAGAGGAGAAGATGATAGTGCACGGGGTGAAGTGATTTATCCCCAGGCACCCAGCTCATCACAGGCAAAGCTCGGCTATGAAGACAGCCTGGGTCCTTCTCCCGCAACTTCAGCACACCCCTCTTGATTTTCAGTGTTGGGTGATTTTTCCAATCTTTCCATCATTTTGTCTGGGTCCTGCTGAGAAGGAAGATCTTTCTCAGAGCTAGAATAAGGACTCATCAGGTTGAGACTGGATGTAAGCCATCAATGCTAAGGTGTCATCCAGTTCGAAGTAGGAATCTTCTAGAATCTTTGCCTGCAAACAGAGATGCTGAGCTAGCTGGCAGACAGGATGGTGAGGACATGCAGAGTTCTTTTATGCACTCCGCTCATCCACAGAATTGTGCAGAGGCCTCAAACCAGGTATTGACCTGTATGCATTGTCTGTACAGAATCATGAAGAATATTCTTACTTGGGACAAAGGGTTTTAAAAATAGGTTTAAAAAAGTACCGCATCTGGTTCCCTGTGGTTCAGAAAAGGATCTCGGATCAACTCCCAGAGATTTGTCTTGTCCCCCTTTCCTGGGCTCACCACTCCTCCAGACACAACCCTATTCTGGCTGTGCTGAGATGGCAGTATGTGTCCTCAGTGCCCTCACACTCACGCGGGGGCTGCCATCATCCATGCTTTGTGCCCCTTCCCCGCCCTTCAGCACACCCCCTACTATAACACTCACATTTACTCTCTCCTCTGTTTGTTGGTTGTTTCCCTCTAAAAGAGGACTGGGGCCAGATATGTCTCGTCCATCACCATCTTCCCCAATCCAACCAACGGTGTACCTGAAACACAGCTGATGTCAAATAAATATTTTTAATGGCATGAACTGATAGAGGCACCCACCCTTTCTTTTCTGATGCTCATGGCATAGGAATGGCCCAGCGCCAGAAGGTGCGCATTCGGTATTTGTGGAGGGTTGAGGAAGCACAGCCCACGCTGCTTCCACCACCCACGGCAGGAAGGTTGGTCTCTCCCTGAACTAAGAAGAAACCCACCTTGAGTCGTAAAAGGTGAACCCGAGGAAGGGGCCATCCACGTCTCCTTGCATCCTGGGGAAAAGACAACAGATGCGCTGGCAGGCATCTCCCTCTCCTCGTTCCCTCAGTGCTCTGACTTCAGAACACAAGTTATATTGCTTGACTTGTTTGTGTCTTCTGGCCACCTCTGATGATTCATTTATCTGATCTGGGTGTTTCCTGATGAAAAACAGAGTCCGTTGGATCATACTCAGTTAATTCCCTCTTGATATTTGCCATTTCCAGTGGTGGCCTCCCGTGAGTACAATGGCAGGGCTCTTGACCAGGTGCCTTAAACTCTTTTGTTTGGTGTTTTTGGTGTTTTTGTTTGGCTTCCTTGGGAGCCTGGAGCTGTTCACGTTGGAGATCTTCTGCCAGTGGTACTGACCTTCTCGAAAGAGGCTCAAACCCTGATTTGTAATCTCAAAGAGCAGCCTCCCAAGAGGTAGGATCTCTCCACCGAGGTGAATACCTCGAGTTGGCTTTTTTTTTAATTAAGGCTCCGCATTGTAACTAGTCAATGTACATTATTGGGAGAGTGAATGTCAATGCCACTGCTTTTTCTTTCTCTCCTTTATCTTTGTCAGTGATTCAAAGACATGATTTATGGTTAGTCTCCGACTTTCAGCATCATCCATCAAGTCCTGGTTTCACTACAGGGCTCCGCGTTGTAAATCATGCCGAAGGGTTGTCACTCATTCCCCTTAACCCTTTAGGGATGTGTTTCAGGGTCGCTCTCCAAGAAGGAAACTTTCTAAAATGGCAGCTGAGGCGGCCTGCCTGGGCAATTGATGGGGGCGCACTGAGCCAGGGGTGTTAATAATTGCATGGCCTACCGCAGTATAATCATTAAGTCCCAGGTAGAGCCTGGGCCCTGCTCCACCCAGCCCAGGCAGGATGAGAAGCTCACACGGGGGGCCACTCGAGCACTACACAGACTCCTGAACCAGCTCTACTCTGTTTTGAAATGTCCTTTATGGATGTGAAGTGCTGAGTTTCCCTTCAGAATCAATCATGGCTAGTTCTGACTGTGACCTTGCAAAGATTATAGCACGAGTGCAAAGACCCATTAGCAGCTGCTATTTCGGGCTTTGTAAATTACCAGCCCTCCCCTCCTCCTGCTCTGTTTTTTTCCAAGTCTCTGTCCCTTTTTCACACTGGGGAAGGTGGGCAGTGATGACAAGGGGTGAGGTGGAAGACTGGAAATCGTAGGCAGAGGAGCAGGAATTTTGTAGGACTTTTCTCCTGCCGGCTGGTTAACCGGCCACGGCCAAACTCCGTCTCCCAGCCTCAATCAAGCCTTTGAGACCTGGGACACTTGAAAGAGGCAAAAATCTGGATAATTGCATGGCGTAAATGGGTGGGGGGGCGGGGGATCTCCTAGAGGAAGTCTGCAGCTAGTAATCGAGGGTCATTAATGAAAAATATATGTTTGGGATCTACTCATTTAGAGTCCACAGCCCGCTGATAGCAATTTTATCCCCGAGTTATGCATAGCTCTGTTTTACCCGGGTAAGGTGATGAAAACAAATATATCGGCAGAAGAGATATAGGTAAATAAAGTGAAAGGCTGTAAAACATGAACGTTTGTTATCCAAACAGTGCTACCCTCCTCCCTTCTAATACGAACCCTTCCTACATGGTGTTAGACAGGCTCAGGGCTTGGAAGTTCCCAAACGCAGAGCGCAAAATGTGCCCGTTGTCCCCATTTTTGCAAAAACGTGGGTTTATTTAACCCAAAGGGTTAATGCACCTGAGTTTACTAGGACAGTGACCCTAAAGAGCCCCTTCTTTACCTGCTGTGCTCACTTTCCAGCATACAAAATGGCTAGTCTTATTATTTTATCTTTCTTGGAAAGAGCACAAGGATCTTTTCAAACTTTAAATGACCCAGAAGCTATTAATCCTCCTAACAGCCTTGGAAGGCAGGTAAACTGTTGGCGAACTAGTATTTCATTGGGAAACGCTTCTCCTTCTGCCCACCCCCCTGCTCAGAAATCAGATTTATATGGTATACACAGTGTCCGCAGACCTAACTACAGGTGACTTAGAAACGGGAAGACTGCAGATTAATGTGCCCATTCAGAATGATGTATTCTATTTTTTTGTGCTCAGAGTAGTGCTGATGGCCCGCTAGTAAGGTATAACAGGAGGCCGATCTCGTCTCCTACGTGCAGCCTATTCCAGAAAGGACTTCTGTCGGGTGTGTTGTGAAGTCTGCGACCGCTATTTGAATTCTGTCAATAAGACGGCTTCTGTTTATGTTACATGAATTTCGTTGTGCCTCTGATCTAAAGCATTTCCAAGGCGCCGACGATAGGAAGAGTTGGTCAGTCCATGGGATTATAGATACCTTAGAGTCTTCTCCTTTCTTCATACTGCCTGTCCCTGGAATCAGTAGAAATTTCTGTAGATCTTACTCAGACCCAGAGGCCGTGATCCCAGAGGCACTGAGAATCTGCTGCTAAAACCTGCTTTCAACAAATTAGAATACGCCCCCTAGTGAAGCTCCGAATTAGCAGGCCACCTCGGATATAAAGCCAGGACGCCCAATTATAGTCAACCCACCTCGACCTCTCACTTGAAGGAAGCCGGCCGTATATGCAAGACTCTAGGAAGAAAGAAAAAGAAAATGTTGTTAAATTAAAATAGTCCAGCTATCTCTGTCTGAACTTAGCCCATTGGCATGATACCTGGTTTCAGGATGTCTGAAGCATTCAGAATGGTGAATCACCCACCTTTTAAAAGGCAGAGAGAAAAGGAGTTCTGTTCACCCAACATGTGGGTCAGCGGTTGCAGGTCAAATTCCAGGCAGTTCTAATGTATTCAGCACTGTGGCGCAAATATCTGCAGAACTCTGTCTGGTGATACATAGTTGCCAGAGCTGCAATGGGGAGGGGGAGGCAAATTTAAAGAAATTGTCCACATTCAGACACCCCAACCTGCTGGCTGCGAGCCAGGCATAGAAGGTTTGGCTCCTGCGCCGCCCGCCAACAATGTCCAGTTTCCCCAGGGACCTTCGTTCTACACAGAAAATTCTGAGCTGTGTGTGTGCAAACACAACAGTTACATCCCTTCCTACTACCTTCTCTCTCTGTATAGTCCCATTCTTCCTGCCCCCAACCCCATCCCTGTTTCCGTTTCTGCTTTGTGAAATAACAGTGTGACTTTGTCTTTGACATTAAACAGTTGTAGATACTTTTAGCAGAGTTTGTTTACTCCATCTGTATTTCCAATCAGCGAGGAAGGTTTACCAAAGCGGTTCATTACTGATTTATTTATGATGTATTTAGATAGCAAATATGGAACTGTCAGCAGTTGCTGGCTAAACAGTGTTGACAGACATTAATAACATATGGTATAGCAATGGAATTATGATCTTTAATTTTTTTTTTAATTTTGATTCTCAACATGCAATTTGGGGCTTTGCGCTTTCTTAGGTAGTTGGTGCAACAGGAGGCGACTTTTAAAGAAACTGTGTTTTCCTTTTATTTGTAACCTTTGGGGTTTCCTGGTGGTGACATTAACATCTTCTGTGTCTGTTTAGCTGTTCAATTTAATGGAAGACAAATCCTCCCGAAGGTTTAATTTACTCTTGCAAACTGAAATCACTATATTCACACCATGGGAAATGGCCCTAATTTTCCCAACCTTCAGTCGCCATCAAGCATATAATTTATTTCTCCCCCTTCAATACATTCCTCATTAGAAAACAAAGTTTTTGATATTTAAATGTTACCAAGTTCAAACGGAGGAACCTAGTCTCCCGTTTCTGCAAAATGCTCTTGCAGGCATGGCTGCTTCTACCTGTCAGCCACCCATTTATACTGGGCCAGAACAGGCAAACATCTGAATTTCTGACCTTTAATTGGCAGTTCCTTTGATCTTATATGGTTTTCTCCAGCAGCAACGGTGGGGGAGGTTGTTTGCCTAGGCTCAAAGGAAAAGCAGCTAATATACCGGGGTTGCGATAGAATTCAGCCCATCTGCTTTGAAATGGGTAAGCACATTTTAGCTGGCCAGGGCCCAACAGGCAACAGAGTTCCTCTCTGGCCAAGAATTTTTCCATTGTTCTGCAAAAATGATCCCATTTTCCAGAATTCAATTCGTTCTATCTCTTGAAAACGATACGCAAAAGACATTAATGTTCACGCAACGTAAACCTAGAAGTTCTCTAGAGCAGGGGATGTCAGTGCTGGAGCTTCCCATTGAGAATCTGGTGAAAGCCAACACCTTCTTCTCAGACAACAGGTACAGGAGTATTACCTGTGATTTCAAGGTTCTGGCAGCCTGGGAAGCTTATCTGCCCAGTTAGGGAGCCCAGTTAAAAGAAAAAACGGGTGATCATTCAGTTCATTACATGATTTCCGTGTGTGAAGGCGGAGTGCTCATCCTTGATTTCTCACGTAAGCATGGGAAACAAGATGAACTGTGGGATTTGCGGATTGCGTACCTCTTGTGCTTGTGTGCTAGATGCCTAGAAAGTTCTAAAAGCACTAGAAAGTGCTTACCACACGTTATCACACTGGATCCTCAGAACTCTCTGAGAAATAGGTATGAGTATTACTACCATTTTGCAGGTAGGGAAGTTGAGGCTGAGAGGTGTAAGTGATATGTCCCGTGTCACATAGCTGCTAAGCAAAGGAGCTGTTAGTCAAATCCAGATCGTCTGATTTCCCAGCCAAGTCAAGTGGGGGATTTGGGTGAAAGCAAAAGGTATAAAGAAGCTTGTATGTCTTTACCTCTCTTGGTTTTACTATTTTAGGACTGTAAAGCATATTGGAAATTTTCCTGTCCAATTCCCTCATTTGACCTTTGAGATAACTAAGCCCAGAGAAGCCCTAAGACTTTCCCCGGGTTAAATGGTTACGGACTGAGCTGGGGCTGGCTTATTCTAACCCTGGATCCAGCTTTGGTGGTCAGTGCCATATCATTTCCTTAATGGTCTCAAAGCCTGAACTTAATTCTATTGGTGGCTGGTTTTGAAATCTATCCTATACGTTGGGCGTATCAGTGATAATAGAAGAGAAGAATCATAAGAGCCATCTCTGTCTTCATCCTGATGTCTCCACGGCTAGAACTCACAAGAAATAATAAGCTACCGTGGTCAGATCTCTGTTAAAATCCCGCCTCTGACACTCACCAGCTATGTGATTTTCGACGCACTCCAGCACCCTTCCAAGTCTTGTGGTTCTCCCATGCAAATGGCTTCAATGAAAGATTCTACTCAAAGCCACCATTACAGAGCCTAGCACAAAGCTTTGATTCATTAAATGTTGGTTTTCAGAATTATACTTATTTTTAGTGCACACAGAACCAAAATCAAGATGCACAAATATTGTCTCTTCAGTTAGACACCTGCAAAGCTACATACCCCCATCTTCAAAGCCAGATACTATGACTCTCCCTTCACCTCGTCTTCCATGCATCAAATTTCTGACTTCCGGACCAAGATTTAAGCGGCTCATGTTATTAGGTTAGGTCCCCTAGATAATCTTCCTATTTTAAAGTTACATGATCTGGCTCTTAATTACATCTGAAAGTCCCCTCCCAGCAGTACCTAGATTAGTGTTTGGTAGCACACCTGGGAGAAAGTGTATGTAGTATCCATCAGGGGCCAAGAGTCTTTGAGGCATCTTAGAATTCTCCTCACCATAGCCTCAGTTTCTTAATCCACCAAATGGGGATGTACAATAACACCTATGGTGCAGATGTTTATGAGGATTAAATGTATATAAATCACTTGCCACAATGCCTGACATAGCATTCACATGCAGTAAATCATAGCTATTGGTCCCCAGAAGGGAAAGTAAGGCTTGGACATGGAATAATTAACCAGACGAAGCAGGTTTGGAGCTCCACCCTGGGAAAGATCATTCAATTCGCAGGAACATTTCAGTGAGCAGCAAGACAATTTGCTAGGGATTGAGTGACAACTGGTAGAAGCTGCAATTAAAGGAAAAGAGCTGCTTCCTGCAGGAAGATGAAAGGGGACTTATTAAGAGGATACATGGTCTCTTTGAGAATCAACCTACAGTCTTGCCTCTTCCCTGCAGCAGCTGTGATATTTGAGCAGTGGCCTGAGAGAGCGAGAGCCCTGTGGCCAACCCGGAGGTATGTGGCTGTATGAACAGCGGGTGCAAAGGCCCTGAGGTGCAAGTTCATTAGAATTGCCAAGAAACAGCACAGGGAATAATGTGACAAAGTGCAGAAAACAAAGAGGAGAGGGGAGGAAATTGGGTCAAATTTGTGAGCGAGTTGGAAATCTGAACTTTGAATCATTGATGACAGTAAGGGATTATTATAATTATCATTAATTATTATTGCTTGGGTGTAAGAACAATTGTTTCAGATAAGGAGGGTGCTTTTCTTTCAGAGATACACGCTAAAATATTTATGGATGAAATGATGTGAAGTCTGGGATTTCCTTCAACATAATACTGGTGGAGACAGTATTAGAGGCCTGGATGAAACAAGACTACCCATGAATTGATAAACATTAAAACTGGCCAATGGTACATGGAGGCATATTATTCAGTTGGGTCTCTTTCTGGGTATGTTTGAAATTCTCCACTTAAAAAGAAATTTGAGAAGAAAAGAAACTGAGTCAAAAGAAATGGCAAGAGTCAGATTGTAGAGGGCCGTGGAGCCTGTTTAAACGACTTTTTTTTCTAAGAACAGCAGAAAAACCATCAGCCGGTTCTGAGCGGAGGAATAACCTGACCTGATGTGTGTTCTTCAAGGCTCACAACTGCTGTGTCAGCACAGAGGGTAGAGAGCTCTACTTGTTTCTATTGCTGCTGTGACAAATTACTGCAGATTTAGTGGTTTAAAAATGAAACAAGCGTACCATGTTACAGTCCTGAAGGGCCAGAAGCCCGTAATCAGTCTCACCGGGCTAAATCAAGGTGTTGGTGGGCCTGCATTCCTTCTGGAGGCTCTGAGAGAAAAATCTGTTTTCTTGCCATTTTCCACCTTCTAGAGGCTGCCACAATTCCTTGGCACATGGCCCCTTCCTCCGGCTTCAAGTCAGCAATGGCGTCACTCCAACCCCTGCCTCCATCTCTGTCTCTGACTCTGGCCCTCCCACCTCCCTCTTACTCGGCCCCTTTGAAGCCTACCCGTTGTGCCACCCAGACAATCCAAGATAATCTCCCCATCTCAAAATTCTTCATTTAATCACATCAGCAAAATCCCATTTGCCATGTAAGGTCACGTGATCATAGGTTCTGGGGATTAGGGGTTGGGTATCTTTAAGGGGCCGTTATTCTGCCTTTTACAGCGGGGGCAGATAGAGCAGAGCATCCAGGCAGCAGGCTTCTGCAGGCATCCATATGGAAAAGGGCTGTGTGGTTTCTTTGCAACCTCAGCACTCTTGATATCCTGGACCAAATACTTTTTTGTTGTTGTAGAGGGCTATGCTGTGCATTGTAAAATGTGGTCGGGGCACCTCAGTAGCTCAGTTGGTTGGGCATCCGACTCTTGGTTTTGGCTCAGGTCATGATCTCATGGGCCATGGGATCCAGCCCCGCATCGGGCTTCCCTGTTCAGTGGGGAGTCTGCTTGAGACTCTCCCTCCCTCTCCCTTTGCCCCTCCCCACCTCTAAAAATTAAATAAAAAATTAAATTAAATTAAATTAAATGTTTAGTGGCATCCCTGGCCTTGACCCACTAGATGCCAGGAGCACCTCTTCCCCCGCTAAGTTGTGACAATTGAGAATGTCTCCAGACATTGCCAAATGTCCCTAGGCTGAGAACCTGTGGACTAGGAAATAATGGCAGAGATGGTGAGAAGTGACCGGATCCTGGCTATATTCCGGCGGCACACAGGCTCTGCTAGCCTCCCTCGCCTCCCATTGCTAAGCACTGCCAGTAACGAGAGAAATTTCCTTTGGGGATGCGTTACTCATGTGGACAGTGCAGAGGCAGAAAAATGGCGGTGGACAACTCCTGTCCTGTGCCTATTCACTCTTCTCCCTGACTAGCTGCTTTGCTGCTCAAGGACAAAGGCAGTGGCTATCAATCCTTTTACCCACCACCTAGCCCAGAGACTGGAGCTTCGTAAGACCTCAGTGAATGCCTACTGGCTTTGATTTCCTAATTATAGTCTCCCTACACCTTTGCTTCACCGTTGTGGGAGAGGAACTTAATATCCCAAGCCTCACTTTCTGCTCTACATGGAATTTAAGACTCCAAGTTAGCTAAGTGCTTTGGAATCTGTGCGCAAGATGAATAACACAAACTAAACACAAAGACTTTGCTGGTTGGTGTATGGTTCTCTGCAGTGCATACAGATGCTCACTATTCATAATTTGATCTGCTTCCTTAATCAGCCCTAACATTTACTGAGCACTTACTATACACTGGGCACTACGCTTGCTGCCTGAAGAAATCGGAATGAACATTAAACCTATTTTGTAAAATAGGATCATAAGACTGAGGGTGGTTAAGCCACCCAGCCAAATTCCCAGAGCACAGACAGATGATATATTTCAGAACTGTCTGAATTCTAAACCTTTGCTCTTATGTTCTATACCATATTGCCTCAATTCTAGGTGGCCCAGGGTGCTTTGATCCAATGAAAGTAAGTCAACTTTAGCACTAGGTCTTAGCAAGACTTAACTGTTTTCTTGATGGCTTTAGGCTTTGAGTTTTGATGTGTGAGATAGCTTCTAATACGTCCCACCTTGGGGAAGGAGGGGCAGGAGGTGCTTTTTCATTTCGGGAGGGGAATCAGCCACTCCCTCTGTTCACTCTGCCTTTTTCCCTTAGCAGCAATGGCCATGTACAAAGTCGTTACAGATGAATCATACATAGGCAGATCAAGAGACACAATATGAGCTGTTTGGTCTCTTCCATCCTTTTCGATATGAATCATTGTCATGTTCTGAGCTGTAGCTTATCTAACTCTAGCTGTTCCCTTGGATGAATCCATGGGCACAACTCGCCTTTAAGTGAACTGAGGACAAATGAAGTTCGTAGATGTAGGGTAGGGACCTGGGTCTGAGCAGAACCAAACCTGAGTTTCTACTTTTGGAGTTCATTGGTTTTGGCACAGGGGTCTCAGACTCACACGGTAACAGGGGCCAGGTAGGTGTGGCTTATTAGCCACGTGGGCTGCATGTGAAGGGCTCTGAACTGAAGCGGGCTGGATGCAGGTCGATATTCCAGCACCTTCCCACCCCTAAGAGGGCAACTGTGACTCAGCTCCGGAGAAGGGTACCAGGTGGAATGTAGCCCTGTTGCCACATCCAGGCTTTGCCAAGAGGAACCAGAAAACTGAATTTTTATCTGAAATCTCCTGATTTTTAGATCTTGGTAATTCATTTATCTTGACTGCATGCCCTAAATTTAACCCACCTAGAAGCTGAATCCAGTTGATTAATTCTGCTTTGAGGATTTAATCTGAGTCTCCAGGCCTGCACTGTCCAATATGGTAGCCCCATGAGGTTACTGAGGGCTTGAAATTGAGAGGTGCCAAAACCATAAAACACACGTTGGATTTCAAAGGCGTACTTCGGAAAAACAGAATGTAAAATATCTCATTAGTTTTTTTTATATTTATTACAGGCTGCTATGATAACATTTGGGATATATTAGGTTAAATAAAATATATTATCAAAATTAATTTTACCCATTTCTTTTTCATTTTTTAACGTGGCCACCGGAAATGTGGAATTACATATGGAATTCACGTTCTGCATCCACTGGACAGCACTGTTTGAGGCCTTTCGTCCCTCTCTGTAACAGACATAATAATAATCACAGCTACCGGTTACTGGGCATTTACCACATACCACTGTGTGAAGCCCTTTCTGAGCTTTCTTTTATGTAATCCTCAAAATAATCCTTTGAGCTTATTTGTATTATCACTATTTTATAGATGAGAAAATCGAGGCTAGCTAGAAGGTTAAGTAACTCGCTGAGAGTCACATAGCACATGACAGATTCAATTCTGGATTTGCCTACAGGTCTTTCAGATAGTAAAACCCAAGCCATTAACCACCATGCTAACTAAATTAAACACACACGTGCACACGCGCACACACACGCATAGAATTTGGACAAATCTGAAGAGTACTGGTTGCTGGCTTCAGACGTGTGCTTGAGCTTAAAATAGCACAGAGCGAGCCCAAGAAATTATTATTTCTTTCCAACTTGAAACTTGTGGGCAATGCTTCATGTAAATTCAGGAGGGAGGAAGTATTTCCATACAAGTGTATTTCGCTTTGTGCAGAATACACCTGTTCTTCTACGTTGATTGTAGACCAAGTATCTGTGATTTGAAGCACATTTGAAATGCACAAGAGGAGTTCCAAATGTTAAGAAACCTATCCTGAGTCCTTTTAACATTGACACAAGAGGACCTCCATTGTAAACATGTGGCCACACTGTCGATTTGGCAGGGTTAGACCTTTACCTACCGGATTTTGTTAGACATGAGACCCAAGTCTGTCTGTTCATCTGGACCTGATGCTTGTCCACATTTTTATGCAATAGATTCATGAGTTTGTCGGGGGCTTGAGGGGCAGGCTGTGAATGGACACCCATTCTGCTCTGTCCCAATGCCTTCATCTGCTTCCAAAAATATTCAGTACCAGTTGTAGGGTGGATCCGTGTGCGCTTTGGGTTCAGAGAGTCCTGGGCGCTTTTCCTGATGGCATAACTTAGGAGCTGTGACCCTGGTCAAGGCATTTAAAGTCCCAGAGGCTTAGTTTCCTGATGTGAAAAATAAAGATGGCAAGAGCCAGCACATATGATTGTTGTGGGGGAAAGAGATCAGGGCTAAAAGCACTCAGCACAGACACTGGCACAGAGCAGGTCCCCAAATACAACACTTCTTGTTATTAAATGATGATGATGATCATGGTCATCGTCATCACGATGAGGACACTTTCCTTCTCAGCCTTTGCGTTTGTTCCCCTGACCCTAATACTCAGGACTAAATTTTATCAAAGAGTTAAGACAAACCGAGAGGGGAAAATATTTCATCTACAAGCCCCCAAGGTCACGGGTATTCGGATGAAACACTTATCTCTTCAAGGCTTTGCAGCTGGGTCTTTTGTCTCCCAGCTTTTGTGAACGGCTTGTGTGAATGTGCAAACATTTGAAGAGCATCAAGCGCTCCTTGGGGAGTGGCGGTTGCAAGAAGGCTCGTCCATTTTTCTACCTTTCACCCTGTCAGTGCACGGAGACCTTGGGATTTTTATAATCCAAATTGATACTCTGTAGGAAATCTCCTCCATTCCAGCTCCCTGCATGGGAAAGATTCATTTTCTTGTGGGCACTTGTCCAGCCCAGGGTGGATAACAGTGACAGGGAGGTGAATTCCTAACCTTGCCTTCACAAGGTTCGGGGCTTGCTAATTTGAATCTCTCCCATTTCGCTCCCATCCACCTGGCGCTGTTTGATTTATCTGCTCTTGTTTGTGGATTCACTGATCACTTTCTTTTTACTCTTCTACCTCCATCCATTTCAGTTTGTGGCGCCTTTCGGGTGATTTCTTACACTACCCCTTCCCACCTGCTCCAACCTGACAAATTATCGACTCAAACTGTGGCTCCTGACCTGGCATGGTCTCTTCCAAGGGATATAAATGATGCAGTTCAGAGGGATAATGATGCCCTAATAAACATAGAGTTGTTCCTCTTTCAGCCTGCCCTGTTTGAAATTCAAGCACTCCACCAGGGCTCACTAGCTAAGGCAGTGAGAAAGAAGAGAGAGAAATTGGAAGACAGTGGGAATGGCTGGGAAATCCATGCACACCAGTAGTGAGATCAGAGCATTCACAGACAACGGTCCTTTTTGGGGTCCAATGTCTTATTTTGCTGTCATTAAAAAGTGGGAGGGAGTGCCAGGTCCCTTCTCAAACCAGGTAGGTTTTGAAATCCTGAAGTTTGGTGGCAAGTTGCTGCAGATGAGGTCCCAGAAGCCTGCGGTCAGTAGAAGTGAGATGTCCACGGCTGCTCACCTTCCCCATCATGGTGCTCACTTGGGGGGCCAGTTTTGACTCCCGCGTTTGCCCTCTGATACATATTTGGCTGTCAGCACCCTAAACCCCACTTTTATGACTTAAACTCTAGAAACCTCTCCAGATCCCAGATTCTAGGCCATAGCTCTTCTAATCGGTGTGTGGTACTCTTTACTTGGAGGATCACGTCAAAAAAGCCAATGAAACAACACGGATGTAAACCTTTGCAAGATACGCTTTGGTGTGAATTCTACCTCCAATTTCCCCTTGAGCTAAGAGTGCATGGCATTAGCCCTAAGACCAATTCCTTTGGAAAATGTAAAGGCTTAGTTTAATTAATCAAAACAACAACAAGATGAAGACCACCCTAATATGAAAGTTGAAGGCACCCTAATGCCTTTTCTATTCACAGACCCACCAGGGGTGCTAATGAATCAGTGGGGGGTTCACTCCATCTGGCTGCCATCTTTTGCTTGGACTTTCTCTGCCTTTGGAAGATACAGGAGTGGAGGAAATGGGAACTCACAGACTCGCCTCCTCTGTGCCAGACTTTCACCCATGTTTCTCATTTAATCCTCGGGTCAGTTCTTTGAAGCAGGAATGATTCACCTGGATTTGCAAATGAGGAAGCGGAGACGGGGAAATCAAGAATTCAAGTATTGGAACTTGGATCAAACCCTCTGAGAACATGTTGTCCCACCACATGCCGCTTGATAATGACACCCGACATTTACTGTGTGCTTATCGGGTGCTAGGCAATCTGTGTGCTGAGCCATGCCTACCAACGTGATAGAGTTGTGGTCATTTTCAATCAACCCCTATAGGGTTGGTATTGCTGTTATCCCTGTTTTATAGACAAGGAGATGAGCTCTGAAGAGTTATCCAATTCCCCAAAGGTCACACAGCTAGAGAGCAGCAAATTCTAGAGCCTCCTTCCCCACCCCCTTAACCATGATCTGTACTACCTCAGTTGTTTGGTTAATTCCGTATCACAGCAAGCACAGTGGCTGACACGGAAGGGCTCTCTAGCATCTCAGGGATGCCTTTGCTGCTTTGTAGCTGATCCAGGAGAGCCTCCAGATTTCTAACTATGCACTGCCTTCCCTTTCCCCAAGAGCATCACCCCCATGAGGACACATCTGTCACATGTTCGACCTACCCATTCTGGCTTGGCATGAAATCCACTTTGGTGAAAAAGACATTTAAAGAACAACAATGACATGATGATGCTACTTAAGTACATCTAACACGCACACGGGATTGAAGCCCCAGTTCCACCCTCAGCAGAACCTGAGTGCAGGGCAGAAGCGTTCATGGGCTGGCCCGCAGCCTCACAGCTCTGTCTGGGGCTATGAATTCTTGGAACCCGTTTAAACGTTTACCATTAGAGATGTAGTTCAAGAACTTGAGAGACTTCAGTGCTATCTAGCCACAAAAGATACTGATGGGTAGCAGTATGTTGTGAGGGTTTAAGAAAACTACATGAAAAACCCTCCATCAGTATTTCTACAACAGTAGTAGTTTTTGTAGCTGGTATTTTTTAAACTATTTTCTCTACATGCCAGGCTCTTCTAAACACATTACTTGATCTGAGTCATGCAGTACTCACAACAATGGAGTGGGGGGGGGGGGATTACTATTATGTCCCATTTATATATAAGGAAACCGGCCCTGAAACTTTAGGGAACTTGCCTGAGGTCACTAAACAGTTATCTAAGATCTCCATTTAAAATCAAACCTCTGATGAAAGATAAAGGCTCTTTTTTTTTTTTTTAAATGAAACAAAGCAAAGCAAGACAGGAACTCCATAGATGTCCCCACCCAGAGCCCCTGGCTCCATTAGGCAAAGTAGGCCTGGGGCCCCCCAAACTCTTAGATGCCTGTAAAAATGTTTGGATTTCTTTTAAAAAATCAAAGGGAAAAGAATGAGCTTTTAAGGTGGAAGAAAATGTTTTATTTTTTTCTCACATCAGCCAAAAAATGGAAATTTTAGCCCCCCCTCAAAAAAATGATTAAATTTTGCTCAAAGGAGGAAAAATTTAAATGTTGAAGCATTTAAAGTAATATTCAGAATAATTTTTAATATCAATATTATTATGGTGGGAAGGGTCCCCTAAGGCAGACACACTTAGGGTCCCACAAAAGTCTTACAACCTCCCTGGCAGCACCAGCACTGCCCATCTAAGTTTAAATCACATCAGTGTTGTACGAGCTAGCAAGTTCAAAGTCATTCCTGACTCTCACGTGGTCCACAAGGGCCTGTTTGCAGGAGGACTGGGTGTCCGCACAACGCTGCCCTCCTCTACTTGAGCGCCGTCCCCTAGAGCCCTCTGCATGACCGGGCACATGGAATATAGAAATGAAAGAGAAATGAATTTGTAATATTTTAAAGTGTTGTGTAAGCAGGGACAAAGTACTGGCAGACACTTGAACTTCATTTTTAGGGGGAAAAAAATGTTTGGAGAAACCTAATTCTGGCCCCTTGGTTGCTTTAATGATGATACTGGTTTAGGGGTAAGGATCCTGTAATGAAGAGCTATGGCAAAGGATTGCAACAGATCCTTGCGGGAAAAATTCTTTCTTATAATTCTTCCCCAGAACACAGGGTAATTTTCAGATGAAGGTGCGATGGGCATTCGTCCTTGAATTTTTAACTACAAATGGAAATGGAAATGAACGGGACACATGTCGGAGGGATAGAATTTATATAATAGGACTGTTTCCAGGTCAAAGGACAGAAAAACCAACTCAAATTGGCATCAAGAGAAATGTGTTGGGGTCTTTTAACCAAATAGTGTGGTAATAGAACTGGCTTCAGGTATGGCTGGATTCAGGAGGCAAACAGCTCTCCTACAACTATTATTTTTCAGAATTGGGTCAAAAACCCCTCTCTGGACCATTCACTGTGGCCAGGAGGATGGAGCACTCCGAAGAGCTGGCTTGGGGCACGCGCTCAGCAGGTAGCTCAGGGTGGGTTAGCTTCCCCTGAATCACGCTGACTGACAGTTGGGGTGGGGTGGGTTCTACTCCAAAGGAAAATCCAAACCAAGGTGTTGTCAATCAGAAAAAGAGCAGTGGGCACTGGAAATAATTTTAAAAGATGCCCTAGTGTAAGATGTAATTGATAGTATGGAGGATAACATTTCCGTGTCCATTTAGTTATAGAGCTTTGCATTCTATTGCAAATGGCCAAAAAAATTTTAAAAAAAAGCAAAACCAAAAACTTTCAAACAAATTTTCTTTTCATTGTTGTTGTTTTTAAACCACCATGCTTTTGCCTTTTTTTCCTTCCAAATTTTTATCGAAATTCAAGTTAGTTAGTATTCAAATAAATTTTCAAATGGCTAGAAGTTTAGCCATCAGAGAATCCTGGCTGAAAGTTTGTTACCATTGCCTTGCTCATGACTTGAAAATTCATGCAAAATTGTATCTCTTGACTTTCTCCAAAGGCAAGACAATTGAGGGTCTGGGTGAGTCCTTGAAGAAGGCTGGCCCCTGAATTCCTTCTCTTGCTGTACGTGGACACACGATTACAACTAGAGTAAATCCGGGGGCCCCCAGCACTTGTCCATGCCTGAACTCAGCTGAGTCACAAGTGTTTAAATTTTAATTAATCAGTCAGTAAGAAAAGCTGAGCTCCAAACTCTGAGTTAAACCTGACATTAGGTTTCATACACACCTGGATAAATTTGATGGAAAACTATTTCCTGTAGAAATGGCCTTCATTTCTTTTGATAACACCATTATTGGGGATACCATTAAAATTTTCATCAACAAACTAATTGGAATTTTTGCAATTTCATGCCAATGAACACTGATAAACCAACCTGAAGGGGTTGTACTTCACACTTAAGATTTGGAAAGAACCTGAAGAAAAGAATTAAAGGGAAACTGCTCTGTTATCTGGACCCGTAAAGGGCAATACCCAAGAGTAAGTCCAGCCTGGCGTCATAATAGCCTATGGCTCCCATATCTGGAAAGAGAATCTAACTCAACCAATATTCCCAAATGCCTAGTAAAGGCAGGATGCATGCTAAGTTGGACCTTCTGCTAGGTGCTTTGGGGAGTTGTGTGCACAGATGAGCCACGGATCTTGGTCTCATGCTGCTTCAAATCTAGTATGAAGACCCAAAATTTTGCATGATTTTTACTTTACTTGCAAAGTAAAATATGGTAAGCAGCCCAAAACAAATGAAATTAGCCAAACTGATGTAATTAAGTACTTCTTTAGATACTTATGACTATGTAATGGGCTTGGCTCAAAGTACTGAGGAAATAGCAATGAGCAAAACTCTCAGGATCACTGCTCTCGTGGAGGTTACATTCTAGTGGGGACACAGTGCACAACTGAACAAATAAATTATAAGCTGTATCAGATTACTAAACGCTGTGCAAGCAAAACAAGCAAAGCAAGGGCATAGTTGGGGATAGAGGGGTGTGTACTTGCATAAAGAATATTCAAGGGAGGGGTGCCTGGGTGGCTCAGTTGGTTAAGCATCAAACTCTCAATTTCAGCTCAGGTCACAATCTTTAGGGTCATGAGATCTGGAGCCCTGCATCAGGCTCTGCGCTCAGTCGGAATTCTGCCTGGGATTCTCTCTCTCCCTCTGCCCCGCCCCCACCCCCTGCTCCCACGCACGCTCACTCACTCACTCGAGCTTTCTTGCTCTCTCTTTCAAAAAAAAAAAAAAAAAACTCAGGAGAGGTCTCTAAGAAGCCAGCATTTGAACAGAGAAAGGAATGAATCCAGGGAGAATACGTAAAGGGCTTTGCACCACTGCCCTGGTGCTTAGTAAACACTCAATAAATGCTACCGTGATTATTATCACTGTTCTAATAAGGAGCCCTGAATCTGAGAGTGTAACTGCAATTAGCCTGATTAAAGAAAGCTTCGTGGAGGCGATGGCATTTGAATGAGAAAAGCATGGTTAAAAGCCCGAACCAACAAAGACCAAGAGATGGCTAGAAGCAGACCCCTTGGCATGTATCCTCCTGCAGAAATGCTGTTTGTGTTTGTGTTTTGGTTTAGCTTATCTCATCAGAACCGGAACTGGGGCTACCATGAACAAAATGATAAAATCTAGCAGCGGCAAGCCCACATCCCCACTTGGCCAACATTTGTCTGGGCTGCCCCACCTGAGCCATCCCCCTCATCCCATGACTTCGATACCAGTTTTCAGGATTTCAGCATATTGTGCTAGTTGACAGACCCAAACTGCAGCATTTTTGATGGTTATGTGCCATATTCAGAAGGCTCTCACCACCCCCTGCCCTGGCTAAACCATTCCAGGATATCTTGTTGCTGTTTTCATTCTCCTTTCCTGGTTTACAAGAGAGCTTGAGCAGCTTTTATCAGACGCTTGCTTCCCAGAGCTGCTTTGCCTCCAGTCTACAACCAGATTTCCATGACGGAAGCGTCCTAGATGTGTTTTCCTCAGGAGGGGAGGAGTGGGAAAGGGAATGTGTTAGAAATACAAGAAAGTAGAAAGTGGTGTCATGGGAATGGGAAAGAAGGGGTTAAACAGGGGGTCGTAGACCTAATGCCCAGTCTTGGCCCTGGGGCTGACACATCCCTTTATGAGGGGGTTGGAGACTCCGCCCTCCCCTCATCCCCCCCCAGGACCAGATGCCTGCCTCTGAGGCGGGAGTCTTCATTTCCCACGACTCTTTATTTTAGCCAAGGCCTGCCTCTCCAGTCAAGTTCCCAGAGAATCAAACCTAAAAATCAGAAGAGCATTAGCTCTGGTCTCTGGGCTTCTTGTCCCCAGAACGGCATCTGAGACCAAGGAGACCAAGGCTCTGGCCCTGCAGACGCAAGTCCTGTTGTCTCCCTCTGCCCTCCTTACCAACCGAGCTCTCGCTGGCTCCTCAACTTTTCAGTTCCTGTTGGGAAGTAAGACAAAGGTCAGGAGTGGCTACAACCAGGGGTACAGATGGGCTTGGGGGGAGCGGCACGGGGTCCCTGGCGAGGAGGGGAGGGTGCAGAAGTAGAAGGAAAGGTCGGCCAGGGCCAGATTACAGAGGCCATGCCTGCCTAGCTAGGAAATGTCCTTTTACGGCAGGTGCAATCAGGGCGATAAATGGTTCTCAGGCATAGGTGTGCTCAACCAGCTCTTACTGGCCACCAACATTTCTCTGGTGTCAGCATCATCCCAGAAAATCCTGTTAAAAGCAACTCACACTGTGCGAATTCCTCCTCCCTGGTGTTTACACCTCTCAAAGGTGTGTGGAGTTCCAGCTTGTCACTCCTGGGGTTGTCACCCGCTGAAGACAGCTCAGACGTGTGGGGCTGCTTTAATCTTTCCCTATAAATCAATCCCTTCTCCCCTTAATCATCTAACTTGCTCTTCTCTGAACTTGCTCCAATTTGTCTACATCTTGCCGGGACCGGGTTGTCTGAAAGTGAACACACCGTTCAGATGCCATGAGTTCTCCTCACAGACTCTCTCCACCGCCCAGAGGATTCTGCGCAGGGCTCTGGCAGCGAGCAGAGCCACAAAATGGCCCGTCTCCAGTTTCCAAAGGGGCCATTTCTTTCTGTTCCAGAGCAGCCCATTTGTTATTTTTAGTGTCTGATTGTCAGGCTGCATGCAGCCTTAGAAACTTCGTGGTCACATTACGTATTCCAGAAAGTCACATTTGCTGGCGATGTGCGGCTGTATCGATAGATGAGTAATTGCTCACTGTCATGTCCACTCTGTAGAGTCGTGTCCTCCCAAGTTGGGAAAGCAAGAATGCGCCAGAGCTCCTACCTGCCCTGCTGCCTTACCTGTCTGCTCCCCCCCCCCCGCCCCGCCCGATGGGTCCACCTGCAACCTTTTTTTTTTTTTTTTAAGATTTTATTTATTTATTTGACAGAGAGAGACACAGCGAGAGAGGGAACACAAGCAGGGGGAGTGGGAGAGGGACAAGCAGGCTTCCCGCCGAGCAGGGAGCCCGATGTGGGGCTCGATCCCAAGACCCTGGGATCAAGACCTGAGCCGAAAGCAGACGCTTAACGACTGAGCCACCCAGGCGCCCCTCACCTGCAACCTTTTGTACCAGCGCCCTCTGCTGGCTGGACGTCCCACAGACTAGCAGCTCTGGGAGCCGAATGGCCCCGGCTCCAGGCAAACGGGATACTATCATTCCCATTTTAAAGACCAGATAACCGAGCCCCAGAAAAGTGAGTATGTGGCTCACAGTCAGTAGGGGTTTACAAATGGAAAAAAATAACAATAATTAGAATAACAACCCAAATGGACATTTTGCCTAGCGCTTTATTTTCCCGAGGCCAGGGACAACACATCTGAATAGCAGACAGGTAATCATGGCAGTGAGCAGAGAGCTGGCTGTAATTTAGGGAGCGGGTGGGAACCGTGACCGACCGCTTCTGCTCATTCTAGAGACAAGAGCAGTGGTCTAGTTCTGCCAAGCAACAAGGCAGGGCCAAGTAATGTCCGAACTCGGTGCTCAGGAGACAGACCACATCGACACCTAAAGGTGAAATTTTCCCATTTCAAAAGGATGTGTCGGCCAAACAAAACATGTTTGATAGCTGCGCCCGGCCCACCGCCCCCAGGCGTGTAAACCCCCAGTTTCCGTGGAGCTGCCCTAGTCACTGGGTTTCACAAAACTCCTGGGATAAGGCTGCTCTTTTATCCTCACAACAACTGGGGCCGAGGGAAGGTATGCAAATCGAATTAGTGTTGGAAAAAAACTCAGACTGGTGCTCCAGATCACAGGTGGCTCTCTCCACCCAGCAACACAGACTTGTATTTTACTTTGGGGAGAAACTTCTCCTTTATAAAAATAGGAAAGCCGAGACTCCAAGGAGGGATGGGCTGATGGCAGATTGTACAAGGTCAGCTGCTGCAAGTCTGGTTCTTTCAAGGCGTGGTGTTGTCTTTCATTCTGCACTAAGTTTGTTTTCTAAGGACTACGTCTATAGGCTGGGAGCCTCTGACCTGTGATTTAGAACATTTGCTTTGAGTAGCTTTCAAGTAACAGAGCTGTGTGTGGGCTCACCCATCCGCATGGTCTCAGATGGCACCTATTATGATTCAGATGGAGAGATGTGTAGCATTGAGATGCATTAGGGCAAGATCACACTTCAGAGCAATTGGCACAGGGGCCGCTGAATTGGGGCTGCAGACAGATTTTGTTTGGCCCGCACAAATCTCCTTCCTGTGGGGCCGGCACTTAGCAGGTCCACCCGGTGCCCACCTATTTCTGTTGTCTCCCCAAGGCCATGTATCAGAAACTATTGATCATTGTGTTTTGTCATTCTTTTCATAAAGAATATGTGATGTCTCCTGTGGTGGTGTCTCTTAAATGTGAGAAAACAGGCTGAGAGCTTTCAAGAAAAATGGGAGCGGACATCCCTCTTTATGGGGGTGAAGAATAATTCTACCATATTTATTAAATGATGTAGTGTTTGCTTTTCTGGTCCCTGTTCAGCATCTGTTTGCCACCCCACTCTGGACACCATCTAATAGAGTCTAATGTAGAATTAGTCCAGTAATAGGGTCTACCCCATATAGCCTTAATCAGTCCCTGAATCAGGATCAGCGGATTCAAAACAAGGCTGGCCAAAATTCGAGCTACAGCCCGCAGAGCCCCCAGCTCCATGGTGGGTGCCATGGTCAACAAGGCAACTTACTCATGGTGAAAAAGGCTCTTACCATGTTCTTCCTTCTAAGGCCCTTTCACGGTATTTCCACAGGATGCCAATTCCTCTTTTCTCCATTGGCCCGAGACTTCAGGTAAACCCAAAGTCTATTTGAAATGCAGTGAGTTCCCCCATAAGATGGGTGTCTTCATCCATTCTTTTCTCTATGTCCCTACCTCAGGCTTTTTAAACATGAGAACAGTCTTGAGCAGTTTAGCCAGCAATGAGAAATAACATTTGTGAAGCTTGACATCCCCCAAAGGAAAGCAAGTGTTGTTTTTGCTGTTTTCTCCTGCAGTTGAGAAGGGCTGACAATGAAATGTGTATTCCCATTTCTGCATGATTTTGTATTAGATTTGTAACTGAACCACAGTAAGCAATATCACTCCCCACTGTATTGATCAGGTCATAGTTATTCATCCTTGAATTGGCAAAGTTTAGGTGATGTTATGGGTTGACCAATTGTGTCTATTGCCTTTATTTGGAGAGACTAGAATCCTAGATGCTGAGTCCTTAAGGAAACCGATAAATTATCTGGTCCTTGGCTTATGAACTCAAAGGCTTATCAGGACAGGCAACTTGTGTGGGTGAAGCAGGACTAGTAATGAACTCCTAGTGATCAAAGAATACCTCCACTCAGCCCCACCAGTTATATACGTGGAAGAATGAGTGTTCCATGTCACCAAATCTTTAAACTGTTTTTAAAAGGCCAAAAACCTGATTTTCTGGGGTGAAATCTTCTGATTTCACAAGGTCAATAACTAATTTGTTTTTTTGTTTGTTTGTTTTTAAATACTCTAGACCAAACTAAATACATACGTGTACCAGATTTGGCCCAAAGTTACCATTTAGATACCTCTAGGGGCGCCTGGGTGGCTCAGTCGGTTAAGTGTCTGCCTTCGGCTCAGGTCATGATCCCAGGGTCTTGGGATTGAGTCCCGCATCGGGCTCCCTGCTCAGCAGGGAGTCCCTTCCCCTCTGCCCTTCCCCCTGTTCATGCTCTTTCTCTCAAATAAATAAATAAAATCTTAAAAAAAAAAAAAAAGGTACCTCGGATCTGGTTCTAGCTCTTCATTTTTGAAAATGGAAGCTGGGGCTCTATTAAGTGACACTCAAAAGATAGGGAAAGAGAGCTGGCATTCACACTCACTCCAGCCAGAGAGCTAAGGTGACACTTGACTATGAGATACAGCAAGAAAACTGTTACCCTCTCAAATGAAGAGCAGTGAGGTCTGTCAGCTTTTGCCTTACTATGACAAGTATCCTCAGTGGAAACTCCTCCGTACTGCATAGTCAGAATAATCTATCTCAGCTAATCTTCCAGGAAGGAACAGATTTTAAATTCTTTAACAAAATGGGGAATGAGTTAAGGACACACACATCCACACTTGTATATACACACCCACACATACTTGAAAAACGGTGTTTTAGAGGTTGAGTGCCACCTTTGGAAGAATTCATTCCACATCTATTAAAAAGCTCTCAGTTGGTGAAAACTTCCTCTATGGGGTTATTGTTTCAGAGCCAGATGGTTTTTTTTCCTCCTATGTCAGGAGTTGGCAAATTATATAGCTCATGGATCAACCTGTTTTCGTAAATAGATTGGAACACAGACATGCCCATTCATTTGCATGTCACCTACGATTGCTTTGGTACTGTAACAGAGGAGTTGAGTATTTCCAACAGAAATGGTACGACCCACAAAGTCTAAAATGTTTACAACACTCGTTCCTTACAGAAAAAGTTTGCTGACCCCTGCCAGATATTACGGATCAGTCGTGCACCCTGATGCACTGTAGGGCACAATTGTCTGTGAAGGTCTAGGAACAGGATATTGGGTACCAGGAATTGGAAAATCAAGGGACTGGAGAGGGAGATTAAATACAGTTTTACTGTGTTGGACTGGGATGCCTTTTGTGCATTTCAAGGGGACTGCCTCCGCTGGGTGCTGGGATTTGTCCTCTAGCAGGAATGCAGGCCCACAACTGCCAAATCCTCTGACTTTTCAGGAACATCCATAAATCTGGATTTTCATGTGAAATTTTCCATTTTTTAAGTGTTGACAAAAAATATTTTAAAAAAGAAAACACCGTGTTACCCTGTAACTAACTAACTACAGGGGGCAACCTGCTAGTGATATCTATTGTGGTCAGGAGGGGATAAACTTATCTTTCTTGTTCCGGACCAGGATCCAGAAAAATGGATTGATGGCAAACTGAGATTTTGTGACAGAGTAGTAATAAGAAGGAATCTGATGGCCAAGGGCTCATTGCCAGATCTGTTTTAAATGTCAGCACCTCCTTTGTTTGCCTTCAAACAACACCAAACACCTAAATCACCGTAG
Source organism: Zalophus californianus (assembly GCF_009762305.2). NCBI lineage: Eukaryota > Metazoa > Chordata > Mammalia > Carnivora > Otariidae > Zalophus > Zalophus californianus. The sequence goes on from NC_045602.1 coordinate 131,469,291, forward strand.
TAAACACAGATAGAAAGAGACAGAAAGGTTAGAAGTATACTCATAATCTCCTGCTTTTTGCCCCTCCTAAACGTGTTTGAGAGCAATATTGTTTCGTAAAAACAATATGACCCCATTTCTAAAGCAATATTCATGCTAAGCTAGTCAGCTGTTAAATATACCCAGCAGTTTGCATTATGATGAAGCTAAGCCAGAATTTCAATTATTTTCTGGACACATTTAAAATTATAATACTTTACTGGGTTAGTGTTATAGTTCATCCAAATTACTCACAAACTATCATATCAATCTCTTGCAACTGCTAACGCCTTACAGATCCGTGAAGTCAGGCGAAATAAGAGACTGGCCAGGGTAACGACCTTCACGCCGATGTTGTGTTTTAAGGGGTACGTGTCTCTAAGAGTGTGGATGGCTAATGGTCAAAAGCTAGCTTTTGCTGCCCATTATATTTAGGCTAAAAGAATTAAGAAGGAACTACAGACCACACTTTTTCCTAATTCCAGGAACATACCTGGCTTTGGGCAAGTATTTCCAGCCGTCCACTCAACCCCACCTCCCCACAAATTCTACCTCTTTTGCCAAATGACTTTTTAGAAGTCAGTCCCCAGGTACCCAAAGTTGTCATTGTTATTTTTTTCCTTCTCCATGACACTGCTTCCAGCAAACCCTGAAAACTCAACATCCTGGCAGCTCCCCGGACACTCAGCTTTCAATGATGCCCCTTGTTCCAGACCAGTGGTGCAAACTAAATTCATCAAGAGCAGGTCCTGTTAATCAGCAAGGATTTATTTACATTACCACCAGCAGTTGCTTTGAATGTGCCTTTTCCTAAAGAAGGCATGCCGCTCTGAGTCCTTCATAATCAACAGGACGACCTTTTCACGCCCTTCTCGAAGTCCATGAGACCCCATGCTAGATGCGTCTGAGTTAATTTATGACTGTGTGTCCAAAACCTCTGTCACTTGGGCCTGTGTTTGGAGGGACACAGTGTCACTTAAAAGCAGGCACCCTGGGAGTAGGGGCCTTGGGCTCACTCTGAATGCTATCTGGTGATGCAACGAGATTTGCCAAATGGCCGGAATCAGCAAAGGTACCTAGAGGGCTATTTTCAGACTTAGCCACACGCAAACTTCTAGAACAAGGTGAGATCCCAACAAATAGATCCATTAGAAGGCTGTTTAAAAAGATTTCTCCCTGTTTCAGGTCATCATTGCATTGACAAAATGAAACACAGGAAAAGAAGAAACGTAGTTACTTCTATTTAATGTTTCACACATTATATCTAGAAGAGTTGCACTGTCCATCAGAGAAACCACTAGCCACTGGGGGCTATGTAAGTGTAAATTTGAATCAATTAAAGTGAAATAAGATGAAAAATTCCTTTCTTTCTTCAAACAAGCCGCATTCTAAGTGCTCAGTAGCTGCATGAGGCTGGTGGCTACCATATTGGACAGTTCAAACAGCTAACATTTCTATCATTGCAGGAAGTTCTATGAAGCAGCCTTGATCTAGAGATTTTTCATAGTCAAAAATGTTTTTACGGTTTCATTATCTTTCTATTTGTCCAGCAGGTGTTATTACAACTTATGGCAGGGTTTCCTAAGGTTTGGCATAAGTACCACTGGTGGCACTCAAGATCATTTTAACATGAATAAGCTTTTTTTTTAACTTCTAAAAGTTATATAGTTATTTCAGGGTAAATTTAAAAAACATATATGACAAGAATTACGCTTAGTGGAAAAGGCCAACCTTAAAAGCTTACATACTCAGAAGCTTACCTACTCCATTTATATAACATTCTTGTAATGACAAAATTATAGAGATGAGAAACCGATTAGGAATTACCAGGGAGCAGGAGTGGGGGAGGGGGCTGTGGCTATGAAATAGTATCATGGGGGGGAGGGTCCGCATCCTCATGATGGAACTCTTCCATATTTCAATGGCAGTGGTAGTCACCCAAATCTACACATGTGATGTAATTGCACACTCACGAGTGTGGGTAAAATTGGTGAAATCTGAACAGGTTGGTAGGTTCTATGAATGTTGGTTTCCTGGCTGTGATACTGCACTTGAGTTACACATAATGTTATCACTGGGGGCCTGGGGATCTCTCTGTATTATTTCTTACAACTGCGTGTGAATCTACAAGTATCTACAAAAAACGTTTAAAATTATATATGACTAGCACATCAAATGAAATGGTTTGAATATCATTTCCTAGGATGAAGCTTAAAGGAGCAAATGCTATGACAATCCATTATTCAAAGAGAAAAGTAGCAAAGAATCGTAAAGAGGATGTGGAAATGAAAATTAATCCTGAGGGTGGTACATGAGAGGCTGAAGTTTGGGAAACTCTGACATTGTAAGAAAACAGGCTCTGGAATGAAACGAAACTGGGATCAAATCCCATAGACTAGCTGTGTGACCTTGGGCAAGTTACTTAATGTCCCTGAACCTTAGTTTCTATAACTACAGATGGGAATAATGACGGTGCTGTTTTCATGATGTTGTTTTGAAGCTACAATATGAGAAGATAGCTAAAACACTAGTGCCTTCCCCAGCTTGCACTATGAACTTAATAAATGGCTGTTATCACTGGGTATGTGCACCTTATTCCATAAAGTTTAGACATGATTAATTATTCATGTGATTGCTTAAATCAGGGTTGGCAAACTTCTTCTGTAAAGGGCCAGGCAGTAAATATCTTTGGCTTTGCAGGCCGTATGATTTCTGTTGCAACTGCTTAACTCTGCTATTGCAGCACAAAAGCAACCATAATTAAAGACTAGGTGTGGCTATGTTCCAATATAATTTTAATTACCAAAACAACTGGCAGGTTGGGCTTGGCCTGTGGACCATACATTGCCAATCCCTGGTTTGAGTCATCTTCTTCTATTCACCTTGGAGGGAGGGAGAGTTTACTGAAGGCAGACCCACCCATCTTTGCTCCTTTTTTTCCCATCCACCCTCTCCCATGCTGAAGGACCATCCCATTACTATGCCAACCAGAGGTCAAGTCAAAATACACTTGCTATGGGTCTTACCGTATGTGCTCCCCTGGATGGGAGCCCATCACGGGTCCCCTGGGTCTTGTACATAGTAGGCTCTCAAAAAATATTAAGTGATTTATTGACCTATTAATGGAGAGAGGCAAGTCTTGACAAAGGTTAACAGAGATCGGAAGGCCAGTCTCCCCAGGTGCCTTCACCCTAAGAGCAGAGGGGAATGCTCATATTCATGTAGCCCTCACTTCAACTTGACACTGAAGGGAGTGCAAGCATTTTTATTTGATATTATGCCATCTAATTGTTCAAATCATCACAACACCACTATGGCAACTATTTGTGGCTTTGATTTATAGCTAAGGAAATGGAAACCCAGTGAAACCAAGTAGTTTTGCTAAAATTGTACAGCTTCTTCATTGGGAAAACTGAGACTTCAACCTGATTTCCCCAATTTCAGACTCAAGTCTCTTTCTGTGATGTCACAATTGCTCTAAAGAAATTCCTAAATGGCGGAAAAGTGGCCTGGTCGCTACCCCAGTAAGGCCACCGTGTGAACCCTAAACTATTAAAGAGGAAGAGGGGACAGGTTTAAATACCCTCCACTGTGTGTTATTTGACACACGTAAGTGAAAAATTCCACTACGGCATATTTATGGTAGAGTCCCATCTGTACCATAGTATATGTAATACTATAAATTGTAATATGTGATAAGGAACATATACGATACAAACAATGTGCGTATATATGAAAAAGTATATACATGCACATACACATATCATCCTAAAAGGATGCAGACCAGGAGTTGGAACTAGATGGCTCACGGGCGAGATTTATCGCCAGAATTAATTAAGGTGGTCAGCCGGCAAAGTGTTGATGAATTTGCATGTGCGGCCTTCACACGAGGGCCCGCGCTCTCTGATTGTTTGCCATTCCTGTGAGTCCCAAGTGGCCTTCCAGTCCTACCCACCTAAGGGTCAAACACCCCCCGACTTTTTCCTTAAACTGAGCATGACTTTCTAGTGGGGACGCGGTAGGGAAAGGGCAGGTGTGATCCACCTCTCTCTTGCTCCCAGACAGCCCGGCGTGGCCCGAGAAGCCTGCACCTTCCGGCCCGTTCTGCCGCAGACCCAGCAGGGCCCAGTCGACTCCCCAGCGTGTCCCTACTCCCGCCTCCCTTCTCCCTGCGCCCTGCGACGTTCCAGCTCTTTTTCCCCTTCTTTCCTCCATGGTGCCCTCCCACGGCTTCTCTCCACAGCAAACGGCCTCCCTACTTCACCGTGGGCCCTGAGACTTTCCAGATCGTCTCTCCAGCTCAGTTCCTCTGGCTCTTCCTGCAGCCGTTTCTCTTAACTTGCTGGCTCAGAATTAAAAATAAATTTCTTCTGACCAGGTGAGATCCCCACCGTCTCCTGCATACTCACCCCTCCCTCAGTCTCCCTCCTTCTCCTTCATTTTTACCTGACCAGCCGCAGTTCCGTGTCCCTCTGCACATAGGCTTACACGTTCTCCCTCTAAAAGCAAACAAATGGGGGCGTCTGGGTGGCTCAGTCGGTTAAGCATCTGCCTTCAGCTCAGGTCATGATCCCGGGGTCCTGGGATCGAGCCCTGCATCGGGCTCCCTGCTCCGCGGGAAGCCTGCTTCTCCCTCTCCTTCTGCTTGCCGCTCTGCCTACTTGTGCTCTCTCTCTATCTCTCTGTCAAATAAATAAATTTTTAAAATCTTTAAAAAAGTAAAAATAAATAAAAGCATACAAGTGAAACAAATGCCTGCCTTCCCCTCTGGACCATCACCCCTGCTCTAGCTGCCTGGTAGCTTTTCTCTTATCTGTAATCCCCAAACTCCCACAAAGTGAGGTGTGCTCTCCTCCCTCCTGCCTCAGAGTCATCCTTTACTTCTTCCTTGCAAATGGGAGGGGAGCGGTGTTTGCACGCTCCACGACGGGCATACACACACACACACACACACACACACACACACACACACAGATGCGCGCGTGCATGTACACGCACGTGCTTCTAGGTTAGCTGCAAATAAGCCCAGTGGCGGTGGGAGCTTTGGTGACGGGCTTGGGGTTTGGGTCTCAGCCTGGCCACAGCCATATTCTGACAATGACCTTGAGCCATGTCCCCTTATCTATAAAAAGGGTATGATAAAATATTTCCCTCCAGAGTTGTTGTAAAAGTAAAAGGAGAGATTTATACAAAGCACCTCTCACATGCTATGTAGTCAGTAATAACAGTTACTATTGTTACCAAATGTGTGTATGTATGTGTGTGTGTATATGTATGTATGTATGTATAATCTAAAATATTATATATAAAATATCGCCTTTCAATTAGAATAGTCTGTGCTCAATAACCATGTGAAATCCTCTCTGCCTTTTCCAAAGGACTTAGCGTTGTGAGTTTCGTCTAGAAGCTCTTTGATACACACGTGTGAAACCAGTGAATGGTTGAGAAGTTAGGACACCATATTAACAAGGCTATTATTATTTTAATAAAGCTCAGGTGTGCAAATGGCTTAGAACAGGTTTTCTCAACCTCGACAGGACTGCCCCTTCGGGCCAAAGAATTCCTTATTGTGGGCTGGTTGCACACTGTAGGATGTTCTCCAGGATCCCTGGGCTCTGGGCTCTATCCACTGGATGCCAGTAACATCGCCACCAACCCCACCCATCTAGTGGGAGACAAAAATGCCTCCAGATACTGCAACTGATCCCCTGGGAGGCAAAATCGCCCTGTTGAGAACCACTGATGGAGAAGTGTCTGAAAACTCCTACTCCTGTGAAATGTGAATAAATAGCAGGGTCTTTGCTGAGGGCCTCGAAGTTCCAAGGGGAAGGAAAGCCAGGTGACATTTTTTTTGTGGTCAGGGAAGTATCAGTTTCGAAAATGCAATTTGCTTTCATATGCAGAATTTTTTACTCTAGAAAAGGACTTTAGGGGAGAAAATGCTGATCTCACACTTGTTTATTGAATAGCATTTTGCAAGCTCCTGGTCTACCTCTGTAAATTTTCCAAAAGAGAAAGCCAGCCGTTCGGCGTCCTGAGTCCCACCAAATAATAATGTATGTGTTGGGTCCAGTAACCCACACATTCAGAGGAAATACCTCCACATTATTTTTTAGCATCAAAACAAACAAGGGTCAGTGGGTCTCCCTATAAATAGCCTCTGCCTATTTATAATTATATTTTATCTAAACATATTTTGTGACTGGGGAAAGACTTCACGGTGCACAATGGCAAGTGTTCTTCAAAACTGTCTTTAATTATTCATTTGGCTGTGCTATATTTTATGTTTCTTTTCATAAATGTTAATCTTTATTATTGCCTTACTGAGGGGGTAGGGAGTGAAACACACAGTAATACCTGTTATTAAATGACCCATCAGAGTGACATGGATAAATGTTGGGAGCAATTTAATTGTTTCCTATCTGCAGTTTTATACAGTTTCTATCAAACTGAAGGGTAATTTTTTTTAGTAGCTGCTTATTTTAAATGTACAAAACCCTTGTGTGTAATTCCATTAGCTGCCCTACAGCATTGCAATCTACAGTTTCCCTGAGGCTGTTGTGAAATATTGATGAAATCCTTGCTTTTGTGGCTTCCTCTGATACACTAAACATTTGTCTGATGTTAGTTGAACTTGAACGGATCTGTTCAGAGCTATATCAGTACTGACTTCAAAGGGAGTGAGGGCTGTTACAGTATTTTTCCCCCATTTTTCTTTCTTTCCTTCTTCCATTTTTTTTCCCTTTTTCTTTTTCTTTTTTTTTTTTTTTAACAAACTGAAGTTTCAAAGCTTTACCATGGTCTACTTTATAAAACAAAGTTCATATCAAATCGTTCCAAGTATCTAGCAGACGGCAGATCTTTATAATTCTAAATGATGGGTTTTTTTTTTTTCTTTTCATTCTGATCGGTTGCTTATATCACTTCAGATATTTTGATAGGGAGGTGAACACTCCTTCCACGACACACACACACGTATGCACACACACACTCACAGAGAGGGAAGGGGAGGATATGAAGCAAAACACCAGATTTTGTGAAGTTTAACTCAGAATTCTGTGCCTCTGGGATCTGCCACTTAAGAGCTTCCTCCCAACATAAGTGAAAGGGCATCCTGAATGAGAAAAAAAAAAAATCACCTGTAATTGACTTTTTCCAGCTAAAGCTGTTTGCATTGAACCTCACAAAATTCAGGACTAGAGTTCATGTTTATCCCTGTGTTTTCTGGTCAGGTTGTGAATTATAACTACTGAGGTTTATTATTTTTTGAAAGGACATAATAGTCTTTTAGGACCTATATGCAGTGAAATTGTCTCTCACGCTGGGTTTCTCAACCTCGGCACTATGGACATTTGGGGCCTGGGATTTCTTTGCTCTGGGGGACTGTCCTGCGCATGGTAAGTTGTTTAGCAGGATCTCTGGCCTCTACCGGATGCCAGTAGCAACCCCTCCCCAGTTGTGACAACCAGAATGTCTCCAGACATTGCCATCCGTCCCCTGGGGGAACGAATTTGCCCCCCCCCCCCCCACGCTTCCTGATTAAGGATCAGTGCTCTAAAGATGTGGGAGTTTGCATCCACTAGAATAGAAAGGGTACCGATCAATCCATTTCAACAAGCAATATGGCAATGGGGAGTTCTCCAGATAGGGAGCTCACAGAATCAGTCTTCAGACTGGTTTTCCAGAACAGTTTTGACTCAAACTCAGGAGTCCGGCCCTCTCTGCACCTTTGCTTTTAGAGTTCCCCTCTAGAAACAGAAAGCAGAGCATCAGCTTACCGTCTTAAAGATGAAAACCCTCCGAAACTGACCGGAGGGCTCGGCCCTGGGCTGGGTGGCATTGGTTTGTGATGCATCGTTTGTCTACAAAAGCTCAGTAGATCACCCCCAAAGGGACTTTAGTCAATGTTTCCTTTAGGCGCCCCACACAGCTGACCCAGTCAGCCATCCTAGCCCCGGCTCACTTGCCACAACTTTGCCAACAGAAACTCCAGTGACACCACCTTGCCATTGATTTCATGCTTAAAAGTAGCAAAAATAGCAGCATGCTTTCATGTCCACACCTGGCCCTTTGTTGTAACTCATTCAAAGGCAGGTGACTGATCATACACCTAACTAAAAACTACGAGATTATATTTACTTAGTTTAATGTCCACTTTGTCTGCCAAGTTCTAATCTCCGTGAGGTTAGGACACGTATGGCTTCTTCACTGCTGTCTCTGGTCCTCAGCCCAGTGGCACAGAGTAGGTGCTCAGCGTTTCAAATTAAATGCTTAATTATTTAATTAGAGGGCTAGAAGTATCTTCAACCCCACCACCTTTCCTCCTGGGCAACAGCATCCCTTCCTCACCTTTCAACCTGGCAATCTGGAAGAAGAGGAAAGTGGGACCAACAGAATGGGGCCATATAGACCCCAGCCCCCCTCATTGTGTCCCCCGACCTGTCCCAGGGTCAGCCCTCAGAGAGTCAACATCGTCCCCTCTCATTCACTTTTTTCATACTTTTATTTATTGCTGCCACCTCACCATACGGTGCTAAAAGTGGACGCAAGCAAACCCCCGCATAGATACAAGCACTGTAATAGACATAAATTAACAGTATATAAAATTCAGAATTGTGGTTGGATCACTTCCCCTGAAGTAGATTACACAATTCAGTTTGAAGGATAATGGCTTTATTTCTCCTTTTCCCTCTTCCCTGCTCTCTCCCCTGACCCAGATGTCCATCCCCATCAGCAAAGCAACTGCCCCGCGGTGGCTGTGTCTCTACGCAGCACGGACCTAAGTAGACTCCACGGCCACAGCTGGAAGGAAACACCTGTTTCCTTTGTGGGGTGGCACAGAGTACATGAATGTTGTGCCTTCGTGCACAGGGGATCCGACCGAACAGAAATGTGGCGCCCCGTCCTCTGCGGACAGGTAGAAGAGAGGGGGAAATTGACATTGGCCAAAAAAAGAAAGTCCATAAAAGAAAAAGTAGTTTGAAGTTCCTACAGTCATAGAGATTAAAATTAAATTAGCCATGGAGACTCAGAAGTAAAAAGAGCTTTTAAAAGTCTTTTACTCCAGGTCTCCTTCAAGCATGAGGAGCTGGACGTTCTGTCAGCTTGGCCTTCTTGAGAGAAGAAGAGTATTTGTCAAAGCACCAGCAACTTTGTCTCCATTGTCACTGTATCTAGACTTGAAGAAGCTTATTTTCTGCAAATGCCTTCAGCCCCAGTCATGTCTGCAGTCTGTTTATGTTTGGCTAAAACAAATGGAATAAACAGTTGAGAGGATATCATTCATATCGTGACAGGAGGGAGAATATAGGGCATACTTGACATCCTACATATACAAATCACTGAATGTCTTTCTAACTAGCTACACTTGTAAATCAATCCATGCACCCCTTCAGAAAGAATCTGCAGTAAAGCGGTTTGACTTCAACTGGCAATGGATGAATTGGTTTATTGGAGAGCTGTTCTTTTTGGGTTATCTACAAAGTCAACACTGCTGTGTTAAGGGGTCGCCCCAAGAGATGGCCCTGGAAGCCACTAAGCCCTAAAGGGTATTTAAGTACTGAAGTAGATACCCAGTGAAGTCTCTAGAAGGGTTAGAAGCAAAGCAGAAGGCAGGATACATGGTAGAAGGGATCATCAATGGGATTATCATGATACTGGCAATGGTCTTGGTCTTTGTCCTGAGTCTTTCAACACATATGTATCGAGCACCTATTATGTGCCTAGCAGAAGTCCACTTTCCTGGCCTTGAGGAAATTTCCCAACCCATAAGGGAAAGGATACTCAGGAGACTGTGGTCAGCAATCTTATGGGAAAATGTAGAGAAACCCACACTATTTGTGGCTCACCTCTCAGCCAGGGTGCGGAAAGCTTTACAATTTGAAAGGTCTGTTAAATTTTCCTAAGATTTTAAGTTATGTTTGGTAACAAACAAATAATGGTGGAGCCCCAGCCGATATGGAGCAACGTCTCCGACTTTCTTCCCACAAAACGAACACAGCTTTGGATCTGTCACTCTGTTGTTCTCCCCGGGACCCTCACCTCCAGTAATTCATACACTTGGGGGGTTTTGTTGTTCAGCCATCTAACATCTCTGGAGCCTACCATCTTTCAGGCTTTGGGAAAACAAGGGCACCCAGACCGGGTTCCACGCAGCCATCCATTAGGCAGAAAGGACAGAAGAGTGACTACAGTGAGGACCCCATTTCCAGTTGGGGCTGTGTTTACCTAACCAAAAAATTCCACTATTGAACATTTCTGCAAAAAACTTAGATGTGTCGCAGGGGAAGCCAAATTGCTGAGTAAAAATATTGGTGCTCTTTGAAATACCGGTTGATTGGAGACTCCATAGGATTATAACCATCATGGCCCGGGTATGTACTCAGCACTTTCTGGGTGCCCAGCACTGTGCAGAGTGCTTTTCCCTTCTTGCTCCATTCCACAATTACAGTATTTCATCTAAGAGCCCATTCAGTACACTGCACTGCTAATATTTTGCCCCACTAGGAAAGAAAAATGGTTACAATTAAACTGTGACACCCTGCTCTCCTCCTGTCACTAGGAATTTCTATTTTTTACTTACTGAAAGACTTTTTAAGACTTATTTTTAAATGATCTTTCTAATGTAACACTCTTATGTTTATATAAAAAAGGAAAAATAAGCAAAATAAATTGGTTAAGGCATTTCTGAAATAGCTTGCAACTGCCCCCTGGCAGCCATTTTAAGATACCATTGATTGTAAGATGCACCCTAATTTCTGAGATGTTAAAATATAAAAGAAAGGTCTTGGAATCAATAAAATGCTATCTGTAAAGTGTATGCTGTGCTCCAGGCTCTCGGAAAAAATGCTGAAGCTAGAACAATGCACGAGACACCAAGTCTCAGCCCTAATAGAGTCTCAGTGACAAGGTTCAGAATTTAACAATTACCCATATCATTGTTTGAGTGCAGTTTTGATGGCAGCCACCAGAGAAGAATCCCATGAGACAGGCAGGGGGCGAGGAAAATTCCTCCAAGGGTCTTGATGCTAAGACTGGAAAGTTGAATAGGAGGCAGGAAACAAATGACAGAAAGAGAACTGTGTCATTTCCTCATTAAAGCCTCCCAACAGCCACAGAGGGCCTGTGCTGTAATCATGCCCATTGTACAGATGAGGAAGCGAGACTTACAGTGCTTATGTGACTTGCCCGAGAACACACAGCTAGTAAGTGGTAGAGCTGGGATCTCCCCCACCTCAAACAACACACTGATCTACTTGTTCCCATGGGCAGACTCAGTTCTTGCCGCCTTACAGAGAGATTGAGGAGAACTTCCAATCAGAGAAAGGCTCTCCGGTGTAAATCCAGACATTACCAAATCATTATCGAGGCCGACAAAGAAAGAAGAGCATCCATCCCGGAATCCCTGTGTCCTGAAACCAGGGATCACAGTGTCACAGGACCAGAGATACAGAAGGGTGCAATAAAAGAATATGCTTTGAGATTTCCCTCCAAGCAACTAAGAAGTTTTTAAATGCCCGGCTTAAATAACTTTAGGAAATATATCCACTAACCCTGGTTGTGTGTCACTTGCAGCCCAGAGCCTGTGAGGCTATAAACCCGTTAAGCATGGACCCTTGAAGTATTTTTCTGATTAAGAGGCATCTTTAACTTTACGGAAGGCCTTTCTGTGTTTCTGCTCCTGAATTTACTCCTGCATATAGAGCCAGACTGAATTTTAAAAAGGCTAACATACTGGGAAGGCTGCAAGGCAAGACCAGTTTCCTGGGGGCCACTGTTTCTCAGAGAATAGGAAGTCAGTGCAAACCCATCATAATCCGGAAAGGTCCTGGGGAGTGCTAACGTTTGCTCACTTGATAGAGTTAAAAACGCACAAGGTTCTTTAAATATCCATTTGGTGAATATTTTTTGAGCACCTACTATGTGCCACGTACTGCAGTAGGTGCTTACACGGCAGCATCCAACCACCCCGACAAAGGTCCCTGCTCTTATGGAGCTACAGCCTAACAAAGAAAGTTCACAGTGAACGATCGACATAATAAACAAGTCCATTCTGTGCTCAGTTCGAATCTGGCATGCGCTATGGAAAAGGAGACAGTAAAGCAGGGTAAAAGAATCAATCGGCCATCCGGAGAGAGTCGGGAGACCAGTTGCAATTTTAAACAGGGTGATCAGAGGCAGCGTCATTAGGAAATTACATGTCAGCCAAGATTTAAAGAAGGTGGAGGAAAAGCACGGGGGGAGCAGCCAATGGCAAAGCCGAGGATGGGAGTGTTCCCGGTTTGCTTGAGAACCGGCAGCAAAGAGGCCAGTGTGATGGGAGCAGAAAACAGAGGGAGAGGGGAGGGAGAGAGGGGGGTAGAGTCCAAGGCGAGAGCTGACATACACATAAATCTGAGGCCAAGGTGAGAACTTCTGCTTTCTCAGTGAGTGAGACGGATTTACCTGGGGGGAGGGGGGGCGTGGGGGAGGTTTGAACAGGGAAATGACATAATCTAATGTATCTTTCATCCTGATTGCTAAGAATTTCCAGAATTGAGTGTAGGTGGCAGGGATGGAATCAATTCCTCGAGGAGTCGAGGCAGCACGAGAGGCGAGGAGATGGTGACCGCTCTTCACTTTCAGTCCCATGGGCAGGTGGAGCCGGGGCCTTGGGGCTGTGTGCTTGGTTTCCGTCCTGCTCCTTCCAGACTCTACTGGAGAACCAGCTGTATCTCTTCTGTTAGCCTCAAGTTCCTCACCTCTATAATGGAAGGAAAAATGCCTACCTCACGGAATTATTTCCAAAATAAAGAGCATTGCCAATCCTTTGCACTCTATCAGGTATACAGTAGGCCCTCAAAGAAGTAAAGGGGAAGCTCTTCCTTCATGTCTTCCCAAGAACAAGAGATGTCATAAGATGCTAATTCTGTGCCCTAGAAGATATTTAGATTTACCATCTTTATTTTAAGTTGGTTAGCTTGAGTAATTAATTCAACATTAAGGTTTTATTGGTAAGGCACCCAGGATGTTATCTACTGAGTTAGTTGAACATGAAAGGTCTTTAAGGATGAAAGATAAAATAACGTCTGTTCTGTTGCAACTCATATTTCTGTAAAGTGGATTAGCTCATTCCTGATTGGCAAATTGGTCAATGACATGAATATAATGAGGACTTCACATCGATTCACCTGTGATTTTTTTTTCCAACACAATATTGTTCAGCACCGCTAAGCAACATCAACCAAACATAAAGTTGAATGCAGGAAGCCACAGAAGTTACAGTCAGTTCATAGACAGCCCATCAACTTCCTGCTCAGATGGTCAGCCTTGAAATTCGAATTGTCACCTCTCCCTGACCTTTCTCATTTGACCTACCCAGAACCCCACAATTTCACCACCCCCCAAGGGTCCTCTCTTCCCAACTGCCTTCCCTTCTGTAGTTACAAAGCGAAGTCCTTTATTTGCTATCACATTCCTTTATTTTTCATGAATTTAACAGGTGTTTTTAGCTGGACCAGGATTTTTGTTATGTTTGCTCTTACTCCATTCTGTTCTGGATCCCTACTTGCTTAGTTTTGGAGTGGTCTGCCCTAACCTGATCCCCCCCACAACTCCAAACACTATACTATTAATGCAAGCTTCTGCAAAACGCAACATCTGCCGAGGAATATATACAGCATGCATGACAGAAACAGACACACTTGCGTCGTACACACCAGAACAAAGCAGGGCACAGTTGAGGACTGAATACACAGCCACGAGCGCGCATTGGCTCTGGAGCCTCATAAGCTCACTGCAAAGCCCACGTCCCCCAGTCTGTGGGTGTGTGACCTTAGTTAAGTTGTTCCACTCCTCAAAGCTTAAATTCCTCCATCTTTAGAAATGAAACTAATAATATTACCCCCACCATGGGAGTGTTGGGAAGCTAAAGTAAGACAACTGTAAAGCACTTCATAAGTGGAACCTATTAGACTATTGTACCGATAGAAGATGTTTTTAAGCAGAGTTCTAATGAAACAGTATGGAATAAGTTGTCTTCACAGCAAAATGAGGTCAGATGGAGGTCCCCAAATCCATGCCTCTAGTTGATTTCAGCACAACTGGTTTTGTGCACTTGGATACCATCCTAACTCTGAATCACACACAGTTGAGTGATGGGAGAACCCTCCCAACCAAAGTGAGAAGAACCTTGCTCTCTGGTCTTGCCTCCCTACATCTGGACAACTGGCTCAAACCCAGTTTATTTGTGCAAGATCATATCGAGCACACTATATGCCTCTGTGTGTGTGTGTGTGTGTGTGTGTGTGTGTGTGTGTGTGTGTTTGGGTTCTTTTCCTCTACATATGAAAAATAGAGCAGAGGAAAGATAATGCTCCCATGGCTGGAAAAGATGAGATCATTTGTAAGTGGCTTGTTAAAGCGCACATCATTTTCTTGATCAGCGGTAGCGAGACTGCATCTTTAGGAGCTGATGCGATTTATCATGTTATTATATATTTAGGGGCTTTTTGAAAATGCTGTTATTTACTCAACCGACTGTGTATATAGACTATTTAAAGCAGATTTTTGACCCAGTAGACTGTACCAGCCCCATCTATCGTCTCAATGAGCATGTGGGGACTCTTAAATATGCAGATTATTGACACAATAGACTATGAGCGCTGGAAACATACCCTAGATGGGTACATTCAAGTCATTGGGGGATGATATGTTTCTAAAAAGCATTTTCAAGGCAGACCCATACATACAGCCAGGCTCTATGGAAAAATGTACATCTGGATGGAGGGGAGTCTGGCTTTGGAGGGAAATTTCTGATTTCCAGAAATAAGGTGCTCTTACTAGCATTGTGTTATGGTCTGCCCATTTGTCTATGAACAATTAAACCACCCTCTACTGAATGCCAAACAATGGCACCAAGACCTTGAGCTCGTTTTATTCTGACATGCAAAGAAGTCACTTTGTTAGAGTTAGAACAAATTCATTCTTTTACTCAAAGTATGTATTGAGCTCCATCTGTTAGCCAGTGGTGTCTTTCGTTGTGAGCAAGAAATATTATCTCTGGCTAACTTGAGTCAAAACAAGCAATGTGTTAGAAGGAGCATGGAACAGATCACTGAAAGAGAAGAAGCCAGTGTGGCCCTGAAGATCAAGGAGACAGAATCAAAGGATGACCTCTTCCTGATGCTCTTGTCAAGATGGATCCACTCCAACCATTTTCCATGCTTGAGTCATGGGGTCCAAATTTGAATTCTAGGGGCACCTGGGTGGCTCAGTCTGTTGAATGTCCAACTCTTGATTTCAGCTCAGGTTGTGTTCTCAGGCTCATGCGAGTGAGCCCCACATTGGGCTCCACCTTCAGTGGGGAGTCTGCTTCTCTCCCTCTCTCTCTCTGCTCCTCCACCTGCTCCTGCTCTCTCTCTAAAATAGATCAATAAATGGATTCTTAAAAAAAAAGAAATTGAATTCTATGGAGCAACAGTCTGATTGGCCAAGCTGCAATAGTGTGCCCATACTAAAAATAAGTAAATAAAATAAAATAAAATAAAATAAAATAAAATAAAATAAAAAGGAAAGAAAAGAAAAGAGAAAATTCTTATGTTTTTGTTCTACCTCCCTGCTCTTTAAACAAAATACCAAACATTTAAACACATACACAATCTGGATTGTTCTTATTGGAAAATAGTCCAGGTGCACTGGAGTCTCATTAAATTAATCTCCCAAGGACCAAAATCTATGTCCTGCTGTCTCCTTCCCAATGTGCCTAGAAGGGAGCAGATTTTTTTTTTTAAGATTTTATTTATTTATTTGAGAGAGAGAGCACAAGCAGGGGGAGAGCAGAGGGAGAGGGAGAAGCAGACTGCCTGCTGAGCAGAGAGACTGATCAGGGCTCAATCCCAGGACCTGGGGATCATGACCTGAGCCAAGGGCAGACATGTAACCGACTGAGCCACCCAGGCACCCCAGGATGGGAGCAGATTTATACAGCCCAGCTCTGACAGTGTTATAACTACATCAGTCCCAAAGTTGATCTTATGCCTTAAAAAATAAAATCAGTTACATTACCTATTTTAACAAAGGAGATGTTTTCAGTTTAAGGGGGGAGATGATTTCAGTTATTAACTCACCCAGTTGCAAAAGCAGAGAGACAATGGATGGGGACAGAACACCCCCACCAAAGTGGCCCACAGTGGAGGGTAGAGAGCATTCTGGCAAAGTAGACAATTGTCCCCTCAAGAACTGTGATTCGCACTGGGGACACAGGAATGCATTCACGGGGCTCATGTTCAAATCGGAGAGAAAGATTTACAAGTCGGGGTCTCTCAGTCTTGACAGTACTGACATTTGGGCCAGATCATTCTTTGCTGTGGGGGCTGTTATATGCATTGTAGGATGCTTAGCAGTATCTCTGGCCTCCACCCACTAGATGCCAGCATCATACCCACTCCATCTCCCCACATGTTGCCAAATGTCCCTAGGGGGCAAAATCACCCCCAGCTGAGTCATCAAGAGTGTGTTAGGTATCACCAGGAAGAGTGGTGGGAACCCATGTGTGTCTCTAATTCAGTGTGCACTTGGGGGCTGGGACCCTCCTTGGGTAACCATTGTCTCTGCTATTCTATTTAAGCAATATTCTGAAGTACTATGTACAAGATCATGTGTAAAGTTGTAGAAGACAAAATAAGCAAAGAAAGAGAACATTTATGGAGCCCTTATTGTGTGCCCCAAACTCCCAGTGCTAGGTACATGAAGATAAACACCAATAACCTCCTTGCTTTTAAAGAGTTTACCATCTGGGAAGTGAGATCAAGAATCACAATTTGAGGGGCGCCTGGGTGGCTCAGTCGTTAAGCATCTGCCTTCGGCTCAGGTCATGATCCCAGGGTCCTGGGATCGAGCCCCGCATCGGGCTCCCTGCTCGGCGGGAAGCCTGCTTCTCCCTCTCCCACTCCCCCTGCTTGTGTTCCCTCTCTCTGTGTGTCTCTCTCCGTCAAATAAATAAATAAAAGTCTTTAAAAAAAAAAAAAGAATCACAATTTGATTTGTCCAGTAGAAGATATAGGTAAAGTCCTATGGATCTACAGAGAAAGGGAGATTGTACTCTGGGAGCTTGGAAAAAGATCTCAGGGCAGAGATGGCATGTAAGGTGGGTTCAGAATTCAGAATAGTCAAAGTGTAACTAATAATGGGTTAGGTGCTTGATTAGAAACATGAATCCCAACTTTTACAGCATTGACCTTCTTATCATCATGGATAATTAAGGGACCAAATAGTAAAAGGGGATTCCCTTATACTTTGTCAAACCAAAAAAAAGAAAAAAGAAAGAAAAGGTCATAATCGTTGTTGAGGGCAAAAGAATATACATACCAACAAATAAAACGATGTTAGTACATAGCAAGGCTAATGTACATGTACTGATAAAAAATGTATCTCATTTATAAAGTAATAACTACCAGAAGACTATGAAATGTGCACAGATTAATAGCTTTATCATGAAGCTCTTAGCTCGGTGTGCAAGCAACACCCCCCAAACTATCTTAAGCAGTAAAGAGGATTATTTGCTCATGAAATTTCAAAGTACAAAGACAACAAGGCTTCTGGTGGAGTCTGATCAAGGTTCTAGCTCCAGTTTATTGTAATTTTCTTGGCTCTATGCTCTGGTGTGTTAGCTTAGTCCTTAGGCTTCCCTCAATGTAGCAAAATTGCTACTAGCAATTTATACGATTATATATTCATGTATAAGAATGGGAAGAAGGAAAGGGAGAGACCATTACTTTCTTAACCATCAAATTAGACTGAGAGTGTTGATCCCCTGTTGGCTTAGGTTAGGCTGAAATCACCTAAATGAGCCACTATTGCAATGTGATTATGTTAGACAAATTAGACAATGTGATTAGGTTGTACCCACACAGACCTGGGTGGCACCAACCCCGCCCATACTTAATAGATTGGGGAGCAACCACATTGTTTATTATAATGTATCTGGGAACACTGATAATTTTTCAGCATTGCCCAAGAATTAACAAAGTTCATTTTTAAACATCGAGAAGTAACAAAAAATTGACATGACCTGGAAAGGCCACCAATGTCCTCTTTGAAACTCTAAGGTGTACCTGCTAATTTGCCTTTTATCTCTCAAGAGTCATTCGAAGATGTTAGACACTGCAAATAAGATGTTTTTCCAATGTTCCAACCCATGCTTAACCGTCCTCCTCCAATTCAGAAAGTTCTGGTTCTTTTTCTTGTAATTTCTCCAGGAAGAGAAAAATTACCTTTGACACCCAAAAGCAAACTAACCAATTAGCTGAACACTGTCTTTTTTGTTGTTGTTAAGGGGGAAAAAATACAGATATTATAATTTTTTAGGAGAATTCCACTTTCATGAATGTGGTTCAGGAGCTGGCTGACCAATATCAGAAGATTTACAAAGTAGAGGAAAATACATAAAACAGAGAAAAAGGCCAGAACGAATACCAAAAACAAGATAGTGGCTGTATTATGAGCCGTCTATCCGTGCTCATCATTGGACGATATTAGATCACCAGGTAGTGACTTCTCCCACTGTCCTCTCCTGAGACAGTGGCTAATTTGGTACTATTTAGTGGGTGCTGACATAGTAACCTCAAGACTTTTCCTATTTACCTATCTCCTTTATAGGCAGAGATCGAGAAAAGGTGACAAGTCTTGGAAAGGCCATCTTAAACCAACCCTCACCTAAAATCGAAGAGTCAGAAAACCTGAGAGAATTTTCTATTAGATTATTCAAACCATCGATTCAAAAAGATCACAAGACCTCTGTATCTCCCAGAATTTGGGTCATTTCCAAGAACTGCTTCATCCAACTGTCCAGTGGGGATTTGGCCCCAGATCAGACTTGCTGTTTTATATAAGTTGCCTCATTTAAAAGCTAACCTAGTTAATTAAGAACTGAAATAGGTCAGGATTTATTTGACAAAGTTACCGGAGTTATTTAGAAATGCTAATCCCTTTCATCATTAACTTTTTTGTTTGTTTCTTTCTTGTAGTATAAAAATACTCAATCTGATAAGGGGATTTAAATGAATCCAGAAGGAATTGATTGAAAATAATGCTAAGAACATGATGGATTTTTTGTTTTTCAACCAACACTTGAAAGAACAAATACTAAAATCCTGAGAAATCCAGCCCCATAGCGTTGCTCTTTGTGGCTAGGTCTTTTTTCTTGCAATAATGAAAGGGGGCATATATGGAGTGCTTACTATTACCAGGCATTCTAAGTTCTTTCCAATTATCTCAAATCTCATAGTCATCTTTGAGGCAGGTACTATTATTACCTCCAATTTATAGATGAAGAGAGTGAAACCCACAGAGCTGGTTAGTTTGCTCAAGATGACAATGTGAGATGGGGCAGAGGTGGGATTTGAACCTGGGCAGCCTTGCTGTAGACATTGTGCTCTTTGCTTCCATGTCGTAATAACCGTGAAGGGGATGCCCACACTTTGCTTTCTGATTTTCCCTTAATGGCACTGAGCATTCTCCTCCAGGCAGCCCCTTGCTTCACTGACAACTAGACACAGGACGAGTATCCTCTTTCCTTATCACCAATTCCCGAAACTGCAGCTGACCTTGACTCTGCAGCATTTTTTTTAACTTTTGACATTTGGGTCTAAATACTTCTTTGTTGTAGGGGACTGTCATGTGCCTTGTAGGGTGTTTAACAGCATCCCCTGGCCTCTGTATTCACTACTTGTCAGTAGAACCTCTTCTCCAGTTGTAACAACCAAAGATGTCTTCAGACTTTGCCAAATGTCCCTTTGGGGGCAAACTTGCTGCAGGTTAAGAACCCCTCAGTTAGAGTCTGTTGATGAGCCAGCTGGCTCTTGGGGTCCCACGTTCTTCTACAGAAACCAGCTCCCAGGAAATGATCTGATAAACTCATTCACCCTAAAGTGCCAAAGTGAAATAAGAGTCTTTATATTTTTACAGGGGATGAGTTCTCGGTGTGCCTCATGCCAAATCAACAAGAGTCTAATTGTAGGGTTTGACGCAGGAAGTAGAGTGTGAAAGGTTTCAGAGTTGAGGAGGAAAGGGTCTTTTCAGTGCTCCTGAATCCGCACTGTTATGGCTGTCCCTGACTTACTCTGCCTCCCAGGAGGAACAGCCCACCCTGTGTGGAACCTCAACCATCCAAAGGGATATCCTGTTAAAAAATCTTTTTGTTGTTCTCTATGGCTTGAAAGTGGGTTGGAACCAATGAGTAAAATCTAAGTTTGTGAAAGCTAGAGAAAACTGTTCTTTCCTGATGCAATCGCGCTCACTCATTCATTTCTCAGTCCAGCCATTCATTCATTTCTTCCTATATTCAACAAATGTTTGAACAAGTTGGGCCCTGGATAGCAATGGAAAACAGTGGTGAACAAGATAGACTCCATCTGCCCTTGGGGGACTTACGGTCCCATTGGAAAGCCAAACAACCCAGTAAATAGGAGAATAAAATAGTTGCAAATTGAGATAAAAACTGTACAAGAAACAGTGGTGGGCTGTAACTTTAGCAATTGGGGATTTGGGGGGAGTGAGCGGTGGTTACAGTGATCAGGGATGACCCCTCTGAAGACAGGGCTTTGAGCTGACACTGAAAGACGGAGAAAGAATTAGACATAACAAAAGAAGGAGATCTTCCATGTACGAGGATCAGAATTTCAAAGGTCTTAGAGGAGCAAAGAATTTGGTGAGTTCAGAAATAGGTGGGGAGAATTTTGGCTCTAGACCTCAGCAAGGGGACACTGATGAGAGGGGGTGTGAAATGGAAAGAGGACAGGTCAGAACCTGCAGGCTGCATTAGGGAGCGTGAACCTGAGGGCCAAGGGAAGCCATGGAGAGGGGTTACGCAAAGGAACTTGGGTCTCCGTTTAGCAGGTCCCAGTCCCAGTCACACAGATTGACGGACTGTAGGAGAGCAAGACTGGCCACCAATTGAGAAGGCCACCATATCTACCAGAGAGGAACTAATGGCAGCCTGAACCAAGGCAGTGATGTGGACATGGATAACAGCATGCAGAGTTTAGATTTATTTTGGAAATAGAATTGACATGCCTGGCTGACAAATTAGATACAGGGAGTGAGGGAAAAAGACGAATCCAGCATAGATCATACAGCTCGACAGATCCAGATTCAAGTCCCAATTCAGCTATGTGACTCTGGAGATGTAATTAACATTCTCAGCAATTTAATGTCATCGTCTGTGAAGACAGAATTGGAAAGACATATAGTGTTGTGGGGATCAAATAACGTAACACATATAAAAAATTAGCCCACTAGCTCTTACTTGTACATTTGCTCTCAGTAGATGTTAGTTATTAGTATTTCTTTTTTAACAGAGAATGAGCTGCTTCAAAGCTGGGAGTTCTCCATTACTGAAGACGTTCAAGTATATGTTGAGCGGTTACTTGACTAACGTGTGAATAAAATGATGAAAGCACATCATGAAAGCTTGAGCTAAAAGCTTTCCCCCATCCTTAGATTTGATCCAGTTGTATCATGGTGGAAACCTGGCTCGACTCCTAAGGGGTAGGGTGGCAAAGAATGGCAGTACTCATAGCCAGGCTGGTCATAATGATCATGTTGGTGGGGAATCCAACACAAAGAAGAGTGGGAAGGTCCATTAATTGTAGAAATGAAGAACACCAGGACAAGGAAATCCTTCTCTGGCTAAAGCCGGATTGGCCATAAGATACGGAAGGTCTTTCCACCTCAGACTTCTGTGATTCTAGAGACAGCAAAGACTCACCAGGAAAGCAAAGGCCAGATCGCTTTCTGTCAGTGCCAGTTTAGCTTCTCTGAGGGAAGAGTAAGCTTTTCTTTCTCTCTCTCTTTCTTTCTCTCCCTCTCTCTTTCTTTCTTTTTTTTTTTTTCTCCCTCTCTCTTTCTTAATGGGAAGTGGTCACAGCCATGAACTTAGCAAAAGAAGCAAGTTAAAATTTCTCCGTTCTTGGCTAATGCAGTTAGACGTCTTCGAGAAAAAGCAATGAGAAGTGGTCATTATCCATTATCTGCATGAAATATTTCAAAGAAAGATGCAGCATTTGCCAAAAAAAAAAAAAAAGAAAGAAAGAAAGAAAGAAAGGGAAAAAAAGAAAAAAACATTTGACTTCAGGCCAGGCAAGAAGGGAACAAAATCACCTTCTCACTCCGTGGGATGGCTGCACTGATGTTATTTCAAGTAAAATGGGAATATATGTCTGAAAAAATACAGATGGTGCCTCAGCTTCATATACTTTCTGAAGGGCATTCTGGACAATGATTCACTGTCCCTTTTCTTGGGGAAAAAAAAAACCCTCCAAACTTTCCAGTCTTGGAAATAACTATATACATGAGTGTGTTTCTATCTCCCTATGTGAGGAAAATGTATAGAAAATCATGATGCACATTTTGCTGAAAACGGTTGTTACCATTTGAAAAGTCAAAGCCTAAAACATCTTAATTTCCGAGGAAAGCCTCAGTTCTATTGTGTAGTTTCTTTGTCCCTATTTCGTTTCATTTCGTTTTATCCCCTGCTCCTGATTTATGGCTCTCTTGGCGTGAAGATAATATAAGGATAATGGCTTCTAAACTGGAACCACCAGAAAGCTGATGAACTAGCCCCTTCTAACCCTCCTCCATGAATATTTTCTCTTTCTGCTTTTAAAAATTGTCACCAGGACATTTCCCAGTAAGACTATACACTGGACTGATATTGTAGGTAACTAAATGCAGAGGGTTTTTCTAGACCTTCTGCTTTGAGCATTAGTCATTTCTCTCAGTGCAAAGCCCAAGGCCTCCAACATAGACCTTTCCCCTCCGAGGGTGGGTTGCTTTATTTCTCAAGGACTGCAGACATGATCATTATGGGTAATGACGTAATAACTTGTGGAAGCTCCCAGCACACATACCACTGGCTCCTTGTAAGAATGATTTAATGTTAAGTAACAAACCCCAAGCTGGAGGAAGCTCTTTTCTTATGCATGACACATAAAAAAGCTGGTTCACATCTCATGCAAATATCATCCAAAAGCTGTTGGCTTCGAATAGGATTTAGGGATAAAAAGATGCCAAAGTCAACTGATGTCAGCCGTCTGTAGGTTCAGGTGGGAGGTGAGGCTATGCGGTGTTTATAAAACGCCTAGGACAGCCAGGGAAGTTGGGAGGATGTCTTACAGCCTTGGTGGTTTACATATTTCATCATATTTGATACTCCTCTTTCCTATGAAGTAGACACTATATTCCCATTTTATAGATGAGGAAGCTGAGCCTCCGACAGTTTTAGCAACTTTCCCAAGATCACATGAAGCAGGAAGTGGCAGATTTGAACAGAGATCTGCCTGATGCCATGGCCCATGGGCCCTCCTCTTTCTTCATTAACTGGTCAGTCCTTGAATCAGTGACTTTTGTTTTCCTCTTGCTCCATGCTTTCCAGTGTAAACTGGGAGCAGTGGTCGAAGCCCCAGGTATTTCATCTTTTCGCCCTTGGAGAGGCAAAGGGCTGGCCCTCTCAAAACAGCCTTGTCTTCTCACAGAGCCAGTACCCACATACGCATATGAACACAGAGAGAAGCAGATTGCTAAATATCTTGCTACTAATGAACAGTTTTGCTGTTCACGGCAGGGCTTCTCAAACTTGTTTGCGTGGTGGAGGAATCCCCGAGGGATCTTGTGAACTGCTTCTTCCTCTGTAGGCATGGGCTGGGGTCGAGAGTCTGCATTTCTAACCCCATTCCCAGGTGATGCTGCTGCCACTCCAAGGACCAACCTTTACGCAGCGAGGGTTTACCATCCACTTTCTGTGTCCCAGCAGAGCCCTGTGAGGTGGGCAGGCTTCCTTTCCCGGTGATGTAAATTTTCCACTGCACAAAGCTCCTCTGCGTCTCTCTATCTAGACGAGTGCCAGCACCATTCACCTTTGCAACTGAGGATTCTTCTTCTTCCATCTGGCCTACTTTGCCCACTTAAGTTACCTGGCCACCTCCAGCAATGCCTGACCTTTCCATGACCTCATTCTCCCCAACCGCGCGGCATCTGACGTCTCTGCCTAACTCATCCCTCTACTTCTCCTCGGCCTTTGGAGAACAGCCGTGACGGGCGTTCCAGTAAAATTTGACAAAATTTCTCCCATGTGGTAGCTGCAGAATAAATATTTCTTGATTAAATGAATAAACAGATGAACCACAAGGGAATGACAAAGTATCCACTTCCCCTGATGTAACCTCACTTCGTCCTTTTTTTGCTAATGACCAAGATGTGGAGGAAGACACAGAGCGTGATTAGAAAACAGCTTTATGGTGCAAAGGGCTCTGAAGCAGGCTCAGGAAAGTGCCCACAACAAGAAGACGTTAACTAAATGGACAGTTTTTGCTTCACACAGACCCCACCTGTTAGGCATCTCATTGTGCAAGGAAAATGTTCCCATTAACCGAATGGTCTACAGGAAATAATAAAAGAGATGTGTTGTTCTTGATGGCCTTCAGAAAGCTCTCGGTCCATCTCTAGAGAGCCTTACGGGCTGGGAAGAAGCCCCCACCCCCACCCCCCACGGCTGCACCCAGCCCCTCTCCAACATTCTTTAAATAGGGATTTCTCTTTGTTCGGTTCCGACCTTCAGATAGAGGGAAAAAGCCCTTCTCTCTGGACCCATGTGTACAAGTTGCCTTTAGGTGAATGAGTTGTGTGTAGTGCGACAGGGATAAAAATCCATATGCCGTGAATTTTACTTTTCCTGTTGAAAACTGTCCCGTTTAGAAAGGTGCGTGAGCTTCGACGATTTCCCCAGTCTGAAGGGAGATGGAGCCTGGGTTCAGGGGTACCCAGATTCTCAGAAAGTGAAGCCTATGCTCCTGAATGGTGTCCGGGCCCCCACGGCCCTCTAGCCCACCACCTGCTGAAGCACAGAGCTGCGGACCCCCCAGCACGGCACTCCACAGGGCCCTCACTCCGGGCCTGGCCACCATGGGAAGTGGCTCAGTCTCCTTGAACTAAACCCTCTTTTCTCCTTAGCCTGCCAACAAGAGTGCCAATTAGTGCCAATAATAATATACATATTCACGGATTTCGAGACCACAGTCACCAAAACACTAGAGACTCGTGACAGGGAGGCCTTCCTCTGTGTCATCATGTAGCATGCCTACTGGGTACAAGGCAAGAAATTCTCACAGTCCCTTCATTGACATCTGCCCTGCGCACTGTGGAATCTTTGGGTGATTTTAAACTGTCATTTAGTGGGGTAGATGGGTGAAAATGATCCTGTAACCACTGGATGTGTTTTTAAATGAGGTCTTGGTTGAGTTCTGGTTTAGTTTTTGAAAATCAGCCTTCTTGAATTTTATATTCTTCTAGGGCAATCACCGTCTCCAGCTCTACTGCCGCTTTAAAAACTGTCAGTGTTTTTACAGTAAACACTCTATGGTGGATTTTTAAGGCAATGGCAAAAATGTACGCCTAGCAAAAAATCTGTTATCTAACATCGTGCAACCCATGAATTATTTTGCACAATTTCATTTAAGTCATTCTGAAGAGACATTCTTGGAACAATTGAGGTGGTAATTTAAAAAAAAAAATTGTTTCTCTTTTTTTTTAACCTTTGATAAAAGAGGAAATTTCTAAAATTTAAGGGTTTAGTTCTGAATCTTAGCCATACACTAATAGGGTAAAAAGCTCACAGCAGGTAAAATATATTCCTCTAGTGACATTTGTTTGTAAAATCAAGAATTCAGGAGAAGACCGCCCTAATATTTGTGGGGTCTATATCGTGGAACAGCTAATGTACTATATTCGTGACAAAATTGGTCCATACTTTCAAAGTTCCCACGTGTGAGTCTTTTTTGAATCAAAGTCTGCTCACATTAAGAGTGCATTTTCTGATGCTTTGCAGTCTTGATGCTTATTTTCAGTCTTCCTACTTAAAAGTTTAAATTCACAGCTCAGGGATTTCTGGCAACAAGAACTTTGGTGGCTGTGTTGGTCTGAAAAGATGATTTATGGGGATGTTCTGGTTTTATCATTGAGAGGAGCCGGTCAGGATGGTTGTAATTCACACCTGATCTATATTGAAGGGGAGGGGAGGGAGCATTGCCCATCTCAGGTGCCACCTGCACCAACCGGGGACATGGGGGCAGGGTTTGCAACTGGAATAATCCCTTTGCATTGTATATTCATTCATCCGTTCAGATGATTTGTGGGCACCGTTCTGTGCCAGGGTGCAGTCTAAGCGCTGGGAGAAGCAAGGTCTCCATCTTCATGGGGGACAAACATTTCATCGTTGCATTTACTGGGAGGAGACAAGCAATCAATGGGAAAACAAGATGATTTCAGAGTAGGGTAGGTGCTACGGGGATCTCAATAAGTAGGTGGATGTGATCTGGAGTTAGGCAGAGAAGGGGAGACTGGTCGGGACAGGCTTCTCCAAAAGGGGCCCTGTAAGCATAGACCTGAAGAGTGAAAAGGAATCACCATTTGAAGGTCCAAAGGAAGAACTTTCCGAGCAGAGAGGTCTGCAGCTGCAAAGAACCACATCAGGGAAGGGATTGGCAGGTTCAGGAAGGAGCGAGTAGGCTCTTATGCCTCAGGCATGGATAGTAGGGTGAGGGTACGGGATAATGGAGCAGGGAGGTAAAGGCCCAGTCCTGCAAGCTCTATAGACCATGCTAAGGGTTTGGATTTCATTTTTAGTGCAGCACAAAGACACTGCAGGAGTTAAAACAGAACAATGTTACCACCCAATACCTTATTCTTTTTGAGAATAATTCTTTTGAGAAAGAATATTCTCACCGTTCTCTGAAAAACAGCCTGGAGGAAATAGAAGCAGGAAGCCCACTTCCTCACCCTAGTGAACAATAATGGTGGCACAGTCAGTGCGGTGGCCATGGGGTGCAAGGGAAATGATCCCTTCAGTCAATCACTTAGAGCACTGAGAGGGTGTGCTTAGGAATTAGCCGTCCTGGGGATGCGCAAGCTTCGTGTGGCCAGAATTCGGCAGCGGCAAGGGACGAGATTAGAAATTTAGGTTGGAAAGGGAGATGCTTGCCACCGTGGAGTTTGATCTTGAACCTGAGATCCACAAGGAGGGTCTCCAGAGAACAGTTCTTTTTATTGTGTCTTGGCATAATTGAGATCATTTGCTTTTGTTAAATAAGTGTTCATAAGAATAAACTTGCCACTCATCCACTTTACCAAGATTTACACTTGATGCAATCTTATTAAGCAAATCATCGATAGAGAGAGAGAGACAGATACTCATTACGCACCCAGATCACCCATATTCTGGCTGTCTTTCCTCTGGCATCAGCTGCCGGTGGCAAACAAAATCACTTAAGTCAAGCGAACGGTTTTAAATGTATAATATTAAAATGTGTTTTTAAAAACTCCTTGGAACCCTCAGCCATCATTAAAATACACTCACTTTGACGGATGCTTTGGCACTTTTTTTATAAAGCCTTTCAATGCGTTACCTTATCGGGTGCATGAGATTTAGTCTGTTCTGCAGAAGAAAACAGACAAAAAGGGTCTCTCAGCACGAGTTACTCTTCTGTAAAGGTTATAGTAAACATGTCAATGCCTAATTAAGCAGAAAATTTTATCTGTATTGTGGGGGAGGCATTTGCTGTCTCTGACTTTTCTTCTGGGGAATCCATTTAGAAGGACAAAGTAGATTGTGAAGCTGAGCTGGTCCGGAAAGCTCAGCTTCCAAATGTCAGCAGGGAAAAAAAACAAAAAACAAAAACACTTCCTTTCTCCTTGTGTGAAAATGACTATATTGGCTGGGCAGATTATGGGGGGGAGGGTGCACATGCACGCATACACCCGTGTAAATACATACACACATGCACACATATTTTACACACACGCACATACAAACCACCCAATAACATGAATTGCTTCCGACCAAGTGTCAGGCCCTGTGCTAGGCACAACAAAAACTGAGATGCGTAAAACCTCACCACACTCTTAACCCACTGTGGTGATGGAAAGACCTCTTTTTCCCTGCTAGATTTTTTTCACTGGCTCTGTGTGCGTTGCTATGATGCTGGGATCACATTGCTCATGGATGTGGTAACTGTATGTCTCGGTTGGCCTGGAACAGCCTTGGCTAATGAGTGTTGTCCCAGTTTTTAAGCAATAAAGCCCTTTGAATTCTCAAAGGTGACCCTGTTTGATTGATAAAATTTGCCTGACTCTTTGGAGTATTTTGCTTGGCTCTGTAACAACTCATTTATTAATTTTATAACAGGCTTTCTCCTTGAGCTTAATGATATCACTAACATACCAAATACTAATTTGCAAACATACAAATTAGTCCTGGAACAAGCAAATGCAACGAGGATGAGGGGGGTGGTCTAATTTAGTCATCCAGTTATTTTAAACGGGTTTTTCTTGCAAGAAGTGACCACTGATTAATGGTTGTTCAACTAGATTGAGTAGCTTTTGTTTCTTTAAATCAATTTATGGAACTAGAGACCAGCAACACCAGTTTAATGAAAAATCCACTTGTCAGCTTGCTAGGAAAGCAAAAACACACCACCAGTAACAATACAGTAA
Organism: Zalophus californianus; assembly: GCF_009762305.2. Taxonomy (NCBI): domain Eukaryota; kingdom Metazoa; phylum Chordata; class Mammalia; order Carnivora; family Otariidae; genus Zalophus; species Zalophus californianus. The sequence continues at coordinate 131,497,830 of NC_045602.1, forward strand.
ATGAGCACAACCACAAAGCTAGTGGCTAAACTGTTTTTACATTTTGTCTTGTTTTATGGTATCATGACTTGTTTTTAAAAAAAAAAATTTATTTATTTATTTATTTATTTATTTATTTATTTATTTATTTGAGAGAGAGTGTGCACAGGGGGGAGGGGCAGGGGGAGAAGGAGAAAGAGAACCTCAGGCAGACTCCCCACTGAGCACAGAGCCTGACTCAGGGCTTGAGCTCACCACCCTGAGATCATGACTGAGCCGAAATCAAGAATCAGATGCTTAACCAACTGAGCCCCCCAGGCACCCCGTATCATGCCTCTGAAATCATGGGGTCTTGTCTCCAGCATTCCCATAATTCTCCCCTCCAAAGTGACTATCTATTTAGTGATATTTCAATGAACCTTTGACTTTTGGGTCACCGCAAAGTTTTCTTATTGGTGAGGTTGGTCGTAGAAAGTGGAGTGGGGTGGTGAGGACCACAGATTCTCCCGTCAAACAGACCGGAGACATGTCATGATTCCGGGACACTAGCTCTGTGGCCTTGGGCAAATTTCTTAACCTTAGAGCCACAGTTTTGTCATAGTTCCTACTTCATGCAGATAATCAGACAAAATGAAAGAAGGCATTTGCGGTGGTCAACAGAGCTCCTAGGAGGTAGTAACTGCTCAATGACTATTTACTGAGCCTTCAGAGTTCCTGCCTGGAGCTGCCTTATTCCCAACAAAACCCCCTTCTCTTCTAACTCCCACTGCCTGCCTCCCAGGACAGACCTCCATGCCTGATCTCTCTTTTCCAAGCTTTCTCACTGGTGAAAGGAAATACAGCCCCACCCTAGGGATTCTCCCAAGGGCCCACCTGCACTAAGAGGGGAGAGAGAGGCTCGCAAGGAAAGAAGACATTGCACTGAGATCATGCAAGCCTTGCAAATCTAAGACTGACCCTCCCTTGCTTTGGTACTTCTTTAGTTATATTTTATCCACGTGGCTCTGAAAAGGCCAGGTGAAGGAAATGAACACATGGGCATAAATAGTCACTTTCCCCATCTCTGTTGATGGATATTTGCCCATTAATTCCCTATGCACCCGCTCTCTCATGCCTTCATTTTCCCTATGCAATTACTGGTCCTAAATCCTCTCAGAGAAGGGAAGGCATGCATCCCCAATAGCATTTTGCATCTACAAATCAAACGTATAATTGGCATCTCATGACGGGTACCCACAAATCACAAAGCATTTGAAATTACAGGCAAGATCGAGAGGGCATTTTCAGCCTTGTCTGAAAAGGTCTTCATAAACCTGTTTGAGAATAATAGGATATTCCCCAAATCTCCCATTCCGACACCATTTGCTATTATTTTAAAATCATTATGTTTGCCGAGCTTACATAATTTTTCAGCTATCAATGGAAGATTTTATTCGATACTCCATAATCTCTCTTCCTCCTGTGCGACTCTCTACAAATAAAAATGTTATAACAAAAAGACACTGGCTACCAAAAATATAATGGCGATGCATCTAAACTACCTGTGAGCTCTCAAAAATGATTTTTTTAAGATAATCTTATGCCAGTATGTCCCAGAGTCTTGGGAAACCTTACCACAGAGATGCCAAGGGTCAAGTCTAGTTTTCTTATGAGCCAACGTCCTTCTCTGGAGAGATGTGTCTTTGTAGGATTTGAATTGCCACCCAGCTTTCTCGAAAGTCCTACCTGTGAATTTAGTGGCTGTCCCACCGTCGGAGCATCGGAGTGATACTCCTTAAACGTGAAAATTATTAACTTGGGATCCTAGGCATTTATGAAGATTTGTGACTCCTGTCAATTAAGGAAAGGGGGGGGGGCATGAGACAGCACAAAAGACATCATTTGGCTTTTTCCCGTGTCCATTGCTTGCAGTTCATGAAAGTGTAGATCCAGTTGCTATTCCGCTCCGTATCGGAAGCCCTTCGTCTAAGTGGGGAACTTGGGATGGCAGAGGTCACCTGTCATCTTATTTCGTCTCTTCTTCTTCCCTGGCAGGCTACGCCCAGGAGGAACAGCTGAAGGAACAGGAGGCCATAAAAGAAGAAGAGGAGGAAGAGGAGGACGGGGGTTCAGTAGCTCAGCTTCAGGGCAGCAATGACCCAGGGACAGATGAGGAGCTAGAAACGGGCCCAGAGCAGAAGGGCTGCTTCAGCTACCAGAACTCTCCCGGAAGCCACTTGTCCAATCAGGACGCGGAGAATGAGTCTCTGCTGAGCGATGCCAGTGACCAGGTCTCAGACGCCAAGAGCGTCTGCGGTCGGGATGCCCCGGACCAGAAAGCCAGCGTGCACCCAAAGCTGCCCGGGGAAAGCCACAACTGCATGGATAAAATGACCGCTGTCTACGCCAACATCCTGTCGGATTCCTACTGGTCGGGCCTGGGCCTCGGCTTCAAGCTGTCCAGCAGCGAGCGGCGGAATTGTGACACCCGCAATGGCAGCAGCAAGACTGATTTCGACTGGCACCAAGACGCGCTGTCCAAAAGCCTCCAGCAGAACTTGCCTTCCCGATCCGTGGGGAAGCCCAGCCTGTTCAGCTCGGTGCAGCTGTACCGGCAGAGCACCAAGATGTGCGGGACCGTGTTCACCGGGGCCAGCAGGTTCCGCTGCCGACAGTGCAGCGCCGCCTACGACACCCTGGTCGAGCTGACCGTGCACATGAACGAAACGGGCCACTACCAAGATGACAACCACAAGAAGGACAAGCTGCGCCCCGCCAGCTACTCGAAGCCCCGGAAGAGGGCTTTCCAGGACATGGACAAGGAGGACGCTCAGAAGGTTCTCAAGTGCATGTTCTGTGGCGACTCCTTCGATTCCCTCCAAGATCTGAGCGTCCACATGATAAAAACAAAACATTACCAAAAAGTGCCTTTGAAGGAGCCAGTCCCAACCATTTCCTCGAAAATGGTCGCTCCGGCCAAGAAACGCGTCTTCGACATCAACCGACCGTGCTCCCCCGATTCGACCACGGGCTCGCTGGCAGATCCCTTCTCTTCCCAGAAGCCCGCCGGCCTGCCGCTGTCCTCCAACAACCGCTACGGCTACCAGAACGGCGCGAGCTACACCTGGCAGTTCGAGGCCTGCAAGTCCCAGATCCTCAAGTGCATGGAGTGCGGGAGCTCCCACGACACACTGCAGCAGCTCACCACCCACATGATGGTCACGGGCCACTTCCTCAAGGTCACCAGCTCAGCCTCCAAGAAGGGGAAGCAGCTGGTGTTGGACCCACTGGCCGTGGAGAAGATGCAGTCGCTGTCAGACGCCCCGAGCAGTGACTCGCTGGCTCCCAAGCTGTCTGGGAACTCGGCTTCCGATGGCGCGGCCTCTACCACCGAGCTGAAGAAAGAGGGCAGGAAGGAAAAACCGGAGGAGAGCAGCAAGGATGAGAAAGGCATGAAGCGGGAGGAGTATGAGGACCCTCTGCAAAAGCCTTTAGACCCCACTATAAAATACCAGTATCTAAGGGAGGAGGATTTGGAGGACGGCTCCAAGGGCGGAGGGGACATTTTGAAGTCATTGGAAAACACCGTCACCACAGCCATCAACAAGGCCCAGAACGGGGCTCCCAGCTGGAGCGCGTACCCCAGCATCCACGCAGCCTACCAGCTGTCGGAGGGCACCAAGCCTGCTTTGCCCATGGGATCCCAGGTCCTGCAGATTCGACCTAACCTCACCAACAAGCTGAGGCCAATTGCACCCAAGTGGAAAGTGATGCCGCTGGTCTCGGTGCCCGCCAACCTGGCCCCATACACCCACGTGAAGAAGGAGCCCGACGACAAAGAGGAGGCCGCCAAGGATTGCGGGAAAGAAAGCCCCCGGGAGGAGGCATCGCCTTTCAGCCACAGTGAGGGGGACGCTTTCTCCAAAAGCGAAACCCCTTCCGAATCCCAGAAGGCCGAGCCTTGCCTCCTGAAGGAGGAGGCCAGGCTGGCAGAGGAGGGAGGCGAGCCCGAGAAACGCGCGCCCCTGGAGCCCGCGCCCTCTCTCAGCAACGGGTGCGCCCTCCCCACGCGGGCGCCGGCCCTGCCGTGCATCAACCCGCTCAGCGCCCTGCAGTCCGTCCTCAACAATCATCTGGGCAAGGCCACGGAACCCCTGCGCTCCCCTTCCTGCTCCAGCCCGAGCTCAAGCACAATTTCGAGGTTCCACAAGTCCAATCTCAGCGTCTTGGACAAGCCGGGCTTGAGTCCCGCCCCCACGCGGCCGGCCCCCGTGTCCAGGCGCTACCTGTTTGAGAGCAACGATCAGCCCATCGACCTGACCAAGTCCAAGAGCAAGAAAGCCGAGTCCTCGCAAGCACAGTCCTGCACGTCCCCGCCTCAGAAGCACGCTCTGTCTGACATCGCTGACATGGTCAAGGTCCTCCCCAAAGCCACCACGCCGAAGCCCGCCGTTTCCTCACGGGGCGCCCCCATGAAGCTGGAAATGGACGTCAGGCGCTTCGAGGATGTCTCCAGCGAGGTCTCGACTTTGCATAAAAGGAAAGGTAGGCAGTCCAACTGGAACCCTCAGCACCTCCTGATCTTGCAGGCACAGTTCGCCTCAAGCCTCTTCCAGACGTCGGAGGGCAAGTACCTGCTGTCCGACCTGGGCCCTCAAGAGAGAATGCAGATCTCCAAGTTCACAGGGCTCTCGATGACCACCATCAGCCACTGGCTGGCAAACGTCAAGTACCAACTTAGGAAGACGGGCGGGACAAAGTTTCTGAAAAACATGGACAAAGGACACCCTATCTTTTATTGCAGTGACTGTGCCTCCCAGTTTAGAACCCCTTCAACTTACATCAGTCACTTAGAGTCCCACCTAGGTTTCCAAATGAAGGACATGACCCGCATGGCCGTGGAACAGCAAAGCAAGGCGGAACAAGAGATCTCCCGGGTGTCATCGGCTCAGAGGTCTCCGGAAACAATAGCTGGTGAAGAGGACACAGACTCTAAATTCAAGTGTAAGTTGTGCTGTCGGACATTTGTGAGCAAACATGCAGTAAAACTCCACCTAAGCAAAACGCACAGCAAGTCACCCGAACACCATTCACAGTTTGTAACAGACGTGGATGAAGAATAGCTCTGCAGGTATGGGTTTGCTCCCAGGTGATGGGACAGTAGCCTTGTGAGGAGCTTCTTGATGGGAGATGGGTCCATTTAGAGGCAGCTCATGTCTCTCAGTACCAAGAGGACAGTAGCCTGCTGGCATAGGACTTATTTGTATGAGAGACTAGAACATGATAAGTCCTAACCATCTCAATGTCTCCCGGTGAGAGTTGGTGGATAGAATGAAATGGGTTCAGAGAGATGGAGTTCACAGATTACCGCTTCGTGGTATGTGACCCCCTTACTGACCCAGGGCCCAACTCTGAAGGTCCAGCCAAGGCTACGCCTCTTTTAATTAATACGTATGGACTTCGTCACTGCCCCGGTTCACCCCTCACCTTCCCATAGCGACGCTAATGACTTAGAAAGTGAGTGAAGGGTGAGCAGCAGAACGAAGAGTGTAGAGTTTCTGGGGGCAGCCACTATGCAGAGATTTCTTAATCAGCTCGTGAACTTTATTATTATTACTTGTAATTAATGCTTTTTGCAGCTTCCTTTCGGGGCAAATGCTACCTTCCCCTTCCGTTCCTCTCTTTCTTGCCTCCAGTAGGTTTGCTAGGAGAGAGCATCTGCCCTGTAGTCAGATGGCAGGAAAATATTCTCTGCAGAACATTGAGGTGAAAAGAGAGGAAGCTTATTTTCTTCTCTCGTCCTCTGGTTTGCTTTAGGATAGGCTAATATCAGCGTTCACCTTTAACCAAGATAAATGCGCTGCATGCCCTTGAGAGTTTACTTTGCCTAAAGAAACAGATGACTTTCTGAACACCCATCGTCAATGGGCATGAGGTCGGTCCCACTTCAGCTTCAAGATCATTTGCATCATGTATCAGAGAAGTTCTGTGCCTTGTATAGTCACTGGTGCCCAGACTCTCTATGTCACCTCCAGGAAAGAGGACAGAGACCAGGGTCAAATACCTTGGCAGGCTTTGCCACACCCGCCGCTTTCAAATGTTTCCCAGACTGGGTCTTCACGCAATCCTTTCATCTCCTTTTTTTTTTTTTTTTTTTTTTTGTATTTTGTCTGCTTCCTTCTCTCTCCTCCTCAGCATGATACCCCCTACGTGCTAGGGACCCCTATACGTACCCAAGCTGTCCTCCACCTCAGGTCCCACCCGCAATGGGGACCTGACCTGACTTAAAGCTTCAGCACTGGCAAGTCCAGTTAATGCCATGCTAGGTGACCGATTCGGTCTTTTGGTTACTTCACAATAAGAGTATCAACAGTCAGTGACAACATAGAAGCCCTCACCACCCCGTACTGTCAGAGCATTTGTTCCTGAATAGGAGACTTTCACATCGAGGTCTGAGCAATAGCTGAGCTCCAGGCGGAGGAAGGGTACTTAGGTGGTGTAGCTTTGGGCTCGCCTCGTGGTCAGGTAGGGAGATTTGCCAAGTGTGAGGATGGTCAAGATGAAATAAAGGGTGAAAATCTGGGACCGTCCCCTTACTGAGAAGATCTAAGAGCTTCCGATGAAGGGGGCATCCCATACTATAACTCTAATGGTTCCGTGGGCCCAAATGAAGACTGTTGTTTTGTTTGCATGTTTTTATCATGATAATTAAAATGTGTTACTAGCAGATTCATCTCTTGCTTTCCAAGCATGATTTGTTCAGCTCACACCATTGAAAGAAAAGCCAAAACTCATCTATTGAATCTATAAGTGAGCTTGGGGCTTGGCAACATTCTATTTATTTGCTATATAACATTTTATATCTTATGTAACTTGCTATTATACTTTTCTGGTCCTTGAAAAAAAAAAGGTGGATATATACAGAATACTCAGAGAGAAGAGAGATGTTTCCAATCCCATAGTGGTAGGTCCAAACCATGGTGAAGAGGACAAATAGGTAATGTTTATTTGTGCTACAATAAAGACCAATTTTCCACCTGTTAGGTTTGTAATCATTCTTTGAAAAAAAATATCACTGCCAAAACATTGCGATACATAAATAGAACGATGGGAGAAAAAGAAAGCCTTAGTTAAAAGTCTGAAATGTACATGTCTGTTCTAAAGAAGCAAAGGTAAACTGATCATTTTGGAAAACTTACACAAAAGGCACTTAGCAAATCTGTTAAATACGTAGATAGGATAGCTTGTTTCTCATCCCTCTGCATGTGTACAAAATAAATATTTCTGATTTGGACCTCTGAAGCACCACATCACAGAGCTGTCATTATATGAAACCAAAGCTCCATTCTTAGATAAACACCGTGATGCTGTGCCCCTGAAATAGGATTACAGAAAAACAAGTTTGAGTATTTAAGACTCATTCAAAACCATAGGAGTATACGTGTGTTGTGTGTACACAAAAAAAATGGTACGTGTGCATGGTGTGTTTGTGTTAATACTAAGGATATTACAATCTGCCTGACTAGCTCCCACATTTGCACAGAGGTGGTTTTCTGATCCTCTGGCCACGTAGGGAAGAATTCCTTCACCCTCGAGGTCCTCCCATAGAACAACATCCGTGCAGTACCTTGCCCACTGCTTAGAATTATGCAGCTCTGTTTTTTAAATGATCACAAAATGAGATCGCTGTTATCTGGAACTCTAATTTTAGTCGGTATGCATGATAGCACAAATTGTACAAAATGACATGATGTTTTAGAAAGCATGGTCAAGATTTTATGGAAAATTTGGGAGCTGTGCTATATCTATGTTCTCTCTGAGACGCAAATTTTGGCCTGAATTTCCTTTTCTTTCTTAGGTAGGTCTTAAATCCTGAAAAATGCTCTGCCAAATATTAAAGGCAACTTTTCATTAAAAATTAATTAGATAATGTTAAATGTGCATCCCTATTTTAGGACAGAAGTAATCTAAAACGATTTCAATAAGTATCTGCATATACCTTTAAAAACCACATGCTCTTGAATAATAGAAGTTAAACAAAGAGCAAATCAATGAGTCTAAAATGCACAAGGACTTGAAATTATAGTCATTACCGTGTAATACAGTGTACAAGTTTTATAGCACACCTAGCCTTGAAATCGGGGGCAAGAATGAATTCTAGTCCAAGAAGCTGCCACCTTTGTTGTGGGGGATTCGACAAAAACACATGTTCAGGGTGAACAGCATGTAAACTTGCCAAATAAAATATAGGGTGCCCAGTTAAATCTGAATTTCGGATACACAACAAATAAGTTTTTAGAATAAGCATGTCCCAAACATTGCAAGGGCCATATTTTTACTAAAACAAAAGGTATTCATTGTTCATCTGAGATTCAAATTTTACTGGGCATTCTGTATTTTTATTCGCTAAATCTAGAAACCCTAACAACATGGATTATATGGCATTCTGGAAAAGGCAAAATGGGCTGGATTAATTAATGTCTATAAGAAGCGTCACCCTTTCATTCATCCATTAAATGAATATTCCTCCCTCCCTCCCTCCCTCCCTCCCTCCCTTCCTCCCTTCTTCCTTTTTCCCCTCCCTGCATTTCTTTCATCTTACAACAAACATCGGTTTTGCTTTTACTACACGCCAGCCTCTACTCAGCAATGGATATGTAATGGTGAACCAGCAGACATGCTGTTTATAATAGCCAAACGTGCTAGCCCTGCGGCAAGCGCTTTACAAACATTATTCCACTTTATTCTCACAAACAGCCCTATAAGGTAGGGGTTGATTCAACCGTGTAACAGGGGAGGAAAAGAAGGCAGAGAGATTCTCTGCCATGAATTCCTACAATCTCATAACCTCGCTCATTCATTATCACCTATCCAGAGGCTATCACTCCAGGCCACACACTGCGCTGATCCCGGGGAATAAACCAGTGACCAGAACAAGAGTCTGCCTTTCAGGCTCGCGGTAGACACGCAGATGGGTGGCTCTGGGGTAAACATTGAATGGAGCACACAAGAGGGGCACCTGCCTGATCCCCAAGGGGGATGCTCAGGAGGGGAATGATGGTTTCGGGGACCTGTGATGTTAGAGCTTCCTCTGGCCGCCCAGGCTCTCGGGCTTGGGTGCAAATCCTAACTCATCCACTCTCCCTAAGATATGGCCCACCTCTGTGTCTATAAAATGGGGACACGGTTCTCCCCTCACAGAAAATTTGTGAGAATTAAATAAGCCTGTGCAACTCTTTTTTCAGAAAGCCTGGCAACTAGTAGGTTCACAGGAAAAGTTAGTCCTCCACAATCCCCACGGGCTTCTACCAACGTTCTTCAGCCTCACCTGAAGTGTGTAGAACCTGTGGGTTCTTCCCAGGTTCTCCCCAAGCTGGAAACCTCAGCTTGCTATTTGATCATAATGATAGAAACTGACAGCAAAACTCCCACTTATTGGCTTCTTCCACCAGCCAGGCAGGGTGATTCATGCCATTCTGATCTTGCAACAAGCTCTGAGGACCTCGTGATTTGTCCACAAGCATACAGCCTGTGTAGAGATGAACTCGAGCCCAGGACTGCTCCGCACTCATCATCTTCTTCTGCCTCTCCACCACCTTGCCTGATGGTTTCTAGGTGCTACCCATGGCCACGTGGACATCTAACAGCCCAGAGAAGGGCGATAACTGTGGCACATGAGCTGGAGATAGGCAAGAGCTCCCCTGAGCTTCTCAGAGGCTCCAGCTGCAAACCGAATATTGAAACTTGGGGGCCTGGGACTGGCCCGCAGCGTGAAGCAAAGCATCCTTGCTCTCCTGACTGTGATGTCCTTGTCCAGTCAGGCAATTAGACATTTACCATATAGCAGCTAACCAAGGAATGACCCGAATTCCAGCGAAAATATACATGTACCAGATTTTTATTTTTTTGATCCTCATCCTGACTCTCATTTGGGGGAAACAAAATGAGAATTCAGAAACAGGGTCAGCTATGAGACTCGCTTATTTCCAACACAGCGAGAAACATATGTGTCATCTGTTTTAATGTTTCCATTTTATGCAAGCGATCTGGCTTACCTCCCTCGCGCATCGCCGGTCCCCCTCTCTGTTGCACTGTCCCCCTCATTGGGAGCCTTCGAAATCTCAATCCTGACGTGTATAATTTGGTGCTTTAATATAGAGTAACATTATTTTTCATTTACTCCAATCTGCCATCAGTATCATCTTTTCATTTAACCAGATGCAATTCTTTTTTCTTTCGCTAAATTGAAAATCCATGAGCGACAGGGAGTGCAATGTTTTAATTAGCTCATATTTTTTATATGGATTTATGTCTTTAAAATACATTTGTGTAATTCTTCAGCTAAATTAAAAACGTCTTTCCGCGAAAGTGAGGAGGGGAAAATAAAGAGCTGAATTGTATCATTAGCTTAGGTAGATACAGATGGAGAGCAGGACCTCGCGGGGCGGGGCGGGGGGGCGGTAGGGAGGACACAGGCAGTTGCTGGAGCTTCTGCCTGGCCGATTCTGAACTCGCCCCTTCATTTAAAGAAATCTTTCTCTATAAAGATTTCACGGAAACGGCTTGAGGAGGGATTTTTTTTTTTTAAGGCCCCTAGTAAGTAAACAAGCAGCTACCTTCAACGAACTAATTTGAAACCGAACCAGCCACCAAACAAAACAGGTGGGGGAAAAAAAAAGTCATAATGATAAACAGTTTCCCCTGCATTTCTCTCTTTGTCTTTTTTTCTTTAACTATCAAGTTTAAAGCTTTCCACGGTGCTTTTTTTCTACTTTATAGGAGACAAGTGACATTCTGTGGTAAATGGGAGGAAAAGCCATGCAGAACTGAAATCTCTCTAATGCACTGACACTAACTTGCCCTCTATTGTTAGAACGGAGCAGGCACTCATGATTGTTCATCAAACGGCTCCTAATGCAGTTAAAGCATTCAGCTATAATTTCTCCTTGCATTTATAATTACTGTCATAGACTGCACACCTCGGTGAGCAGATTAAAGCTATAAACTATTTAGCCACAGCTCTAAGACGAGGAACTTGATTTGTCTGGCAGGGATTATTTGTTAGAGAGCTTGACACTTCACATAAAAATGACTCAACTTGATGAAGAACAATGCAGTTTTAGCAATGCGGGGATTTTAAATCAGTCTTGACGCCACACCCTGCAAGAATCGCAGGGCAGTTTGTTAAATGATATGTGGGCCACGGAGATCACGTTAGGGGTACCGAAATAGAAGAGGATGTGGTGTGCAGCTGCTGACTTTCCCGACTCTTCCCCTGAAAGAACAGGAGTTCGGTGAAAATCAGCGCATGTCATGTTCTCCCATTAAATCCAGTGTAAATGTTACATGAGGCTCACTGGGCGGGGAAAAGGGGGGCTGCCAGGAGTTCAAGGCGCATGTCCCCTTTGGGGGCTTTGGAGAACTTTGTGCTACTGTTGAAAACACGTGCCCCCCCCCCCACAAAGCCCAGAAAGCCAGGGCTCTGTGGAAAGTGCTGGTGGTTGTTTTTTTCTGGAATGGTCTTTATTTCTTTGGTCTTTTTATTTGTTTTTCCTATTGTTTTTGTTTTTACTTGCAGGAGGCATAGCCTATGTTTAGGCATGGAGGGCATTCCTTTGGGGGTCATCTGCTAGGGATGCTGTGAAAACGTACAAAAAAAATCCATGCTCAGGTTGATGAGCAAGACTGGCAGAGACCGGATGGCAGTAAATGCAGGTCCTTTCCTCTTCTTCCAGTTTGCAGTACGGATTAGCTAAAATAGTGTATGGGCAGAGCTCAGCCCTGGATCTGGCCCACAAAGCGGGTGCTCACTGAATTTCACCCTCCTCTTGATTCCCCACCTTGATCACCTGCCTCAAAAAAAAAAAAAAATCCCCTTCTGTTTGCTGAAGGCTTAGATTAAGATGTGGGGTGGATTGTGCCATTTTATTTGAAGAAATCGGGAGAGGCTAGGAGGACAGATTTAATTAAATCAGCTCTGGGCATTTGGGGGGCGGCAGGAGGCATGGAAGTATCTGGGAGGATGTTTGAGTGCCCCTGAGAAAGGATGGAATATAGCATTAACCTGCATTTCTTTCCCTCTGGTTTCTGCTTTTTCTCTCTGCCCCCCAGCTACCTTGAAAAATTCCACTTGCTACAGTCCAAAGTCACCAGTGGCTGTACCATGCTTAGGAAGGTCTGCTTTGGAGTCTCAATGCAGATAATGATGGGGATGATGTTGATTAGTTGTGGTAAGAAAACAGTGCCTGGCAGCGTCCATTACCACTTCTGTCCTTGCCGTGATCGATACCAACAGAGAATTAACATTTATTGCACATTTATGGTAGTCCAGCACTTGTACTAGGGTTGTCTACACGTATGACCTCACTCAACCTTACCCCAAAAATCTCCAAAGAAAGAATGATAATGACACCCAGCTTACGGGTGAGGAAACGAGCCCTCGGACAAGTGAGGTGATCCCCAAGATCGTATGTGGTAGAGCTGGAAGTCAAGGGTGGGCAAATGAATGATTTACCTCAAGCCAGAATTTCTGCCAAAACTTCTCCCAGCGCCTTTCTGGTATCCCCAGGGTTAAATTCTATCGGGGCACTGCACCAAACTGTGAGGTGGGAACCCATCCCCAAGTTACTAGCAGGGGAGAGAAGTGGAGGGGTCAAAAAAAAAAAAGAGATGTTTCAATATCCTGAAAGCCCAAATCTTTGACATAGACAACTTTCTCCGTCTCAGGCCCTCCAGCAAATTGGCACCTTCACCACGCCTGGTTTTATCTGGTATTTTTTTCATCTATGGAGAAAAAAATGATGTTTCAGGTTATGTTATTTTCAATGCTACATTACTCGATTTCACAGTCAAATAATTCTATTTTTGTTCACCAGAGGATTTTGTCATGTTTAATTGTTTATGACTCCCTCATCCCCCCCCCCCATATTTGCTGCAGCGTCCACTCCCCCCCGCAACCCGGTGCCGCCTTCCTGTGGATTCTCTGGTGTACAGTAACCATAGAGATGGGTCCCTATTGGGTAGTGTTTGCTCTGGCTTAGAAGTCAGAGGACCAATCAGGACCTCATCATCCCAGAAATGTAAGAACGGAAAGTGAGAGGAAGCTGGAGTGGAGGGAAGGCCTGTCACAAAGGAGACAGGACTTCCTGATGCCTCCAAATCCCACGAGGGGATCATGGCGCAGCTAAACTCAGGGGGAGGTACGTGGGCTCTGGAGCCACTGACGCCTGGGCCCTGGGGCCGCATCTCTACTTCCTAGCTGAGAGACCGAGGGCAGGTCACGTCACTTCTCTGACCCTTGGCTGCCTCTTCTGTCAAGTGGCCGCAGGAGGGCTGGCTTCACATAGTGTTATAAGGACAAAATTAAAGAAAACCTGCCAAGTGTCTTCCTGGTACACTACAGGCACATAGAAATGATCCACTGAAGAGAGCTACTCTTAAAATTGTTAAAATACAGCAGCCCTAGAATGAAGGGTGGGTTGACGTGTCTGAGGATTTTAATTCTAATATCAACAGCCACAGTTATAATGTGCTGCAACCAAGTCACACTTTGTGTCTCGGGAACGCCCGTTGGGGAAAGACAGATGGGAAAGCATGCATCACACAGTAGACATTACGCGTTGGGGACAGTGGCCCATGCAAGGGGTGCCCAACACAGAGATGGACTCTGCCCTCAGAACGCTGCCAGTCCATCACGGAAGGACAGGACACCAGCCGGGCTTACACTGAGCTCGGCACCATCCTATCGCAGGGAGAGTACGGAGCGCGCGGGAGCTGAGAGGGCCCGAGGATGTCTGACCCAATCAGCAGAGGGCTAGGCTGCATCCGGAATGAGAAGAGGCACTAGCAGGTGGGAAGGGGGGAGGGCACCAGGGCAAAAGGAATGGCAAGAGGAAGCCTCATAAGTAAGGTCGAGCAGGGGGTTCATTCCAGAAAATGCCCGTTGTTCAGTGTGACTGGAGCTGTGTCTGGAGGAGAAGTTGGCATAGAAGGAATGCTGATCAAGCAGAGAAGCTGGTGGATATACCTGATGGCTCCTAATCGAGCATATATACTTATCTTTTGAGCCTCATGGAGACAGATGTTCAATATAGGTTTGCTTTATTGAAATAGTCAAACATCATTTCCATGAAGTTGACTGTGGAGGGCTTGGAAGTAGTGCAGCAGCAGACTCGTCCTTGGAGGTGAACATGGCGTCCACCTCTAAGGTCCAGGAGGTCAGGGCCTGCATCTGATTAGCATCCCATGCTCAGACTCTATAAATATTGGAAGGAAGGGAGGGAGCGAGGGAGGAAGGGAGAGACAGTACCTAGGAAGTGATCATAACTTCCTGTGACATGCCCCATGTGTGAAATCACAGTAGTGCCTGTGTCACTCATCAGTCAGGCAGACCGAATAGATAAAGCAGGTGGAACCCTTAGCACAGAGCACAGCACATAACAGAAGCCCCAAAGGAAGGAATCTTCAGGCTCTGTGCAGCCCAGCAAAGCGCGAGAAAGTGAGAAGCATTCCCAGCCCACGGTCAAATGATTTGCCCAGAGGACTAAAATTGCCATGAGGGTTAAGAAATGCCTTTTTTTTGAGGTATGCTCGCCCATGGGAGCAGAGTCCATAGATGCCTTCAGGTGAAAGAGTCAAGCGGTTCTGCATTCTCAGCACCAGGAGGATCAGAGACCTTCATTCAGTTGTCCTTTAATTCATGCTCTTGGAGAAGCTGCCCTGAGCCAGGCTCTGTCCTAAGTGCTGGGCTACACCCCCAAAAGAAAGGAAACCAGGTCTTACACTCTAATCAGAGGACACACACTGATGATAATACTAACAGCTCACATTTGGGAGCACATAAATAAAAGTAACCATTTCTGAGAACATGGGGGCTGCCAAGGGAATACAGTGTAGTGTGAGGGACGATGACAGGCCACCTACTTTAAATGGGGGGAGGGGTCAGGGAAGGAAAACGAGGAGATTGAGAAGGAGCTGGTCATGCGACAAATTGAGGGCAGAACATCCCAGGCGGGAAAACAGGAGAAGGGTTGGTGCATCTGATTCAGGGAAAGGCCAGTGTCGAGGGCTGGGGTTGGAGGGGGTAGGGGTGCGGTCGGGGTGAGGTGAGGACATGAGGCAAGTCGGGGCTTTGTACAACATCCCAAGAACTTTAGACTTGCTCCCGCCGCCCACCCCAAGCCCAGTGAGAAGCCACTGAAGGGGTTTACGAGGGCAAGGGCATGATCCACTTTATCCTTCAGAAGACCACTGTGGTTATGGAGTGTAGAGTGGATGAACGCGGTCAAGGGCAAAGGAGGAGGCCAGTGAGGCGGTGAAGGGAAAGACAGGGGTGATCTGGAGGCAGTGAAGGCAAGGAGCATGGAGAGGAACAAGTGGCCTCGGGGGGCTTCCAGGCCCTTCACAGCCATGCTTGCCTAGAAAGGAGGACTATCAAGCAGCAAAGTCATGCGGAGCATTAGGACAAATTTGGCTTCATACGGTGGGGCCCACCCGGGGTGGGTTTCTAGATACAACTGCTCTTCCTGAATCTCCCCTGGAACGCCCCCAACTCCTAAGTGAGCCATTACTGCCTGTTTCCCAAGGAGAATCCATTTCGTGATAAAAGTAAGCCACGATCTTCATGCTTCTCCAGAAATTATGAAGTATAAAACAAGAGGTCCCTGCTGTGCGTGCCTTCCTATTTTTCAATCCTAATTTAATTCCTCTCTTCATTCTGTAATTCAGGCCCCCGCCCCTCTCTGAGCATCAACCCTAGGTGGTCCCAACTCCAACGGAAGATTTACTGGCAAGATGAAATGGAGGAACACATTGTTTTTTTCAAGATGATTTAATGACCTTTTTGGCATCCCCATGACTGCTGAAATCTTCTGTAATTATTCAGTTTGGCGGCAGAGAGTTCTGTTGATCAGAGGAAGGCTGATGTGGATGTCAAATGTCAATAAATTTGCAATCCATAATTGCAACCACTTGATGCTGGAGCAGACTAGGAAATGGCTTGATCACAAGGCCATGAGTGGTTGAACCAATACAAGCACCAAAGGATCTCGTGCGTTACATGTGCAAAATCACTACATTATCTTTCCCTCTTACACCAGCTCACTTTCTCTGTCCCTGCCTTGTTTTCCCCCTGTGTCTGTCACTGTCACCATCCCCTTCTCTGGAGATGGGCATGCTGCATGTCCGACCATCCAAAGTCCTCTGGGTCCATCTCCACCCAGAGCCAGTGATGCTGTAAATACAGCGACAGGTTCTTCTGGAGAAGCACCATTGGCTCTTTTTGGTTGTGCTGTTCAGGTCTGTTTGGCCCTTGCTGGAGATCAAGCATTGATTTTCTTCTGCTTTGCTGCTTGCTTTCCGACAGCATGGTTTAAATCGGAAAAGTCTATGTCAAGAATTAGAGAATGTTCGTAACAATGGGGGAAAATACCCTAATATAAATAGACCATTTGTGGGCTTGCACTTTGACAAGTGCAAGTGAGCTGGAAGATGTTAGAAAAGCTCTAAAGTCATGGAAACATGGAACAGAGGCATTTGCTTTAATGACTCATCTAATTCCTTGAGCTCACCTTATCAAGTTGTAACCTCTGAGTCTCTAAGTTCCTAGTTCAAAAATGCAGAGTCTCCTCTGTCCTTGTGTTAATTTTTAAATTATATATCATTGTAGAGAGGCCCTTGTGGTGAATATGATGAGCCATTTTCGCATCTGAAATGGGGAATTATAACCGAACATTAGCGATTGCTTATAAATCACTGCGAGCAAAGTGGCATCTGTAACCACATGGTTTTAGCTGGGGAGAAATGCAGTGCATGAGAAAGGGAACTCGGAAAGCGGAAGGTGATTTTCAAGAGAGGAGGTTGCAAGCTGATGATCACAAATTCCTCGGTGCCCTGAGCAATCCCTGGGACCCCAGTGGACCTGACTTGTGTTTTGTCTGAAGCTGGGATTCTCTTCTGTGGCTACCTTTTCTTTTTCTTGGAGCCTTTTTTTTTTAAGTGGAACGTTTCTTGGAGGTTGAGAAGTGGTCCTAAGGCTCCCTAGAAATAATCAAAAAGGCAGTAGGACATGTGAATTTCAGATAGCATTTCTGCCAGATAGCTGGAATACGAGCCAAGCACGGGTGCTATGTCCACCCTCACTGGAGAGCTCTGGAGAGGTGTGTGGCTTTGAATCCACATTCCACTGTTCCCTAGCAGTAAAAGCAAATGCTTAGTCTCGCTAAGATGCAGTTTCTTTTTTTTTTTTTTTAATTAACATAATGTATTATCTGTTTCAGGGGTACAGGCCTGTGATTCATCAGTCTTACACATTTCACAGTGCGCTCACCATAGCATATACCCTCCCCAATGTCCATCACCCAACTACCCCATCCCTCCCACCCCCCTCCATTCCAGTAACCCCCAGTTTGTTTCCCCCCGAGATTAAGTCTCTAAGATGCAGTTTCTTTATCTATAAAATGGGAGTAACTGTCCTGCCTCAGGGCTCGAGAGACAGGATTGCAGGAGACGATCCAGATAAATACTCTAAGCCAATGGTTTTTCCCAAACTTGAGAATCATCTGGAGGGTTTGTTAAAACCCAGATGGCTGAACCCATTCCCCAGAGCGTCAGATTCAGTCTATCTTGGGTGGGGCCAGATAATTGGAATTTCTAACAAATTCCCAGATGATAACAGAATGCTGGTCCAGGGACCGTGTTTTGAGACCCACTGCTTTAAGCACAGTACCTGGAATGTTGTGAGTGCTCTAAAGAAAGGTTTGCTTTTATTAGCTTTAATTCAGTCATTGAGCCTGTCTGACACTCTGTCCTGTGTGAAGAAGTAGAATGAACCCTAAGAAAGGTCCTAGTGTAATGTACAAAATCAAGTCAGACCAAGAAGGTGAGACATCTAGATTGTCCCTTACAGGGTAGAGAGCAGAAGCTGACGAGAAGCAACCAGAGGAGAGAACCAAATTCCAGGAAAGCAGGAGGTGGTCCAGGATTCTATAGGACTCCGCTGAGATCACTTAATAAAGAGATACACAATATCAATTCAGTTGTTTCTACTGTATCAGGAGGAGTTTCCCATCTCAAGACCCTTGATTGGCGGTCAAGGGAATAGGTCCTCCTCTTGACTTAGTTTTTAATATCTTCCTTAACTCTGAAAAGATGAGGTGCCAAATTATTTTGGAGGCAATAGTTAAAAATGATCAGCATGCTAACTCTAAATTGTGTTTATCACAATCTGTTATTTATAATTGACTGCAAACCAAATCAAGCTTAATTTAGTAAACCAGGGAATTTGTCAGTTCATCTAAGGATAGGGTTGGTTTCATGCACAGATGAATCCTGGATTCAAAAGCCATACATCTTTGGAACTTGGTCTTTCCTGGTCGTTCAGCTCAGATTTCCCCTGTTTTGTCTTCATTTTCAGAGGAACAGCCAGATCACCTGGACCAGCACCAGGGTTATATCCCACAGGTTAGGGGTTTCAATAGAGTGTCTGTTTCCCAAGAGTGCCACCAATGGAGACAGAGTTGAGTTGGCCTGTGGGGTCGCAATACTCAAAGCAAAGTCTTCCCGCTGGGAAGACGGGATGCTGCCTCCTCAGCCTGGCTCAGATGCACACTCCTGGAAGCGTTGGGGAGGCTCAGCACATTACAACTTGGGCTGAGATTCGTATGTCCCGAGGGGGTGTGATATCAGTGGAGATTTGGGGTGGGGGCAGGGATGACCCTAAATCCAACTCATCTTGGTCAAACTTGACCTAGGCCATCCGTTCACTCTCCAGACACCTACTAATTTTTCTGATTCTGCATGACAGAGAGTGGTTCCATTAGTCCCCTGGCACCCCAGCTTAGGATCGGTGGACCCCCCTCTTTCCCACCACCATCCATTTCATCATTAATTTTTTTACT
This sequence comes from Zalophus californianus, assembly GCF_009762305.2. Classification (NCBI taxonomy): domain Eukaryota; kingdom Metazoa; phylum Chordata; class Mammalia; order Carnivora; family Otariidae; genus Zalophus; species Zalophus californianus. The sequence goes on from NC_045602.1 coordinate 131,516,684, forward strand.
GGACCTCCATAATATTTCTACCACTTCACCTGCTCCACCTCTGTCTCTACAGCAGGTCAGTCCATTGAAGCACACCCTATCTCTTGCCAGGACTCTCCGTAACTACCCTGCACCAGTGTGCCCAGCCCACGACTGCCAGATTAAAAGTCCTAATTCGAAGCTCATGGTACAATGAGAAGAGCTACCATTTAATGAGTGTTTTTTCTACCTGAGGGACTTCAAATATCATCTTTCTGATCTTTAGATTAACCATTCTCATTATTTAAATCTCAACTTAAACGTCATCTTCTTCAAGGACTCTTCCCTGAAAATCTATCTGAATCAGGAATCATCAAACGTTCCTGTGAAGGGCCCAAGAGTAAATATTTTCTGGGTCAGAGCCACACAATCCCTGTCACAACGACTCAATCTGTCATTGGAACATGAAAGCAGTACTGGGTGATGTGTGAATGAATGCGTGTGGCTATATTCTAATAAAACTTTATCGATAGACACTGACATTCGAATTTCATATAGTTTTCATGTGTCATAAAAAAGCATTTTTATTCAATATTTATTTGAGAGAGAGAGAGAGAGAGCGTGAACAGGGGGAAGGGCAGAGGGAGAGGGAGAGAGATCATCTCAAGCAGACCCCCTGCTGAGTGTGGAACCCCACTCAGGGCTCAATCCCATGACCTTACGATCATGACCGTTGCCGAAATCAAGAGTCAGACACTCAACTGACTGAGCCACTCAGGCCCCCTCCCAAAAGCCTTCTTCTTTTGACTCTTTCAAGCATTTAAAAATGTGAACACGATTCTAGTTTGTGGGCCCTACAGAAACAGGTGATGTGTTAGATTTGGCCTGAAGGCCACAGTTTGCCAAGCCCTGATCAAAAGCCATCCAGCCCTCTCAAATGTCTCTTTCCCATCACCCTCTTTTATTTCCTTTATTAGATTTACAACTATCTCATAGTATGTTATTCACTTGTGCATTTCCTTATGTCTCAGCACTGTGCTAGGCTCCATGGACATAGCACTGAACAGATTGACATTTTCCTCCCTTGAAGATCTTATAGAAGGAGAAAGACAAGAAACAAGAAAGCAACTTCATAAACAAGATCATTTCAGATCCCATGAAGGAAATAAACAAAGTACTTAGGGCCTGGGTAGCAACAGTGTTAATTTACTTTGGGTGCTCCCAGAATATCTCTCTGAGGGGTGACATCTGAAACATGAAGGACTGAGGGAGCCAGTCCTGAAATGAGTGAAAAGAGGATTTGAGACAGGGTCAGCAAGTGCAAAGGTCCTGAGGCAAGTAAAAGCTGGGTGCACTGAGGGAAAAAGAAAGCAGATCAGTGTTGCTGGAACTCTGTGAGCTCAGAGAGAAAGAAGTTTGACTATTTAGCACTGGCTCAAGTGTGCAGGCCATGGTGATGAGTTTAGATTATTCTAAGTTCACTGGGGGTATTTAAATCCCATACACTGGTAATGGCATGATGCAATTGGCATTTCTAAAGATGATTCTGGCTTCCGTGTGCAGAATGAATCACAGATGTATATGCATGTGAATGTGCTTACTAGGAAGTTCCTTGAACATCTCAGATGGGCCCTACACATATTAAGCCCCCACGAAAAACTTTGTGAAATTAATGCATTAATTAAAACCATTAACACAGCATAACTTTTTCTTGACCCCTTGACAGCAAGGCTCTTTATAGCCAGGTTCTCAAAGCAGGTCAATATATATCATAAAATTCAAAAATTATAGCTTATAACATAAAGTGATCTCCCATTACATAATGTGGCAAAACAAGCAAATTAATACCAGACACAACAAATGTCTAGGCACTAATGCAGCTTGAGTATGAAATATATTCCCATTTCTTCAGGAGTACGGATTCAAAATGAGGATCAGATTACCCAGCACCATCATAAGGCAGCACCTGACTTCTAGCCCCAGTCAGTATGAATGCAGCCTTCTGAAGGGTTTTACACTCTTTCTCAACATTCAGTCAACAGATATTTTTGAGTCTGTACTATGTACAGGCGCAAGGATCCAGAAATGAGCAAGACGGAGAAAGTCTCTACCCCTCGTGGAGCCCACATGCTAGTTGGTGACATTGGAGGGAACCACAACCAATAAACAAAGGCAGTCATTTCAGTGCCATGAGTGCTAAGAATACAGGGCAACGGGATAGAGAAGCTGAAGACTACTTTAGGTGGGTGGGCGGGGAAGGCCCTTCTGAGCAAGGGACATTTTAGCTGAGACCTAAAAAGTGAGAAGCAATTGGTCATCCACCGAGTCAAGGAAGGAGAACACCAGGCAGAAGGAACAGCACATGCCAGGTTCCTGAGGTGGGAAAGAGCTCCATGTGCTCAAAGCTTTATCTAGCACAGCACTCAGCTATACTATGTACAGGCACAAAGGACCAGAGAGTGAATATTTGAGGCTTTGTGGGACATGTAGTATATATCGCAACTACTTGACTCTGACATTCCACCACAAAAGCGACCACAGATGACACATAAATGAGTAAATGCAACTGAGCACCAATAAAATTTTGTTTACAGAAACAGGTGGAGGGCTGTATTGGCCCCGGGAGCTGCAGTTTGCCAGACTCTGGTCTAATAGGATGGCATCCCAGGTGCAGGTTCCAGAAGCAGACCCTGGTATGAAGACTCTGACAAGTCATTTCTTAGGAATGTGCTCCCGGAGGAAACCAATAAGAGGAGGGCAGAAAGCCAGGCAGGGGTGTGATTTCGGGAAAAGCCCCAGGCTCACTGTTCACTGTGCCTCTGAGTTTGACCCCTCTGGAGGCAGGGTTTGGGCTCTGGTCCTCTGACCTCAGTCCGTCATTGGTGAAGCGCCATCCCAGACGGGGCACCAGCTTAAAGGCACTTCAGGCACCCAGCAGGTGCAGTCTGGGCATCCCCGGTAGCCATGGGCCACCCACGGAAGAGAGTTGCTCCTGTGCCTGTCAGAAGGGAAAACACGCAGAAGGCAGGAGCGAGGTGCAACAATATAGTATAAGGGACTCAAAGGCATCACTACAGTGCTCTCTTCAGATGGGCTTCCCTGTGTCCACGTTCTCACCCCATCTGAGAGTGGGGATGAGTCCCTCAAAGCTCCCTTGTTACAGCAGGCAAATGACGTGACTCGCCTGCCTCAACACAGAAATGCCACCTTCACACGCGAAGAGCAGTGCACACAGCGGCCGGTTAACGATTTTGCATTTATTCCTTCTGGTCTCCCACCTGAAAGGGGCAGCTAGAAAGTACATGGGGCTCAGTGCCAAAACTGAGCTCCAGTCCAAACTCAGGCACTTGCAAGTTGTGTCCCCATCAGCAGGTTACCGACCCCTCGGAGGTCCAGTCGGCAAATATGAAGTGAGCGTTCTCTCTCTTGGAGCCGCTGTTCTACCTTCCAGACTCAGCTAATAGTCAAACCTCAATTTCTATATCTCTAAAATGGGATTAATAATATCCCACTACAAGTCATCTGTGATGAAGGTTAAATGAGAAAAAGATAAGGAGGCTCCTAGCATGATGCACATAGTAGGTGCTCAACCAATGCTAGTTGCCTCTCCTTCATTGGAAAGCTGTTTGTCTGTATCTCTGATGGTTCTCAAAAGCCTACTCTGTGTATTCTTGTGCTGTTTGGGTTACTCACTGAGCTTAGCCACAGACTTCTGGAGGCCTTTTGCCCTGTGCCCTGGACAAATCTGTCCCAGGACTCACCTGGGCCTTGCCTAATAGCCATAGTGATCTCTCTCACTTGTTCAAGCAACACATATTTATTGAGCACTTATTATGTGCCAGGCACCACTGAAGCCCCAAAGACACAGACTTCAGTAACAGTGAGTTAACGTCGAATGAGCACGCTAACAGTGCTCTCTGATTTCATCCTCCCCTAATCCCCGGAGGTAGGTTCCATGATGGGTCCCCATTTTGTAGGGGGGGGAAACTGAGTGTTACGAAGGTTATCATACAGTTAGGAAGCAGCAGAACCAAAACTTGAATGTATTTTTGATAGACTCCCCTAGCAGTGCCAGAACATTTAGCACTGTCCTGATGCCCGAAGAAAATAAAGGCTAAGGCTTGCCTAGTGCATACTGGGTCCAAGGCCTTTTAGACCCTTTATACGCCATCTCATTCTATCCTTTCCTCCAGCAATGCCAGATGTGTCCTGGGATCACCCCATTTTGCCAACAAGGTATCCAAAGTCCACAAAATTTAAGTCATTTCACCATCACCTCACAGCCTTGACTTCGTGGAGCTGGGGTTGAAACCCCAGATTTGTTTGACTCTAGGGCCTGGGGAGCAACCTTCTACACTTTTTTTAAATTACCCCCTCCCAAAAAAAAGCAGAAATAAAATAATAAGAATGAACATATATTGTGAGCTCTCTTTGTACCAAATGCTGGGCTTAGCACTTTTCTCCTTTAGCTTCTTTAAGCTCAAACCCCCCGCGGAGTAGGTGATATCCCTGTGCCCATTTTACAGATGAAGAAATGGAAAGGTAGCAAGGTGCACTCCCTGGCCTAGGTCACGCAAGTGTTATGCAATAGGAGCAAAATGCGATCGCAGGTGGGCGCGCCTCCCCAAGATCGCTATGATTCACCCTGCTCCCACTTCAAAAAGTTTCCTGAGCAGCTGCTCCTGGCCTGGGTTCTTGGGGCACGAATAGCAGCCAGCTCTCCCCTGCTCCTTATGAAGCAATGGGTGTGAGTGTAGCGTTGTGATGGGTTTGGAGTGAACAGAGGGGGCGGAGGGAAACCCAACATGCGTGTGGCCATCGCAGGGGCTCCGGCTCGAGTTCCTGGCCCAGCTGCCCAGGTCAGGGCTCCCTCCTTCTCCTTCCACTCCTTCCTTCATTCACAAGAGCTCTGCCACTTCAACAACGAGGCAAGTAGCTGGGGCGTGTTGAGAATGGAGTGTGTCTGTTCCGAGGTGCTTCTTGGATGTTGGACTGCCACCTCCATCTTAGTCATGCATGCCCATCTTTTTCAATCTAATGAACTCCAACCATCAGTGCAACTTAAGTTCGGCTGTCTGTTCGTGCATAGTTAATATTAAAAATGTACTAACAGTGTGGCTGAGAAATCAAATTATGCACATAAATATGCTGGCATAGCAGAGGCGGCGGCAGAAGCTGAAGTTAGCAACACTGATGCCAGTTCACATTTGCAAATCTCCCGTCAATCTGTCATTAAACATGTTATCAAATGATGATAAGTGTATGCTTCTTGCTTGCATTGGTGAAGCCGATTCCCGATGTTGATGCGCATTAATGGGATAATACGCATTAACATAGTTGTGCTTGGATGAACACAAAACATTTTTTATCTGTCTCAGTTTGTTTCCCCCTGTGGCCCCCAAGTAAGTGTTTTGTGTTATCAAATTGCCAAAAAAAAGGGGCGGGGGACATATTACTTTTAATTAGGAAACCTTGTTGTTGGTGGGGTTTTTTTCTTTCTAGCCCCCACCCCTCTATAATGCTTGTGTGTTGGCAATAAAAGATAGACGGACAGAGGAAGACAGCGAGAGAGAGAGAGAGAGAGAGGGGAGAGGAGCTCCACTGTCTTCTTTCAGTAAAACGATTAATGTCAGAAACTCAGAAGCTGGCAATTATGCTCTGTCTTAATGCACTGGCCTTTCATCTGGGGCCCTCGCTCTTGACAGGTCTGATCGTTTCAGTTCAGTGATATGAAAGGCAGCAGAGGAAATGATCATAGACATCCCGGGTCCGTCACGAGGGCCAGCACTGAAATGCCGCCCTGGCTCTCTAGCCTGACGCCGCTCAGTAGAGTCATAGGCGAGGGAGACAGATGGTGGCCCCGGGCATTGCCCAGACATAGGTGTCACAGCGCTGAGTGGAAAAGACGTAGCTACAACTGTTTTCCAAACTTGGGAACTGAGAAACTGTGCCAGCCCCCACAATGTGAGAAATGCTCTATTAAAAAGCCAAGCGATGTCCTTTTCCTCTGAAGACTGGGCACTCACTCAATCACAGGGATAAACACAAATGTAGACATTGATTTCGTGTAGCAATATTCAGTTCGAAGTCTGTTATCCTGATGATCCAAGATATAGCTGGATTCACTTTTGATCAGACTGAAAATTGAGAAATTCTTGAATGAACACTTAGACCTTCATGGCCCAAACAGTGGGCCAGTTCAATATTTGAGAAGGGTGCTTATGCCCAACTTTCTTTGTGAAGTGATTATCTGAACATCAGGATTCTATCCTTTCACAAGAGATCTGCTAGCACCCCTTTGAGAGTTGATTCTTTCATTCATTCATCCGTTCGTTCATTCAACACAGACACGTTGGACACCTACTATGTGCAGAGAACACTGTGGACCCAGGGAGTCATATGGATGTGATCCCTGCCCTCATGAAGCCTATGGTATTTGGGAGAAACATATATATTTTTAAATCATTACACAATAATTAATTGATTTCCATGATGAGAAGTGTAAGCAGAGGAGTATGGATTACGATGCGTGGAACAGTTACTTCTCCAGCTCAGCAGAAAGCGTTCTTTGCCATTTATAATGCCAGAAGGTTATTGTGTTTGGCCTTCCTGGATTCTTGTTTACATGTGTTTTAAAATTAACATTGACTTCTTGCCATTTGGTTTGTTCCTAAGTGGGGTGAGCAGCTTATTAATGATTGGAATTATTGTTGCTGTTATGAATGTGCTAATTAAAAGAAAATTCTGTCATGCAACTTGGTGAGGCAAGCACGAACCTTTCTAGTTGGAGATGTCAAGACTGTGAATGTGGAGAGCAGAGTGTGAAATCATAAAAAAAAGATGGAGTTCAGGATAAGGGAAAGAGTTCTCAAGATTCTCACCATCCTCTGTCGTAGATCACTTTGCAGGGCATTTCCTTACTCAGGACATGGAGAAAACCCACTTGTTTTTTGAGTGGGCATGTCACTTTTTAATTTTCTTTTTCATAGGCTGGAAAGAGCCAGCTCCTCTCAGACCTGATCCCCGGGGACATTTAGTCTTCCCCAAGTTCATTCATATATGTAATACATCTGAACTAAAAATCAGGTGCCAGACTCTAGGCTGGACACCGAGGCTGCCAGTATGACCATATACCACCCCTCCCTTGAGGGAAGCATGACATGGGGGACAAGGAGAATGCACAATTTCATTGCCTGGGCATGAGTGCCATGATGGGGACCATACAGGTGCTCATGAGAGGGGCACTTAACCTCATCAGTAGTAAGAAAAATTATTTTCTTTACATCATTGATAAGCATTTATTTAGCATATTCAATATACTGAACTTCATCAGAGACTAACATGGATATAATAATCGGAAGAGCTGATATATATTGAGAAATTATTTGGCACTTGGCCTCCTCCAGTACAGACCCTGCATTTGTCAGAACACCAGCCAGGGTCTGGCTCGCGATGGGTAGGCATTCCCGTGTGTGCCGACTTACTTCCCAAGAATTGTAATTCAGATGTTGGAGATGAAGGGGGAATAGGGAGGCAAGCGCAATGTACGGAGCATGCGTGTCTTCAGACCTGCCTTGGATTCAGAAAAATGAAACTGAGCCCAGTACCCCTCACAGAGTGAGCAGCTGTTGCTTAACTGTTGACTATCCCAGAAGAGAAGATGTTACTTAATTGTCTACAAGGTTAGTAAACTTGCATCGAAACTGGCAGGGGGTTTGGGAAATATTAAAGGGTCGCTCTGCCAGGGTGATGGTATTTTGGATTCCTTACTCTTCTAAAATTATTTCTACTTGCTCATGTCACTTTGACAACAAATAAAATTCATAGTAGCTGATAGTAGAAGTCATTTTTTAATCAATATTTTTCTTATTTTACCTAAATTACTCAACCTGAATGAACCCTTAAAACTTTTCATGACTTTTCTGCCATCTTTTTTCCTCTAAGGGCACTCCAAAATGGAGAATTTTATATTCTAACAAGGAATCTTTCAGATCTTCTCCCTTCATTTGTTAGAGCAGCCTGCAATCTTTTATCTTAGAGCTCCCTTTTGTATGGTCATCATAAAACTCCCTCCAGCCATTCCCAGGAGACGGGCCATAGGAAGCCATCATAAACATGATGTAAACATGATATAAAAAGCTGGCTTTAGGTTTGTAGATTTCTCCCAGTGTCAAAAGCAAGTTACTGGTGAATATGTTTTAAACTTACACTGATGTTAAGATTTCTGTTAATAGAAACCTGTTTTCTCACAGCCATATTTTTTCACAAAATCTTGGATAATGAATAGTCTTGGCATCTCATCAACAGAGATCAAAAGGATCACTCATTTATCCATTTGACATATTGATTAGGGGCCTACTATTGCCGGACACTGTGGCAGGTTCTGGAAATTCAACATTGAACAAAATAGGGACACATCTCTGCTTTCAGGAAGGTGACACTCTAGTGGGGGAAGACAAATCATAGAAAATATATGATAAGTATCGCGAAAAAAGAGGGAGGGAGGTGAGTTTAGACAGGATGTTTAGGGAGAGCTTGGCTGAGGAGGGTACATCTGAATTGAGACCTGAATATATTGGAAGAGGAAGCCATGTGGAAATGTGGGGAGTTGGAACAAGTCAGGGCCAATAATCATAGCGACTAGAGAAGTCATAAGAGCAAGAATTCCATGATCAAAGAATCATTGAAAATTGAAATGATCAAAAATGTTGCAATAAGAAAGACCATTAATTACAATCAGGGACTCAAAAGGTGATGAAATCTAAGAATTTTCTACATTGCTATTCTTAGACTATAACTTCTGATTGTGTCTTCTAGAAATAATGCGAGGAGTTACAGATGACCTGAGAATGATTATTTTTTAATCTTGAGGATCAGTTGCCACAGTGTAAAAATGAGAGAAATTTACTTAAAAAAACAGATTTTCAGCTTCTCTTGAAAAATTGGAAAAATTGGGGCACTTGGCTGGCTCAGTCAGTTAAGTGTCTAACTTGTGATTTCAGCTCAGGTCATGATCTCAGGGTCGTGAAATCAAGCCCTGCATCCTGCTCCGTGCTCAGCAGGGAGTCTGCTTGAGGATTCTCTCTCTCCCTCTGCCTTTCCCCCCAAAAGAATAAGTAAATAAATCTTAAAAAAAAAAGAAAAATTGGAAAAATTGTCAAAGGTGGTCCCACATTTCCACATGGAATTAGTTCGAACGAAAGAACATCATTCCTTTCAGACAGGATACACACTCTTCATTTTACCCCAGTCCTCACCACTTCCTACTACCTTGCACCAACACACAGCATTCATTTATATTTTTTTGCATAGCTTCTATAAGCTTTTAAGATTGTGACTACAATTTTACAGGTTTCCCTTAACACTTCCTGCTCATTTGGGTGGTTATGTGATTACTCAAATGTTACCTTACATCTATCACTGAGCTTAAAAGTCCTCTGAACCAAGAGCTAAACTATTTGTTTATTTAACAAGCATTCATGTCGACTGTGAAATGTAATGTGCTAGAAAATAGATGGTCAGAATTAAAAGACACAGACCCTCTTCTCATGGAGCTCATTGCTTATTGGGGAATAAAAATATAATTATAATAATGTACTCCATAATTTTTACAGCTATTCTTTTTAAAAATTTTAATCCCAACACAGTTAACATACAGTGTTACATTAGTTTCAGATGTACAATACAGTGACTCAGCAATTCTATATATTCCTCAGTGCTCATTATGAGAAGTGTGCTCTTCATCCCCATCACCTATTTCACCCATCCCCCACCACCCTGCCCTCTGGCCACCACCAATATGTTCTCTACAGTTAGGAGTTTGTTTTTCAGTTTGCCTCTTTTTTCCTTTTTTCATTTGTTTTGTTTCTTAAATTCCATATATGAGCAAAATCATATGGTATTTGTCTTTCTCTGACTGACTTATTGCACTCACCCTCTAGACCCATCCATGTCATCGCAAATGGAAAGAGTCCATTCCTTTTCATGGCTGAGTAATATTCCATGGTATACATATAGCATCTCTTCTTTATCTTTGATGGACTCTTTGGCTGTTTCCATAATCTGGCTATTGTAAATAATGTTGCAATAAACATAGGGGTGCATACGTTTTTTAAAATTAGTGTTCTTATATTCTTTGAATAAATACTTAGTAGTGTGATTACTGGATCATATGGTAATTCTATTTAATTTTTTGAGGAACCACCGTACTGTTTTCCACAGTGACTACACCAGTTAGCATTCCCACGAACAGTGCCTGAGGGTTCCTTTTTCTCAACATCCTCATCAACACTTGTTGTTTCTCGTGTTTTTTATTTTAGCCATGTCCAAAGCAATCTACAGATTTAGTGCAATCCCTATCAAAATACCAACAGTATTTTTCACAGAACCAAAATTGACAATCCCAAAATGTATTTGGAACCACAAAAGACCCTGAATAGCCAAAGCAATCTTGAAAAAGAAAAACAAAGCTGGAGGCATCACAATCTCAGGCTTCAAGTTATACTAGAAATCTATAGTCATCAAAACAGTATGGTACTGGCACAAAAATATACTCCATAATTTTAAAGTGCTTTTCACACATTCATAACACTCTGAGATCTGTTACCGCATTGGGTCTCCTCAGCAATCTGGGAGGGAGGAAACAACGTTATTGGCTTTATCATTGGTAGATGCAGAAGGGTAGGTACAGAGAAGTGGAGATGTGTGTCCGGATGACAGGCACCAGTGTCAAGCCAAGATGAGAGCTATAGTTGATATCCATTCTCAAAAGGTTCTGTGTTGCTAATCGTAATCTGCAAAGTGTGATTTTTTTGTCAGGGGTCAACAAACCCAGCCCACCACTTGTTTTTGTAAATAAGTTTTACTGGAACACAGCCATGCTATTTGTTTACAAATTATCTATGGAGGCTTTCCTGTTCTAATAACAAAATTGAGAGAATGTGACAGAGACGATATGGCCCACAAAATCTAAAACATTCACTACCTGTCCTTTAACAGAAAAAGATTGTCAATCCTCGCCCTACATGGTAAATGCTTGGTAGGGGTAGGGGTGAGGAGATGGGGGGAAGCTACATTGCCATGCTCCCCCCGCCAAGAACTTAAAAATTGAAGGGAAGGTCACCAATCCATGGTGGGGGAAGTTGACCACCCCTAAACATACCTGTCAGAAATGCTAAGAGCAAACTTAGGGGCTCAATTGGGATACTCAGTTGTACACCATGAATCTACACCAGCTAACAGTTTTTAAAAAATGCATTAAATGTTAAGACATGGCTCATGAAATCACCCAGTGGTCCAGAGAATCAGATGTGAAGACCATGCAGCCAGGACCCATGCCCAGAGTACGGCCAAGCTTGAGCCAGCAGAGCCATGCCTGCACCAGCAATGCACATAGACGCCTATCCCATGCTGCCTGTGCAGGACACTTGACCTTGAACCACCTGCCTCTGAAGCACAGGTAGTTTCCACACAGTCAGAATAGGGGCTGCCCTGAGCCCGCTTCCTCACAATATACTTCTGACTCAGAGCCTTCCATTGGTGCATTGGATGAGTGGCCCCTGGGTCCTGTGCCTAGATATTAGTTGCAAGAGAAACTGGGAGGCAAGGTCTTGATTTCTGTCTTGAAGAATACCTTCCTTCCGATCAAATTATTGAGGCGTTGACACTGTGGCACAGACTGTGTTCTTAATGTTTGAAGAGAAAAATATACATCACAGAAATAGGGTTAAAATAACATTTTTTAAGAAAAAAAAGGGAACAGATTTGGAATTTTCATCAGGGTGCAACAGAACTCGTCTGTGGGAAAGGATATCTTTGACCACTGGACACTGAGGGTCTGGCCTGTGATGGAAAACATCTCGTTTATCACCATCTTAATAGTAATAAGTACTAATTACTGAGACTTTGGGTGCATTCGGCTAGGAGGGGAGCATGATTATTGACCACATGTTACGGATGATCACGCTGAAACATGGTGGGCTGGTAGGTCTACACTTGCAGAAGATAGAAGAGATTTCAATCTGGAGCAGTTTGTACCTTAAACCTTCGCCCTGGCAAGGAGGAAATTTTTGTCCATTACTTTGGAGCATTTCTGCATCCAGTAGCAAAGCAACCAGGATGGCCTCTCTGGCCTCTCATGAGCTCTTGCTGACGGCCATCTGAGGTTCATCCCCTGGCCGATCAATAAACATAAGCCACTCCCTGGCTAGAATTTGCTTTCCCACGCTGCATGTGGACTCATAGTAGCTGCGCTGCTCAGTACAGGAGCTGATGACTTATTGAGAGTGTACATTACATCAGGTTCCATAGCATGAGCTTACTTAAACCCCTCAAAAACCCTCCTGTCATTTTCATATTGGGACGGAGTTGTAGAGAGCTGACATGATTTGGCCAAGGTCCCACAGCTAAGTGGCAGAGCTGGAATCAAAGCCCCATGCCTCTGGGGGTGTGATCATCCTCCTATGTGTCCCCTGGTGGACATAGAATTAGGGACACCTTTGGTTCAGGCCTCGTTCTTAGCATTTGGGGCATCCACAGTCAGCGAGACTTTAATTAGGTTAGGTAGGTAGGTAGGTAGGTAGGTAGTTTTAATGATATAAGAATCACCCCCCAAAACAAGAGCAAGGACTTGAAATTCTCATCCATCTCCACAAAGCTCGTGTTCTTTAGTGCTAACTAGATGAGCATTTTTCATCTCTGTGGCATTTCTCTACTTTTTCCATATAAATTAATACATAGGAATTCCAGAATAAACTTGGACTCCTGCCCCTTGCTGGAAACAGGAGGCTGATCAGTCTTGGAGGTTGTTCACCGTGAATGGGCACTGTTGAGAGGTGTGAAGGGAAGACTCTGGAATCAGACTGCCTGGTTCTGGATCCTACTCTGCCAGTTACCAGGTATGTGCTCAATGGTATGCTGGCAAATGGTTTAATGACTGGCTTCCCAAGGAAAACAAGCCCTGATCCATACTGCTTAATTTCTGTGGTGTTAAGTGGTCTCACTGTGGGAAGACACGTGCACAGTCAGCTCTCATGATCTCCGTGAGCTGGAACAAGTTGGGTCTAAGCATGCTGGCCAGTCTCTTAGTCTCTCTGAGGCAAAAGGTGAGGATCTACCTCCAGGTTTCTCAAAAGGATTAATGAATAATGTGGTGAAGCTGTTAGCACTGCCTAGCCCTGTGGTAGACTTTCACTCAAGGGCATTATTTCTAGCTGGGATTCTGTGGGATCCGTAGATCCCCAAAGCCTTCTGCCTCAATTTTATTACCTTCAAAATAGGAAGAGAATACTTTCCCTGCCTCTTTTCACAGTATTGTAAAGATCAAGTGAAATAATCTACATCAACTGTTTTGGAAGGTTACAAGCTTATAAAAAAAAGAATAATTTTATTAAAATCAAATCAAAACCCACAGAATGAACTTTTGCTAGGCACAAATTATACAACTGAGTCATAATTTTTAGTTCTTTTTCTTGAGCTTTCAGGCTCTCCTCAGGTCCTGGTGCTAATTCTCATTTAGAAGCTGTTGAATTGAGAGAGGTCTGGAAATTCACCAGTTCAGTGAAACATTCAGTCCATCAAGAGGTTCTGAGAGTCTTTGGGGTTTAAGTCCTTTTCATCTTTTAGCCCTCAATCCTCTAATCCTTGTTGTGGGGAATCTTCAATTATCCCTGTTTTTAGTCTTTATTTCTCAACTTTCCCTTTGAAAAGCAGGATATCCATCATGTCTTAAAAGATGAAGGCAGTAGCAAGTCTGCCTTCAACAATGCCACATTGGTTGCATAAAGAAGCCTGTCATCTCTGTTCCTTGAGGCCCCAATGGGGCGTTCTCTTAAAATTTGCTAGACTCTTTGCTCAGCCCTCTCTGTGATCTTGAAGAATGCAGTATTTAGACTAGGATCTTGGCATTTTCCACTCAGCACGCTTCTGCTTAGTCACTGGGCTTGGGTTTTGTCTCCGTTCCTCCATTTGCAAATAGAAATGCTTGATCAATGCTTTGCCAACCCAAATTCATAGACTAACACTAACGGTCACAGATCATTTCCATTCACAGGCATAGCCAGACCTCTGGATTGTAGGGCAGCACAAGAGTTATGAGCATGTGTTCAGCAGTTCAATATCCTGCAGTTCCAATCTTGAACCTACAACCTGCTGGATGTGAATTCTGGGTAAACTACTTAAACTTTCTCCATCTCAGTTTTTCCTATAAGAATGTGAAGAAGAAGAAGAAGACCTACAACAAGGTGTAGTCCAGAAAGTTCAATGAGTAAATACATATATAAGGGTTTAGAATATGTCCTGGCTAACACTAAAGAAAAAAGGGGGGAGCCTGGGTGGCTCAGTAGGTTAAGCATCCGACACTTGGTGTCAGCTCAGGTCACGATCTCAGGGTTCCTGAGATCTAACCCTGCGTCAGACTCCACACTCAACTTGAAGTCTGCTTGTCCTTCTCTCTCTGCTCCTTTCCCCCTTGCTCATCTGCTTTCTCTCTCTCTCTTTCTCTTTCTCTCTCCCTCTCTCTCAAATAAATAAATAAGTGAATAAATTTTTTTTAAAAAAAGAGAGCTTTAGCTATTATCACCATAAAGCAATGTTTCCCTAATTTGACTCAAGTGAAATTCATACTTTTTGCCATATCTGCATATCCTTTGGGCTCTTATTTACTTATTTAAATACTTTCATTAAAGAGGAAATTTGGGGGCGCCTGGGTTGCTCAGTCGTTAAGTGTCTACCTTCAGCTCAGCTCATGATCCCAGGGTCCTGGGATCGAGCCCCGCATCTGGCTCCCTGCTCCGCGGGAAGCCTGCTTCTCCCTCTCCTGCTCCCCCTGCTTGTGTTCCTTCTCTTGCTGTGTCTCTCTCTGTCAAATAAATAAATAAAATATTTAAAAAAATAAAAATAAAAAAATAAAGAGGAAATTTAATTAATCATTAACCTAGGTTGAAAACCAGTATCACTTGCCCCCAAAAAAGGCGCTAATGGCAAAAAATAGGTAGATAGATAGACAGATAGAAAGACAACTCAACAGTGTTTTTACATCTGACCAGACCCTGATGCCTGCCTAAGTCTTGAAGCTAAGCTCTGCTCTGCCTTTGTGGTGGTAAAGGTTAGAAAGTGTTAGTGGGGGGTTAAATCCTTGAACTTGACCCTTGAACTGAGACTTTCTTCTTGGGAAGGAGTTAGAAGCAAATCTAAAACAGAACTGCCTTTCACTCTATAGTTCTGGTTTTTATTGCTGAGTTGATGTCCCTCCTAAAGCTTCTCACACATACCCAGTGATGTGCACCCCATGGTTTGGTTAAGATGGGGCTGTGGGATCCATTACCACCCAGGTCCATGATGACTGCAACAAACTCCAAGTACTTTGATGGATATTATTCTTGACGACTTTCTCCTCTCAAGCCAGTTCTCATTATCCAGATGTCCTCTCTCGAATTAAAAAAAAAATAATAAAATAAGGTAGTTTGCTTTCTTCCTCAGTTCTTCAGATCGAGATCTGGGTTCACATCTTCTCTGAAGTCCAGAGACTGATGTCTCATTGGGGAATTTGGAATTTGCTCTAGGCTTCCCCATGCTGAGCAGCCCACCTCCTGACTCAAAGAAAAGATCAGACGTCAGTGTGTGTTAGAGGGATGGTGTGATCATGTAGTTTAGTTGCCGTAAAGTTTTACGATTAAAAGACTACAATCTATTCTATAGCATGGTCACGCAGCATGCAATATGCCCGCAGTTTCCAGTATTTAAGAATTAAGCTCCTGCAAATTAAGCACTGCATGGTGATCTCCCACATCAATTGGTAAAGGCACGGCCGTGGTGGGGAAGGAGCTGTGTAAACAAGCGGGGCCAGCTGGACTAGCGTTTCCAGGGATAGCTCGTCTCTAGTCCTTCCCTCCCACACTCCCTATTTCTGAAAACACAGGCTCTGAACTATCTTTGCCCTTTATCGTAACTCAAGTTTGTTCTGTTCCTCCTTGGTTTGAGGTTAAAGCCATCTTCCTAGAAACTCCTTTATAATCCTGGCCCAAGGTTAAGGTTAAAGTGATATAAACACAGACATACAACTCTTATCTTCCCCCTGTTCAAGGCAATTGCAAGTTTTGCGTAGTCACCCAAGTTTCTCATGCAAGCTGGGAATTTTTTCCCCTCCAAGCAAACTAAATGAGATGACACAAGTTTGAGAATTTCTGCAGGGCCAAGGGCCCCACCGCAAAACGGACTTCAGAGTCTGCTCATTATAGAGATGAGAAAAATAGAGCACAGAGAGGAAATTGTTTGCGCAAAGCAAATCCAGGGTCTTGATTCCCAATCCGTTTACCGCAGACAACTCCAAGACAGAGAAAGGCACATGATATTAGCAACCCCCTCACAACACCCTGTGACCCCTAATCATTTAGTGACACTGGCAGATTATATCACCTTATCTCAAGCGTTACCATGTTCAGGGTGCCTGGGTGGCTCAGTCGTCAAGCATCTGCCTTCGGCTCAGGTCATGATCCCAAGGTCCTGGGATCGAGCCCCGCATCGGGTTCCCTGCTCAGCGGGAAGCCTGCTTCTCCCTCTCCCACTCCCCCTGCTTGTGCTCCCTCTCTCGCTGTCAAATAAATAAATAAAATCTTAAAAAAAAAAAGAGTTACCATGTTCTTATAATCTCCTCCCAGTACAACGGGATCCAGTATACTTCAAGAAGTAGCAAGAGGAATGATGTCGGGAAATAAATTCACTATGAATGATAAAACCTCATATATAGAAATTTTAGGGCAAAATAATTCAACGAAAAAAGCCATAGCGTCTTGGTACAATTTCTGATCCATTGACTACAGTATTACTTGGGCAGGTCATTGCCAAGCACTAGCAGTTTCACTATCTGAGTTTGAATCTAGGTCCTATTACTTAATAACTGTGTCACCTTGAGCAAGACATAACTTGTCCAAGCCCCTGTTTACTCGTCTCTCAAAGGGAGACTGAAACAAGATCTACTTCCTAAGGCTCTTGTGTGAAGTAAATGTTATCGTCAGATCTGTGTCTGACACACTGAAAACACTAAATAAATATTGTCTGTAATTATCATGTGACCTATTTAAACATCCATCAACCCTGGATCATCTACTGTAGAATTTAATGGCTTCCTCCGTATATGAGAGGATTGGCAATGAAATTATACAAAACGTTAAACCTAATTCTTGTTCTCTTCTTTCTAGACAAGCAAGTAGGAAAAATCCTGTAACCATAAAGGGACCCCTTACATGAGTGGGGCTCCAGCTCTATTTCTCCAGCCTCTGGCCACCACAGTCCCATCGTGGGTGATCTTCCTCCTTAGAGTGTCTTTCACCCCCAAATCTGTAACACCCCTTTTTCTTCCAATTAGAAGAGCATTTGTACATTCATATAGACAAGGGTTTTTTCCAGAACCCACCACATGCCAGGTACTCTGCTGTGCACCAAGACATTAATGGTAAACAAAAGAAGCTCTCATGTTCTTACAGTCTAGAGGAAAGAGGCAGAAAAATCAGCAAATCAACAAACACACACACAAGATGATTTCTTGCAGTGCCATCACAAGATAGAGAGTAGTAAGTGGCATGCGTTAGGGTATGAGTTGAGTGCATGGGCTATCTTGATAGGGTCATCAGGGGAGCATCTGAAGAGGTGAGCTTTTTGCTGAGACATAAGTCAGTAGAAAGAGCTGGCTTCAGAGATCTGGGGAAGGAATGTTCCAGGCACAGGCACCAAGCAAGTCTCTGATACAAGAAAGAGCTCGGCTTGTTTGAGAAACAGAAAACGGGGCAAGAGTTGGGGTGAGGAGGGCGAGGTTGGGAGCTGGGCAGGTGCCTGAGGGCAGAGTCATGCAGGCTGCTCAGAGGGAGGCAACAGAAAGTCATCCGAGAGTTGTGAGCCTGGGGGGACGGCGTCTAACTAACCCTCGGAAAGCATATGTCCAAAGGTAACTGGAGCGAGGGCAACAATGGTACAGCGCAGCTCAGAATCCAGTCTCTCTTCTCTCAAAGTCAAATAAATAAATTGCATGTTTTTGTCCTTAGAAAGGGTTGCTTACAAATTATTTGCAACACCCCTGATAACTATCCAACACCTACTTTTTTCTCATTCTTAAGCGGTATATGATGTGCCTCTGTCGAGATGAGAACCTATATATCCCAAAAGGATTTGTGGGAGTCACTTTTTGTCTTATAAACAGACTCTAAGAGGCTCCCAATGTCTGTGAACTGCCCAATCCCACCAGTCAGTGCTGAAGTCATCCCGGAGTAGGCAGGGAAACTTGGAGTCTGGGCATCATCTTATTCCCGGGCGAGCCCCCAGCTGAAAAGATGATGGACAGTTAACTATACCCCATCTGCTTCATTAAAGAGATCCACCGTACCCTATTTTATGACAGAACTGGGGTGTTTGAACACAATTTGAAATAGTCACACTAACAAGGTCAAGTAAAATTGAGGGAGCTAATCAGATAATTCACATCCCTCCTCCTAAGATTTTACATCAAATAACTTAAACTGCTATTTCCCTTAAATTATAATTTCCACATAATGCATTGTCCTCCATAATTATGATACATAGGTCCCACATAAAAATATATTCTGCATAGATATCATAGATCTGATTGCCTTTTAAAAAAACATTTATTATAGAATAGGTGAATGGGTTTCTTCTTTATTTTGCTCCTTTAAAAATGTGTGCTATTTTTATTTTTTGTCTCATGTGGGACTACTCTATATTTCTTTCGTCATTTTTGTTGCCGACATTGTCTTTTTAGCATGTTTTTAATTCTAAGTCGAACCGATTATTCCCCACCCCACCCCTGTGCAGTTTTGCCTCTTGATTCTCCCAGTTGCTATACAATGAGTCAGCCCAGTTTCGCTCTATGTACGGAGCCCCAATGGATAAGCCATCCTTGGCCTTTGACAGAACTCAGCAAGCAAGCTCTCAACAACGAAGTTTGAATTTTGGCCGTGCATCCTTATTTGCTGGTAAGCATCGAAGAATTTAATTAGGTGGCTACAATTGGAGAGTTCTTACTTGGACAATTCATTTTGCCCCATAATCTCCAGATGCCAGAGGACACCGGCTTCTCAACGATCTACAGAGCTCACCAGATCACCAAGGATGACTCATTGCCCGATGCGATTGCTTAGTTTTATCCTCGAAAACTTAAAAACCTTAAGAAGTAAAATAAAATGGAATTTAAAAAATGAGACACAGGCATGTTTTCCTCTCCAGGGTGTATCTTCTTTACTTCCTCCGTGCTGTTCGTCTAATTCCCTGCCAGGGGAGTTCGCCTGTAACCCAGCCATCACACAAAAATGTGCCAAAGACACTTGCGAATCAAGTGTGTATTTCTCCCGACAACAAAGCCAGCAATTTTCAGATTTTCATTAAGTACAGCCCCCAGCGAACCCTCACTACCTGTTTTAGTAACTTCCCACAGACTTTCACATTTTGGAAGATTCTGTAGCATTGTTTCATGATGATCTTTAGGAGAGAGAGCGTGGAAAAAAAAAAAAAGGCATAGCAAATGTCAAACCTCAGGATGTATTCAAGGGGCCTTCAAGTCAGTACCAATTCAGGATCCGAAAAATCACTAAAGCACTTACATCCCAATGTATGCCTTTTAAGGTCAGAAATATAAAATCATTCAGGACATCTTGTTCTGTTCGAGGTCCTTTTCATTTTCCCATCCTAATGGCAGTTGCTCAAACTTCTTGAGAAAGGCAACTTTTGATGCTCACTTGCAGGAGATTTTCTTGACAAAAGATTTGAAGTGTTCGTGTTTTCTTTCTTTTCTTCTCACTCTCTTTTTAATCTGAAACTTAATATTTTTGATCTCTTCTATATAAGATACAATGAGTTATTCCTCCCCACACGCTTTTTCTTTTAAAATGAGTGGCGCCTGCCTGTTGTCAGTATGATTTTGGCGAGTGAGTGAATATAATTAGCCGCAGATCAGCTCAACACATCAGTCAATGTCATTAACTGGGCAAACATTCTAATTTCAAGTTTGCTTCTGAGAGTCTAACTGTTGAAACCATACAGCTTAGGCCAGATCTCTTTGGGGATTTGCAGAGAAGACAAGAAAGAGACAAAGGGTCAAGATTGGTCATTTGTCCTCATTTCATCCCAGGGGAAGATGTAGTGGATTTGTTTTTGTGGATGCCACAACCCTAGGGTAGGAGGACTATAGACAGTGATTTCCAAAAGAGAAAAAGAAAGAAATATTAGAAACAATGTCACATAGCAGATGGAATATGCACCTCAAAATCACCGAGACTGAGCTCAAATTCTTTCTCAAGGGCTGTGTGACCTTCAGCAGGCTGCTTAACCTCTCTGAGTCTTATTTTCCTCAACTGTAAAATGAAGATTACAAAA
The DNA here is from genome assembly GCF_009762305.2 of Zalophus californianus. Taxonomy (NCBI): domain Eukaryota; kingdom Metazoa; phylum Chordata; class Mammalia; order Carnivora; family Otariidae; genus Zalophus; species Zalophus californianus. The sequence goes on from NC_045602.1 coordinate 131,537,018, forward strand.
TACCTACCCTACCGGTTTGCCAGGAATATGAAACATTCGGCGACAATGAGGGGCCTGGCTGGTCCAGTTGGTGGAGCATGTGACTCTTGATCTCAGAATTATGAGTTTGAGCCCCATGTTGGGTAGAGAGATCACTTAAAAAAAAAAAAAATCTTAGAAAAAAAATCCTTAACGATATTCTCAGGGTGCAGTCGTAAATTCTCAATAAATGTTAGTCTCTGCCCATCCTCCAAGTGAAACAAAGGTTTGAATATTTATACTCGTAGAAAACACTTCAACCCGGTGCCACAGAAACAAGACAATAGGAGGAGATCCTATGCCACCTCAGCAATAACAGATGAGGGTTTGCAAAAAACGACATTCTGTTCAGAGGGTGCTCCTTCCCTTTACACCGTTCCTTAGTTGCTTGGCAACTTTCCTCCAGTCATCCTGAAAAGCACAGGGCCCCTTTCAACTCCCCACATCCGGGTTTTTTTTAAGAAGGAGCCTTCTATTAGGAGAAAATTCACCTTTGTGGCGATGCCATGTGAGGGAAGAAAAATATACATTTTAAAAGGCACTGCAGCCAACAAGAATACATCTCTCATTGAGTACTCGGCGATGAGATGATCATAACATTTAAATCAGTTCTGAGAACTTTTCCTTTAAAAGGAAAAGGGGGGAAATCCACTCGTTGACTACCCAGGGAGGCCAAGGGGGAGCTCAGTTACCATAGAGATTTCATGCTGGCAAATGGTGTTGGGGAGCAGATTGGTGTCTGTTAATTTTTTTTTTTATTTGTAATTTATGTGTGTTGGCTCATTCTCCGAGCCAGTCCAGATTTTCCTGTTTACCTGCCATTCCATGTGATGACAGTGCCACGATTCAGCCCCGTCTTCAATTTGTAAACATTATGGAGGGTCAGGAGGACAGCCGAAAGCACGTGGAGAGGGCCCCCGCACTTGGTTTTTGCCTGATGATGGCAAAGCCTTGGGGAGATGATGCAGGGATTGCCGGAAGGAAAGAAGAAACTTGCAAAATTCTCAACAATAATCTAGATAGTTCCGAGACCCATTCTGGTCTTTAAAAAATCTGGTTTCCTAGAACCTCTTTAAAGACTATTTATGATTCTTTGGTGAATGCAAAGATAAATAAATAAATAAGAAGGAAGTCTGTCTGTCTTACCCTATCACCCTACGGCAAACACAGTCCTTGGAAATAAACTGTCTTTGCTGCCTAAACGGCTAAGTAATTGTCTTTCCACCAGTGCGTGGATGCTGGGTGGGATGTTACTGGTGTTTTTTTGAGCCTTGTTCACTTCCCTGGGATTAGGCCCCTGGAAAACGTCAGCCCTCCCGGGGATTACATCCAGACAGTGCCATATTAGCAAGAAAAGAGTAAGGAGATTAATCCTTTTTAGACACCATCCTTTAGTCTCAGTGAGCCATGGACTAGGAAAGGCAAACCTTCGAGATGGGCTTCAGCTGGATGTCAACTAATAAATACTCATTTCCATAAAATTTAAATGAACCCAGTAAAATCTACCTCTTGCTGTGCAGGAACCCCATCTCATTACTCAAAATAGCAGCAATGTAATTATTGGAAACCACACCCTCCACACCAAGGTAGTGAAGTCGCAGCAAATTTGCACACGCCTGGGCCCTGCCGTGGAAAGAAGTAGCTGGAATGCTGCGGGTTCCTTCTGCCGTAGGCCATACCCTCCCTCCAACTACACGTACCTGATAAAATAATAATTGTCAAATGCAGGGCTGCATTTTGATTAGCCGAAAGACACGGCAAAGATTTCTTTTTCTTTCAGTACACAGAGGCAACTGCCCAAGTACTTAAATACATAAACACTGCATGTGCAGCTGAAGAAAATGCCGAACTTTAGACGCCCACAGAGATGGACTGATTTACCGCCCCGGCTGAGTTTTGCATCCTCTTTGCATTTTAAATGACCTTTAAGCAATGATGAGGTCTGTCTTGTTAAGACTTAATTACTTAATTAGAGAAGCCGTTTTTCAGTAGACAAATATTTCCCTAAAAAACCCATCTTTTAATTTTAAAAAGACTGCATTTGATTTTAGACAAAATGGGAAGCTGTTTTATATTTTCATCTTTAACGACAAAACTGGAAAATGGTTTCAACAAACGCTGAGGCCAAGTGCATTTTTCCATAAACCCTGAGTAGCATCTCAGGCAGCTATTCCCTAACACAGTGGATCGATTGACATTTTTCTCAGTCAGTTGAGAAATGCTCAAACTTCCACATCATCTGGAGATCCAGGGCCCTCGTAACATTTCTCTGAGTTTCCCAGAAACTTTATTTTTCTTTGTCACTTCTGGCTACAATGGGGAGGCAATATGGCGCCATAATAAAAGAGCTAGATGCTGGAATCAGACTGTCTAGAATTAACTACTGAGAGACCTTGGACAAGATAAGTAACCTCTGCGGTGCCTCAGCTTACCCCACCTGCAAAATGGGGGAATTAGGTCCTACTGTATCGGGTTGTGGTGGGGATTGAGTAAGTTAAGCTTTCGAGCCCTTCCAAACAAGGTTGGCCGTGTAGTAAGTGCTCAATACATGTCTGCCATTGTTAATTTTGTTGCTACCGCATTGCTTTTCGCTTCTCTTTATACTGACTAACCTGTCACTTCCCTGGTGTTGACCTGAGACATAAGACCTTTCTCCTTAATTATTGACCACCCCTTACCTCTACATATTATAAATCAAACAACACAGTCTTGCAGTTTTTTAAATCAGGAGTGGAGGTGATTAGAACAAACAATGTCATATTTAGTTTGAGAGTTCCCTGTAAGTAGAATGCATATAATCATGCCATATCATCATCCTACTTGTGACACACATAATATTGGAGAATAATTGAAAAGTCCCTCTAGCCAACCATGTTGCTGTTTCTGCCCCAAACCATGTCACTGCCCCATGGAAAAGCAAAACAAAACAAAACAGAACTTCTCTCTTAATGCTGCAGAAAAGTCAGCCTTCAATTGACTTTACACAGCAAAGATGTGAATGAACTTTTTAAAGGCTGATAACACCTCCTGGACCATATTTGTTTCTGCCCCGCCTTGGTTTCGGTAAGAAAAAGGGAGTGAATGGAACTGTGTGAATTAAGCTCTGCTCTCCCCAAAAGGCCACAGTCTGCTCCCAATTTAAATAGCCAAGATTTGTTTCTTGCCTTCTTTCCTGGTGCAACAGTCATTCCGCTTGCTGGGTAGAGGAGCGCCTGCCCTGAAGCACGCCGACCTATCCCAGCCAGAAAAGATCGACCAGCCACGTGAGAAATACTCCTTCCCAAATTTCAGGCAACCACAAGTTCCTCCTCGTTCCCTGCTCCCATACTCTCAGCTCTGGCTCTAGGTGGGCCCCAAGGGGATGCCTCAAAGATCTCACCTTGAGCATGGCTTGGTCTCGGGATCTGGCTCCTCACTGGGCATCGCATATGTACCCTCTAGAAATGTGCTGGGCTGTAAATAACAGAGGATCCCGTCCTCACGGGTCCTAAACCACAGATGCTGTTGTTTCTCACCTAACAAGGCAGCCACTCCGGAGGTGCTGAGGCTGTACCATGTCAGGGTCCCTGGGGTTCTCCTGGCCTTACCCTCATGCTTCGTGATACAATCAATATATTGCTCTGTGAGCATCACAACCGTGTGCAAGGCAAGAAGACTGGGAGGGACACCACCCAGCTCATCTGCTCTTCTTGCCAGAAAAGCAAACCTTTCCTCGGACCACACCTCCTCCCTTGGAAGAATTCTGTTAGCATCTTATTTGCCAGAAATGGGTACTCAGCCACACGTAGATGAAAGTAAAGGGGAGACAGTGAGTATTTTGCTCTCCAAGCCCCTGCAGGGAGGAAGCAACCACCAATCCAAGAGGACCAGCCACACCAGAAAAAGACCCAAGATTTATAGATTTGAAGTGGCTGATTTCTTGCTATTGACTCTCTCTCTGCCTATCAGCTACATGATGCCAAGAGTCTGCAAGAAACCTCGGGGAGAAAAAAAAAAAATCAGTGAAATATTTAGATGATTTGCCGGCACAGAGAACTTGCCATTGGCAGCGAAGATTTATTAAGCAGGCTACAAAACAAGATGTCATTAAACAGTTTGAAAGCATGCCCTCGTAATTAAGAAAGGAGAAGCTTTCTAATTTGGGTAATGAAATCTGTGGCTCAGATAAACGTTCATTTTATTAATATTTATTGTGTGCCTACTGTGTGCCAGGTACTATGGGCTCACTCCATTCACTAGAACAAAAAAGTCTCCCTAACGCCAAACCTACTGGTGGTAATCGCTGTCATTTTTTGGATACCGTTGCTATGCCAAGCACCACACTAAACATTTTACATAACAAAGGTTTGTCCTCACGACAACCCCAAGAAGTAGTAATTAAAGCCGTCAACTTATACGGAGTGAGCAACAGACTCAGTTTCTCTGGGATGACGAGGTTTCCCAGGACACAGGACTTTCAGGGCTAACCCAGAGAAGTTCCGGTGGCGTCCACGGAGACATGAGCACAGTGGCACCAAAGGTTACCTAGCCAAGGCACGCGGCATTCTAGAATCCAGACCAGTGCTGCCTACTGCCGTGCCCCTGCCCCTCCCAGGCGGCAGCCTGACTGCTAACCCTCTTCTTGAACCCACCACTCTTACCACCTTCCCTTCCCTGCCTCTTCTTCCTTCGGCTTCTCCTTCCAGTCCCAAACACACAAGAGCTGACATCTCCATTTTTGAGCAATAAAGCTACCAAGCAGAGCCCCCATCCATGGTGGACACACCTGGGTGGTCTTCTAGGGGCCAACCCCACTGAGCCATAGCAGCTCTGTGCTGACCCTGCACTGCAAAGGGCTGTGGGCTCCCCTCAACCCCCTTCTTCAGGCCATTAGGACTTAATCACCTACAGACTCTTCCTCAGCCCTGGCTGTACATTAGTGTCCCCTGGGGAGCTTTCACAACCTCCTGAAGCCAGGACCATTGGAAGCAGAAACTCTAAGAGCAGGCCTGGATGGAGGAATGTTGCACTTTCTTTAAAAATTGAGTTTATCTCATCTACAGGAGAGTGCATAAATAGTAAGTGTGAAGTTCCGTGGATTTTCCGTATATTCACACCCATGTAACCACCCCACAGATCAACATACAGACAATTTCCAGCCCTGGGAGATCTTCTCGGGTATATAGAGCTAGTTTTTAAATCTGCACAGATGATTCTAACGTGCTATCCGGTCTGAGTGCTACAGGTTTAGGACCCAGACCCTCGGTGGCCAGAGATGATCCATGTTCCCAGAGCTATCAGAGACTACCTGTTCCCTCTCTCGGTGGACGGGGATGGAGGAAGGGAAGAGAAAATAATCCTTAATTGTGCATCTTAAATACAGTGTATGCTGCTATAATTATGTGTCTGCACGGATGCCTCTCCCACAACATGGTGGGCGCCCGGGAAGCAGAAGCTGCGTTTGGCCAAGAGCCTAGCAAAGTGCCTGACCCATCGTAAATATTTATCAGATGAAAAACAGAGAATAAATAGACACGTATAGCGGGGAGTCATGTTTGATCTCCATTTGGAAGCCTCCTTGAGGTTCTCTGGGAAGACAGACAGACACAGCATTCATGCCTCTTTTCAGTTTTTGCCTTTTTTTTCTTTTGACCTGAGAAGGGCGAGTTCGGGAAAATGTTGCTTTCGGGTCTCATTCTCTCGAAGAGTTCACGCTCCGTCTGTACATAGGTGACACCAGTGACTTGCAGTGTAATTCTGTGGTGTTGAAAGCTGATGTCAACTGCTAAATGGGGAAAAGCAGGGCTTCTCAGTGGCAATATGTGTATGTGTGTGTGTGTAAATGTGCAGCCAGAAAATAAGCCGAGTTCTCAGGGAAATTGATGTTGTACTAGCAAAAGGCCAACGACACTTAGGAATGATCCATGTCGAATGTACGTCTAGCTGCCCTGGGTCACCCGGGGAGGTTTTTTTTTTTTTTTTTTTTTTTTAATGTATAGAACTTACGAGTTTGAAAAATATGTATTTTGCCTGGAGGGCAGTTAAAAAGAATTTATTATGTCAGCATCCCCAGATCATTTATATATTTTTCTGCCCACATATTTTATTCATAATGTCTGTATTATTCTCCCTTATTTTGTCAAGCTGGTGTTCGACATTACTCCTTTTCTCTTAGAAAACAACCCATTATCAGAGCAAGGCCACGTGGCAGCGGGTAAACTCAAGAGTGCTGTTGGGCAAGGTTAAAAATCAGGGCCATGTTTAAGCAGCTGGGAGACTTCAGGGTTTAGGCTGGAGATGTATGATTATAAGGTTCCTGAAGCCTTGCATTGGGAGGTGGTGGTAGGAGAGGGTGTGGTTTCAACAATGAGAATTCAGGGCAAAAGACTGGCAGCCATGACAGTTCTTTGTGTGAAGGGAAGACCAAGGCTTGCTCACCAATGGGTGAGACAGAGCAGAACATTCAGAACACCCCAGAGAATGGCTAATGGAGCAAAATACAAATGACCTGTTTTTCATAAATTCTCCAGGCAGCTCTGGAGTCATGGGAAATGACCGCTCTGAGCTGAGGGCTCAAAACTTGGTATATTCAAAGAATGATCATCCTGTGGCTGTTAAGCTACTTCAAGAAGTGTTTCAAGTGTGCTGTGGGCTCTGGACTCCAGATGTGAGCATCTGAGGGTATGAATTCTTCCTCCGGCCCTCTTACCCCACTCCCATCCCAGAACAAGGCATGCAAAGCTCTTTATTGAAAACAAATAATAGAAAGCACTTAGCAAAGAGGAAAGAGAAGAAGGGAAGGAAAGGGAAAGAAAGAGAAGGAAGGAGAAAGGGGAAAGAAAAAGGGAAGGTGGGAAGAAAGAAGGAAGGAGGGAGGGAAGGGGGAGGGGGGAGGGAGGAAGGAGGAAAGAAATCATTGCACATTAGAAAAATGTTAGGGAGACAGCTTTCAGTTCATGAGAAGGTGGATTACAAGTAAGAAGAAAACATTCTGTTCTCCGGGGCAACTAGCTTGATGTATCTTTCTGGCATATTTCACACATCTGTCTCACATCGGCAGGCTACCAGGAGAGTGACATCGCCATATTATTATTGCTTGCTCCTCAACGGAGCTTTGAAAAGCAGGGTCAGCCACGTCCCCGTGTTGGATCTCAGGGCACCAAACTTCCTGTCATCCCAAGTCATTTGAGAATCGAAAGAATAGGAACTCTCTTCCATTTGGGTTCTTCTTTCCATCTAGAGGAGAGTTTTGATCATTATAAGGGAGGTTGTGGACCTTCCTTTAGTGTGTTCTGTGAAGCACTAGTTCCAAAACTCAGGGGACAAAAGTGAGAGAGTTCAAGATCAAATAAGTTTGGAAAATGCTATTGGCTCCATCTCATTATTGTACATTCCCAACGGACATAAGCAAATTAATAGCTCTGAGAGGTCCTGAATTGAAGAAACCTGTTAAGAAATGTTGTTTAACTCAGCAACCCCCAGCTGAATTTGACCACAGGATTATTTTTTTCATCTAGAATCTTTTAAAACAAGTGTTCAAAAGAACATATTTTGAAACAAGCCAAGGGCTCAGGAGACAGAAGGCCCGCAGAAAGCCTAAATTACCCTTGCAAGTCAGCTAGCCCAACTTTTCCTTTTCTAGATAGGGAAACAGAGTTACAGAGGTGCAGAATCATATGGTCTGTGGAAAGATCAGAATTGGAACAATATAACCTAGGACAAATGCACTCACCTCTGTGGGCCTCAGTTTCCTTGTCACCATTGGAATTGATCAGAGGTTCTCCACATGAAGGCCTTGAATAGTCTCAGATGTGTCACCAAATTCTGAGTAACAGGTATATTTGTTGATTGAAGATAATACATGTGTATTATCTTATATTTTCTATTACAAGATTTCTATAACAGGAGTCCAGGCACAGGCTAGCTGAGTCACAAGATTATGATCTAGGTGTTGGCCAGGGCTGCAATCTCATTAGAGGCTCAACTGAGGAAGGGGCCGCTTCCATGCTCCCTTGGGCTGTTGGCAGGATTCATTTCCCTGCAGCTCTAGGGCTTAGGGCTTTCGTTTCTTGCTGACTGTTGACTGGTGGACACACTCAGCTCTTAGAAGCCACCCACAGTTCCTTGTCCTGTGGGATTCCCCAACCTGACCGTTTATTTCAGCAAAGCTAGTGAGGGAGAGAGTCTCTGGCAAGATGGAAGCCACAACGCAATGCATCACGGAAGTGACATCCCATCACCTTTGCCATCTTCTATTGATGAAAAGCAAGTCACAGATCCTGCCACCTCTCACAGGAAGGGAAGTACACCAGGGTGTGATCACCAGGAGGTGGGGGTCATGGGGACCAGCCTAAGAGTCTGTCTGTCACAATATGCAAATTTTATTTTTGCTGCACATACCACTACAGAGATACCTGCTCTGGTGGAACACTATGTGGAGATGATCATTTGGAATATTGAAAAGCAAGACATACCTTGTGATGAGCTGAAAGTGAGACTCACAGCACAGTGCAGAATTGTACCTCACGGGTGCAGACTGCCAAGTGCAGCTTGTAAGAGGAGAAATTGCCCACAGTCAAATTTACGATTAAAGATCCCTTAAGCCATCAATAAAGTCCAGTGCACTTGTTTTTGTATATGACTGTATTGTGCATAACCTTGAACTGTAGTCCTTATGCAACTTGAAGTTTAAAAATTATTGAGCCAGGTTAAAGGAAAGTCTGTACTCAGAATCTGGGCATTCAAACCATCCTGACTTCATACCAATTGCTAACCATGCAGAGAAAATGGATGAAGAATAGTTAAGCAGTCCTCTGGCCTCCAAAGATTATTCCGTTCTGCTTTAGAAGTAAGCTTCAGAAACTTTATCATGTCCTAATAGATTTGCTTTGTCGGCAAGGATTAAATGAGATAATATACATGAAATAAATATTGACTAGGCGGGGCACATAGTAGGCCTTTGATGAATGTTTGCAGACTTTGGATGTCTGCCTGGGCTGATCAGATCGGCAGATACACACACACACACACACACACACACACACACACACACACACACACACACACACACACACACACACACAGTCTTTTGAAGAGTTGTAGAGAGCCTGGCCACATGTGTCCTGCTTGTCCAAGTTGGCATGTCCTCTGGTTGGTCCCCAACAACTCCCATCCTCATGGGCGTTGGGCTCATCTTCATGGAGCAAAGGGGCCAAAGTCAATGTTTTTGTTTTTTTAGGTTTTTGGGTTTTTGTGGCATCTTTTTGTTTTTTGGGTTTGTTTGGTTTTTTTTGTTGTTGTTTTTCTTTTATCCTTCCTGCCCTAAGAAGAATTAGGGTTCTAAGTCTGAGGTCAAAATTCAAATCCACAGAAGCCAGGTCCATATGTAAAAGAAAAGAGCAGGCAGAAGACAAGAGAGAGGAAAAGGAAGCAGGAGGAAATAGCAATCCCTCAATCTCTGTAAAGGAATTCAGATTTGGATACTTCCGCCAGCACCGCACAGATGTAACCTAGCAGGTCTGCAGCTGGATTTTGCCAGTGAGCTTATTGTTTCACATTTTTAAGGGCCTCCAGGTGGCAAAATCTGTTTATATTTTCCCTCAAACACCAAGTTTTTAAAAAGGAAAGTGTTGTTGTCCTGCATGGAAACAAGATAGTAGATCTTATGTTATTCTGACCACATTGAATCCTTTCAGATTTTGGGTAATAGGACGTTCACTCTAGCACTTGTAGCCACAAACCTCCAGGCTGGGTTAGGAGGAGGTTAGGTTTTATTTCCATTACTTTTCCATGAAGGACTGTCTCTCAGTAACTGTCACTCTTATTATCCCATCTGGTTATAAGTGAAATACAGACTTGGAATATCATTTTTATCTGCACATATTTAAAACGTAATGTCCAAATATTATGCTGTTTGAAAAGAGACACCTGTCCAAAAAATTCCCAGGAAGGTTTTAGAGAGTGCACTTAAGCTCAGATTTAGACACAAGTAAAGCTCATTTTTCATTTAGTAGAAGCCTTCAGCCTCGCCAAGACTTGGAATACTTGCCGAATGCTTTGCAAATGCAGCGATGCCTCATTTGTCTGACGTGGGCTCTTCCATGTAAGTGAGTTTTCCGTGTAACTGAAGTTTATCCCTTTGCACATCAAATCATATATTTATTTTTACCATTCTGCATAGGAATATTTGTGAGAGTGCATTAAACACTTCCCTACCTCCTTAAGTAAAAGACGAGAAACATAATCTAATCTTTGCTTTCTGACTCAGAGTCATAGTCATGGATCTCAAGTATTGGGCTGCTCTGGGCTCAGAGGAATGCCTCTGGGTCCCTACAGCATCAATGGGAACTGGGGTTTATCATGCTTTTGAGATTGTGCCTACCAGCTTTCCCTCTCAAGCTGTGGGCTTCTCATCATACCAGAAGTCCTTTTGTTCCTTAACCATGTAAATGTGTCTCCTCTATGGAATAGGAAGGGAAAGTGAAGAGTATCTTCCTTGGAGGACCAGAAATTCAGGATTATTTTCTGGTTTTTAGTGTATTCTTTTACATTGTCACTCTGAACAAGTTACTCAACTTCTTTCGGCCTCTGTTCCACTATCAAAAAGTGAGAGGATCAAGCAAAAATTGTCTCCCAAATCCACAAAACCTATTCCAATTTGCATAATTTTATATCATTTTTGACTCTGCTATGAGATGAATAAACACGATAACATTGTGCATAAACATAGAGACTATAGGTCCTGAGTGAGGACTTACACATCTCTGCAGGACGCAGTGTGAACTGTATATTACCTTATTTATCCGTTCTCAATTGTAGTCCCTATGGTTGAAGCTGTCAGAGAAGGGAGCCTTCAGTAGTTGGAATATCATGTCATTTCAGTTACCTCTTGCCATGTAATAAATCAACTGAAAATTTGGCAGCTCAAAGCAAAAATGGCTTGCTATTTCTCAAGATTCCGTGGTTCAGGATTTCAGGCAAGGTTCTGCTAGGCACTTAAACTCAATGGGTTTTAAACTGGGGAGCTAACCTCGACTGCACTGAGCAACTGGACTGGACTCAGAGTTCAAGTCCTCGTTCACACGGCCAATGCCCTGACGCCCTTCCACCCGGTTTCTCTCCAATCATCTGGTCTTATCATTCATAATGTAGTCCTAGCTTTTTTACAGCATGGTGACTAACCTCTACAGGAGAAAGCAAAAGTTGCTAAGCCCTTTAAAGGTAGCCCCAGAATTAACACAACACCACTTCTGGTCAAACAAGTCCCAATTCAAGGTGATTCAAGGGAAATAGACTCTACTTCTTGATGGGTAGAATTCATGCATGTATAAGAAGGGAAGGAATTAATAGCAACCATGTCTGGAAACTCTCTACTACACACTTGAATACATCTTCACACTACATGTTAGAAGCCTAAAGGTTTTCCTTCAATGTCAAAAGTATTAATTAGTTTCGATGTACCTAATCATTTCCTTTAGCAGTACAGGTTTGGTAAACAGCAATTTGCCTGTGGGAAAGGAATAAAAAGCAAATCCACACTTTTAATTGCATACTTCTCTTGGATTGGATTCCAAATCTATACTTTTCTCTTGGATACATACAGCAAGGTTTCTGAGTTTTGATTCAGGATCTGATGAGTCAAAGTCAAATCTTGTGAAAGGAAGCATTACCTCCTCTGGAACTTTCTGTATAGCTGCCCTTGTCTTTGTGGTTATCAAAATTCTGTGAAGGTGTTCACCCGACAAATCAAATTACCCAACTGCAATATCCTATTTGCTTTTTATCAAAGGGAAAATATGTTCCTTTCTGCTCTTGGGTTTTGTGGATTCCTTTTGTCTATCCTGACGTTCATTCGTTCATTTGTTTATACAGATTTGTTCAGCATATTCTATGTGCCAGGCTAATACAGGCAACAAATAAGGCAAGCATTGCCCTGCTCCCATGGAGTGGACATTCTAGCATGTAAAGAGGACAATAAAGAAATAATTAGTCAATTACAACTGCAGTGTATGCTGCAAAGGAAGAGTATAAAGGGCGGATGTTACATCATGAGGACCTAATTTAGTAGGAGAAGTTGGCAGGGGCCTCCCAGAGGAAGTGATATTTAAGCTGAACTCTGGAGATGGATGTGTATCTGCCAGGTGAAAGAACCATGGAAGAAGGAGTTGATGAGGAGGGCCTTCAGGCAGAAAGAACAGCACGTACAAAAGCCCTTTGGAAGAGAATGGGATATGGTGGGTTCAAGGAAATGAGAGGGGTCCAATGTGACTGGAATGACAAGAACCATGGCGAAGACATGGGTGTGATATTGAAACTACAGTAGCCACTTAAGTGTTGTAAGCCTTGGGCATAATAGTCAAACTCTTTGAGCCTTAGAATGAGGAAGAGAAAGGAAAATGGCCCCTCTTCTTTCCAACCACCCCCACCCAACAAAGAGGCATCTATATGAATTCCACTCTCCATCTAGCTAATCCTCAGTTGAGGGTTTAAGTGTATCAGTAACATCTTCTGAGCACCTGGTACCATGCTACTGACTGGGAGTAGTAACATGAATAACAACAGGTATACAAGAAAGATGAAGTGATTGAGAGGAAAAGATAGAGCCCTGCAGGACCCCTCAGCCTCTGTCGTCGGGAGACGGGGCAAGAGGGTGGAAGGCTGCCCTGAGATTCGGTCAGAGCTCTGATGAAATCATTTGGAAGACATAGTCAGTCAGGTTAGATTAAGATCTTTAGCAGATCCTAACGACTAAAAATGTTTCTATGCCCTTCCTTCCACCCAAATGCATTTCAGAATCATATTTTATGTTTAAAAACAAGACAAAGACATATGCTGAAAATAAATTCTATCTAGATGTTTTGATAATGTAATTTTGGCTAGGCTCATCAAAGCTGAACTGTACTCATTTTGTTATTTTTTTTTTTTTTACTTATGTATACCTTTTGCTGTCCTCACTTTGCCTATCACCTTAGCACATGTTTGCCCTACCATCTGAATAATTTGTCAGCGACTCCAGTACAGCGTATGACAGAAGAAGTAGGTTCTTTCTATTAGGGTGTTGGGATAGGGTAGGAGAACAGGGGAGGAGGCACCAATTAAGCCTCATCTTAAAAAGTGACATACTTAAGAAACAGATTTTGGATGCTATTTTTTTAAGTCCCTAATATAACAGAGGTCTAAATAAGAGAGTCTACTTCTGTCTTAACCTTAACTGTACAACCAATATGTTGGATTTATACTGTATTGGTCCCTAGCTCCTTAGACGTTATTGCTCTGCCACCCTCAACACATGGCTTTCGTTCCATGATCTAACATGGCTGCTCAGCTCCTCCCATTATATCTGCATCTAGTCTGCAGGAAAGAGGGATCGAAATAAAGGGAAAGCATGCTCATTCCTTCTAAGGGTGCCACCCACTTTTGCTCACATCCCATTGGCCAGAGCTAGTCACATGGTTCTACCTAGCTACAAGGAAGGCTGGGTAATGTAGTCCTTTGCCAGGTGGCCGTGTTCCTGGCTAAAACTCAATGGCTCCTATTACTAAAGGAAAAAGGGAAGAATGGATACTGGAGAACAAGAAGCAGCTGCCACCACAGATGGCATGTGGGCATGGGTAGGATGGGCATCCAAACATGAAAATCGTCCATGAGGTTTTACAATGCCCATTTTATAGAAGAGAAACATAGAAACACAGAGAGGTTAATACAGAGTAGCCTACCGAGGCAGGTGGTGGGAGTGGTCCCTCCCTGGGGACAGGCCATAAAGAAGGGCATTGTCTATGTAAGAATAACAGAACCCATGAAAACCTCTTCTGCTTCTTATTATCACCATGCACTGGTGACCCTAACATGTCCGTGATCAAACACTCCTCCCTGCTGGGACCGATCATTCCTGCTGCCCCCCAGGCCCCATGCCATTGAGGAGACAGGAAGTGCTGGAAGAGAAGTTTAAGATACTTGAGGCTGAACAAACAATGGGGAAGGAAAAGGGCGGTGGGGCAGACATCCCTAACACACACACACACACACGTGCGCACATATGCACACACATGCACACGCACACCCTTCTTTTAGTTCTGGCTGACTCCTTTACCACTGATGAATAACCCTTTCCTTGAACCCAGTATGTTCTGGTATTTAAAGTTCTGTATAGATCTTTGTTCAAATCTTGACTCTGCCACTTCCTAGGTCTGACTTTGAACAAGCTAATGAGTTTACAGTCTCTCTAAACCAGTTCTCAAACTTGAATCCATGTGAGTTGGAATCACTTGGTGGCTTGTTAAAACACAGACTCGGGGTCCCCACCGCCAGGGTCTCTGATTCAATAGGTCTGGGATGGTGTTGGAGAATGAGAATTTCTAACAAGTTCCCAAATGATGCTGATGCTGTTGGTCCCGAGACCGCTGGTATAAGAGGAGGGAAATGTGTTTTACCTTTCGTTTTAGTGTCATGGGAGGTCATGGGAATTTTAACTGTTTTAGAAAACAAAAAAATACATAACAATAACACATTATATTATTGGATAATTTACAATTTCCTCTTCTTTTTTGTAAAGGCTGAGCATTATTAATAATAATAGCTAACAGTCTTCATCACCCTCATAGATTTTAAGCTCAATGAGACAAAGAACCATTATAAATACACCACCTGTCCTGCAACGATTGCTCAATAGATATTTGTTGGGCACATGATCTTATTGAGTTGTTACTATGTCCCATACATTATGCTGTCCACTTTATGGGCATTAATTCTGTTGATCCTCAAAATAACCATGAAGTAGAGGCTACCATTAGTCCCACTTTATAGATGGGGAAATTGAGGCTCGCAGAGGTTAAGCATCTTGCCGAGAACCATTTATCAAAAGATGGCCAAGTCAGGACTTGAATCCAGTTCTGCTTGACCCCAAGGTCAAGTACTAATCATAATTCTCAGTTGTTGGGGTCAGCAAGCTACGCCCTGCAGGACCAATCTTGCTTGCCACCTTTCCTTATAGGACCCAAGAGTTAAGAATAATTTTACGTTTTTAAATGGTTGAAAAAAACTTTAAAAATCCAAACAAAAGAATAATATTTCACGACACATAGAAACTGAAATTCACATTTCCATATCCCTCAGTAAAGTTTTATTGGAATCCAGCCACACCTATTTGTTTACAGATGATCTGTGGCTGCTTTTGTGCTATAATTACAGATAGAAGTACTTGCAAAAGAGCCCGTATGACTCCCAAAGCCCAGACTATTTACTCTCTTCCCTTAACAGAAAAGTTTGCTGATCTCTGCTCTTTGGCTTCACACTATCCTTTTCATAATGGTAGATTCAAGGAGAAATTGCTCCAGGTGAAAGTCATCACAATTAATCGTTTCTTTTATCTTTTTAAACAATGCCCTATTTCAATGAGCTGCCTGCAATCCCACCGTTAAAGCTCCAGTGTTTTCCGCTTAATGCTGGCTTCAAGGAGTGCCTTTCAAGAGGTGAATCCCCGAGAGTGGTAGCTCATTATTTGGTTAATAACAGTGAAAGAAGACACTGTGGTGTTTAGCAAAAGGCAATGGTCCAAGGAAAAGGCCACCAGTATTCCCAAAATGCTGCCATGTCTAGTTTTCCAGTCCAATTTCCCAGAGCAAAACAAACCCCTCTAGCCCGGGCCGTGGTTTCTACAGGTCCCAGCCAGTCTGAATTCCCAGGTCTTGGGCGAAGATATGTTGGCGTCTTAGCCTGTTTGCCGGATCCCAGAGAATCAAAGATAAGGGTTAAAATGGTCAAGTTCACGCGGAGAATTGTTGATGGTGTTTTATCCCTTTAAACATGTGTAAGTCATAGAAAGCTCCGCAGTCAAAAAATATTGACTGCATTGATCTCTGCCAGCCACAGATGCGGCCCATGCGGACTCCAGCGGAAAGGCTGTGAACTACTTAAAATAAAGATTTATCCAACGGAAGATGCAGCGCCTTGCCTCCTTCCCCTCCCCCACCCCGAAAGCAAGCTCGGACTGAAAATGCACAAATGCCAGTCAACAGAAGGAAAAAGTACTTTTACAGTCCCCTCTGACGTCAGCATGCAGGCCTGGAGTCCAGCGCCGCGTCTCCGGGCAGCGGGAATACAAATTCCTGCAGCACGCAGAGATTTTACAAGGAGTATGTCGGAGTGAATCATATTACAAGGCCTGACGAGCAATGTTGGTTTTCTTACAGAGAGCAACACCTTCATCATTCGAGGGGGGAGAAGAAAAGACATTGCCGGTCAAGAGCCCTCTGTTTGCACACCCCGCAGCCCTGCTCCAAGGCAAAATATTTATGCATCACTCCCTTATTTGGTTAATCAACCTTTTGTTTCTGCAAGGTCAGCCAACTACTCTGGGACAGCCCCTCTGCTGAACACTGGGGACCTGTCTCTGCCCTTGGGATGTCTGTGGGAAGAGAGACATCAATCGCCAGCCTTCTTGGTGGCAGAGGTATCCATCTCGTTAGTCTAAGAGCACGGGGCCTGGCACGTAGTAGGGGCTCAGCCAGGGTTTGTCAAACAGGTGACTCGAGGAATAATGCTAGGAGCAGAAAAATGAGGTGAGGTCACAGAAGAATCCCTAATTCAGCCAGGCTCCAGAGAAGAGCGGAGATTCGCCCTGGGCCTTGAAAGATGCACAGGAGTTGGGGAGGTGGAGAAAGACGGAATGATTCTTCTGGCAAAAAGGAACAGAAGATGGGTCTTTCTCCCCAAGGCCTTTCTAGAAATCGGCACTGAATAAATCAATAGAGCTCAGCCTCTCCATAAATGCACACAAACCTAGAATCAGCATGTGAACACCTTCAAGGTTATTCAGAACGTACCAAAGCTTCCTTCCACTGCCTTCTGTGGCGTTGCTCAGGGCCCAGCAATGAGGACAGTTGTTTGTCCTGTGTGTTGTTCGGAAGAGGACCCAATGAGTGGCAGCCCTGGGTCTTCCAGGACGGGATGAGAGAGCGTAGCACCCACATGGCACAGGACCTGCCAGGCGAAAGGAGGGTAGACATGGCTGGCATCCTGGGCAGGGATGCTGTCTGGCTTCCCCAGGAGAAGAAGAAGGAAGAGCTTCAGGGCTCAATTCTGTCCCAGCCGGGCTGGGCACCAGGCTTGGTACAGGAACGTAAGCAGGAGGTGCGGGAGCAGCTTGGCACAGCTGGTGAGAACATGGGCTTGGGACATCATCCACTCACTCACTCAATTCATTCACCTAATATTTACTGAGTACCGGATACAGTTGTGAAAGACCAAATAAAGTGCTGCTCTTGTAGAAGTTATATTCTAACAGAAAAAGACAATAAATAAATATTAGCGTTTATTGAGTGCTTACTATGCGCTGGGCATTGTTTTACTCAATATATACGTTACCTACAACATTTAAAACTCACAAGAAACCTGCAAGACAAATTACAATTACGCTTCCATTTTACGGATGGGGAAACTGAGTCACTGAGAGTTTCAACAAGAGTTAGAACGGGGATCCGGAGCACAGGCGCCTGGCTCCACAGTCTGCTGTCGACGGCCACGTTGTGCTGTCACAGGGTAGAGAGTGGTTGGGGTTGGGACCGGGGAGAGCTGTGAGTGTTAGTGTGATCCAGGAAGGCCCTCTGAGCAGTGACATTGGACGTTCCGCGGGGGAAGGAACACAAGGGGCCGAGGCCCCGCAAGAGACAGGTGAGCGGCTCGAGTTTCATGAGAAGGCAGCGCCTGGACGGGAACAAACTAGAGAGGTAGACTGGCCACATCTCACGTGGCCTCTGCCACTTTCATCCTTGGGAATCATGCACTTAAGCTCTTGGACTTCTCTGCACCTGTTTCTGCATCTGAAACACAGGACAAAACTTTTAAAAGAGAATGGATGCAATGGGCTCACCAAAGCCTGGAGTAGAACAAGCACTAATAAACATGGCAGTTCTCCCTGCTAATAAGACCCGTGCTTGTCCCAGTCCAGAGACATACAGATAATTACGATACAGTAGGGCCTGGTTGCAAAATGTTTCTCATTCCCCAGAAACATTGACATACTGGATGCGGCTTACTTTTTGCATTTGCTTTCCTTTCTTCGGGAGAAAGCTCAGCCACCCGTTCCGGGCCATCAGCCTGACCTTTCATGGGACCGCTCCTGAGTGTCCCTCCCCTCGGCTCATCCCAGACCCACAGAGCAACCTGGCTCCCACCAGCACCAACCAGCGCCCCGGCCCCATAGCTGGGGAGTTGTTTGGCGAAAGTGCTGCCCTTGCAGAATTTATGTTCTGGGAGGGAAAGACGCTTTCCCTTTGGCCGTGGCTATGGGTCCCTCATGCTCTCACTGTCGTGGTATATAGCCAGCATCACTTACAACCAGGGCAGTTGTCCTGTCGTGTGGACTAATCGACAGAGGATGCAAGGAGAGACAGCAAACCAGTCCCCGGCTTTCAGGTGCAAGAGGAGCATCTTGTACATATACCACCCAGAGAACCAGCCAGATGCAGGGACGCTCACAGGTGGGGCGAAGGGGAGAGAGCGGGGTTGGTGCCCTGGACGGGAGTACTGGGGGCTCCCCTGGCAGTGGAGGCTGGATGCCCATCATCATCCTCATACCTAACCCTTATAAACTTCTTACAACATGTCGGGCTTTGTTCTAAGTGCTTTTTACTTGTTACCTCGCTCAGTCACCATACCAGCCTCTGAAACGGAGGTACAGAGAGGCTGAGTAACTTGCCCACCATCACACAGCTGGGAGCTGGATCTGAACCCAGGCAGTCCAGAGCCTCAATCCCTGCCTGGGACCACAGGGCTTCCCACCATTAGGATTTCTTTGCCTCTCGGCACCATTTTCCTGCCACAGTTTATATCAGGTTTCTTCTTGGCATCTACTCACTGTTTTTACCTAAATCAAATGAACACTTTGTAAAGCCTCCACCGTACACAAAAAATCAGTTTTGTTTGTCATAAATAGAGGCTCACTATAACAATGAAAACGTAATAGCAACAAAACTGCAGCATCAATCTCCTTGCTAGACATGTTGTTGATCGAAGACTCTGAGCCCAAATCCTGCTCCATCTTTGCAGAAAGGGGGGGTTACAAGTGTTAGGGAGGTGTTTGTATTCATCACACAAAACTCACCTTTGACCTTGACAGAAAAAGTAAAAGAAATGTCCTACTCAAGTATTACATAAAATATACCTCTTCCCCAGTATTTCATCCCATTTCAGGAAAGACTGAAGTTGGAGGTGTTCAGGGACCCATGCGTCAAGAGACCTGTTTATAACAAGCCACGTGTCTTTGGGCAGGTTAATGCCCCTCTCTGGCCCCTGTGCCTACTCGGAATGAATGATGAAGATGTTTCAGATGCAGGTCCTCAAGAGGCAGTTGTTAGATTGATTCTGCTTCAGAATAATTTTTTTCTAGAAAAATCAGACATAGAAGTCCCAATATAAGTGAAATTTCCACAAAATTAAGTTTATTTAAAGGGCTCTGTTTTATCTGAAATTCACCCAACAACATGCATTCAACAATATCTGTGGAGCAACTACCATACACCATCACTCTGCGGACAACAGGTTTTCAGTAGAAAGACTTGCTCCTTCTTACTTTGGGAAAATTTACATGTCTTCTCTTTTTAGTACACAATGGTCATAATAACTCCTTTCTTGTTTTGTGTGTCCATGCACAGCAAATTAAAAATCTGGTCCCTTACATAGTTTTCTTTCTTTCTTTTCTTTTCCTGGAAATCTCACTGATCTATTATATCCCCAAATCTGGGAGCTCCTATATTAGTGATTCCCTCTGAGCTCAAAACCGCTGGCATCCACTTGTGAGATTCTTTGCAGAAATGCCTGCAAATGTCAATGCCAAAGGGGCCAGCAGGCGACAAACTGAGCGAGGGGGTTGTCTGGAGACAGACCAAGCTGGCCTGCCCGTGCCTCAGCTAGCAGGATTGGTGCTCCTCACTTCCGGGAGTTGTTGCCTTGGGAGAATGTGGACCAGGGATGCTTGATCTTATGGGCATGGGAGAAAAGAGGAAGCATGGTTTTCGTGTGTGGTCCTGGGAACTGGATCTGGTAGATGAGCCATAAGTTGTGACTTGTGCTCACAGTTTCCAAAGCTTGCCCTCTCGTAGTGCAGGGAGGCAAGAGGGTTAGACAAGAGGGCTGCCATAAGCCCTTTTTTGTCATGAACCAGCCCACGTTAGGCCAAACGCAGGTGACGAAAGGATGGAGCAGGATGTCATGGAAAGAGCTTGGACTTTAGGTCTGTGGAGCCTGAGCCCTCACTGTTCTTAGCTGAGTAACCTTGGGCAGAAAGATAACCTCTCTGGGACTGTTGGCTTATCTATAAATCAGAGATTTTTTTATCCTACCTCGCCAATTTTATGGGAGACCAGAAATAATGTCTAGTCTCGCAAAGTAGACAACAGTGGTTTTATTTTATAAGCAAAATCCGTGAACCCAACTCTTCGGGGCTCCCCCTCTAGCTGCACCTCTGGGGGGGGGGGGGCACTGGCCGGCCTTTGCTGTCCTCCTACCCACCCTCGAGCCTGTGAAAGGCATCAAGGTTCCCTTCCTCCTTATCTTCCAAGGCCCGGCTCTTCTCAGGCCCAGAATCCAGTATAAGGCAATTTTCTTGGCAACAAGCCTGACAGCCGCTAACCTAAGAAATCAGGAGCTGCCCATAGAAATGTAACCTCACCCTGCCTGTCTCACTGAAGCCTGGGTGTTTGGTGACCATGGCAACAACTATCTTAGGGGTTGTGAGAGTAGACGCCTGGCCCTCCGCAGATTTGCCTGGGAGAGCAGGTAACCACCTCCCCAGGCTGCCCAGGACAAAGGAGGTTTCCAAGATGCCAGACTCCCAGTTTAAAACCAGGCAAGTTCTGGACGAACCAGGACACGTTGGTCACCTTGCCGCCAAGGCTTGAACCAGAGAGACCTTGGATGGGAGAAAGATTCTCTCTAGCTCTGCAATGTCAAGACTGGGACTCCAAGTGTGTTCTTGGCACCTTAAGGCACGTCTTGGGTTGGGACACTCTCCTGAGCTGCGGAATCTCTGTCACTATAGGGTTCCAGGTGACTCTTACAAAAGGGCCTTCTTTGGTTCACAAAGTGACGTTGATGTGCCATCTTAGCCTGAGTCCCTATATTCCACCACATGAAAGCTACAGAAAGGACCCTGGGAATATTTGTTTCATGAGTAAATAAAGAACTGAATGAATGGCATGGTTAAAGGCTAAAGGCTTGACTGGATATAGTTAAATGGGGGCATGACAATTGCAGAGGAAGGATTCCTTCCTTCCTATTAAAGCTGCCCGCGTTTATCTCCTGAAGGTGCATTATCACATCCTCTTGATCAGATCCTTTAAAACCCGCTGACCTGGGTACGTCCTAGGCGGCAGGTGTGAAGGGCTGGGGGTGTAGTCTGGGCTCAGACTCTCAGCCTGGACTTAACCTCTCGACCTTGACCTCCATTCACTCATCTGTACCTGTGAGTGCCTGTGAGGCGCTTCCCAGTTCCTTCCTTTAGCCTTCTATGACCATCCCTAAGCGCATTCATGCCACCCCTCCACGTGAAACGCTTGCCTGTCAACTCAGACCTTCTTGAGAGATGCTTTCACACACACAAACAGGTTCCAGTAGTGGAAGCTGCGTTCCGGCGCATAGGGATGTGAGTTCAAGGGAGCTTCTCGTGCCTCCTGACCACATTAGAGAACAGGCAGCACCCGCCCTCCCCGTTTCACGTCCTGCTCGCTGGCCCAGCGCCAGTCCAGGGTTCGCAGCTCTGGGTCGGGGAAGGGAGAGAGTCAGACTCCTTTTCACCATCTGAGTCTGCAATCAGGTGTCGCATCCTCTGTGAAGCCTTTGCTGACCTTCCAGAGGAGAGCTAGTAGTTTGTCCCTTGTTGGTCCCTCCACTGTAGTGTTGATTTCACTGCATCGAAGGCATTTTACTTACCAGTCTGCTCCATTGAGAGCACCTGGGAGCCGGGACTGGGAACCCAGGGCTCAGCCCTGCGTCAGGTGGTCAGTTTGGTGCTCGACTGCGGATGGCTGGTTGAATTCATGAGCCCACAAATGGCCAAATTAGTCAATGGAGTGGCAAAGTCACTCCATTGGCTCCAACCACAGCAAAATGCATGAATCTGGCAGTTTCTGAGGCCTAATTATTGGGAGAGAGATTTGCCAAGGGGCAGGGGACTCATTCAGAAGCAGTGTTGGTCTTGGTTAAACCACGTGACGAACACAGGGACTGCGAAGTGAAGATCTGTGTTTTTCCACCTGAAGCATTTTACGTTTTTGTGTTTTGTTTGGGGATTTTTAACACTTTATGCCCATTATCATATCTGAGCTGAGATCTCCAGCAGTTCATTCATTGTCTCGGAGCACATTCTGTGACCTGGCCTACTTACATCCCTGAGGTGAGAGTTTGTTATAACTTGAGAGTTTCAATGGCTTTCCCTGAATCGAGGTCTAAGGGGAAAAGTCATTAGTAAAGAGAAAGGTGAGGACGCAGGGCTAGGTTGGGGGCCCTGAAGGGGAAGCTGTTGGTACTTTGCCCAGGGAGAGCCACTGACCCTTGTGTGGGGCCACCGCTGCCCTCTAGTGGAAGGAAGGTCCGGCCCACTCAAGGGGGCCACTGCCGCCAGGGAGAGCCACAACTGTATGCCTCCCCAGAGGTCTGCCTTCTGGAAGCTTGCCCAAAGGGCCACCCAACATCTAATTCAGGCAGATGAGCTGCATGGGAGGGGTGAGGGGGCTGTTTTGTTTGTTGTTTCTTTTCAACTGTGTGACGTTTTTGGCATCCGTGGAAATAGGAGAGAAAAAGAACAATGAAGGATTCGCCAGTCCTAGAAATGGCATCCATGTTGTCTTGGATGAAGTGCCCTGTATGTGTCTCACTCACACCTCCTCGTTCTCGGCTTGCTTCTTTGAGAATGAGCAAGGAAGGTAAGACAGTGTTTAACATGAAGGAATGCATGGCTGATGGTGAAATTTCAGAGAGTACTGGGAGAATAATTGTGTATACGATTCCATCCAAGTCGGCCAATATAAAGCAATTGCCTTCTTTGTGTTGAGGACTAAGGAAAGAAAGACGAGGGCACCTGGGTGGCTCAGTCAGTTATGCATCCAACTCTTCGGCTCAGGTAGCAATCTGCGGGTCGTGAGATCGAGCCCCATGTCGGGCTCTGCACTCAGTGCCAAGTCTGCTTGAGTTTCCCTCTCCCTCTCCTTTGGCCCCTCCCCACCCTTTCTCTAAAATAAGTAAATAAGTCTAAAAAAAAAAAAAAGGAAGAAAGAAAAAGACAGGGACTTCTATCCTAGATGAGCTCAGAGTTCCGTGGAATAAACAGACCTATAAACATAATACAGTTTGTCAGCAATTAGGATCTCAGCATTTGTGGATTTGTTTGTAATTTCAACCATTGATTCCTCAGCAACCCACATGATAGAGATGTGGTAATGTATCTTTTTGCTGTGGCATAAATTTGATCTGTGTTGCAATGCTAGTAAGAAAGAGCAAGTCAATAACCCGGTAAATGCTCCTGGCCAAGCACCCAGCATCCACTCCCGATGAGACTTTGCCCTCCTTCACTCATCATCATGTGTGCCATAACGCTTAGTGATATTATAACTCTGTTCCATTGTGGAGAAGTGCCATCAAGTTTGTGGAGCAAACATGACTGGTAAGGGTTGAACTATTTCGTTGTATAAAAGTATTTACAGAAAACGTGTGACTCACAAAGAAAATGAGAATTGGGAGAATCCCATGAGCCTATATCGTCACAAGGCTGTGTTCACAAATTTGGGGATCTGGGAAGATCTTACGCCACGTGCCTTGCAAACTCGCAAGAGGCAACAGGTCTACAGTAATTATGATCAGAATTTCCAGATAAAAATTAGCTCCGGTGGTGTATGAGTTCATGTCCTGGAAAATACTTGAAACCAAGAAGGTCATGGAAGCCTGAAGCCACACACACCGTCCATGCAGCAGGCGGATGCGGAGGGCACAGATGACAGTGAGCCCTTGCTCTCAGATCACACCTGGTCCACAGCCCCCGAGAGCTAGGACCATTCTGCCATTTGCTTCATCTGTTGGGTAGAAGTTATCAAACCAGAACACAGAGGTAACACATTATTCCTTGAGGAATAATGAGGGCCCCAGCATCTGGGCACTAGCTGTGGGGCATCAAAAGGTTCTCAGGTTCCTGAGCAATTACTGATGCATAGCCATTAACTCTAATAGCCATGAGAAACAAATGCCTTGTTCCAAAACCTACAGCTCCGATGAGGTCAGGAAGATCCTGCCAGTGCTATGTCAAGGGTTGTCCGCAAGAGATGCAATATTAGCTCTGTGATTGCCTGTTGATTCATTCTTCGATACAATAAACATTGACTGAGTGCTTGTTATGGGCCAAGGACTGTCCTAAGGCAGTGAGCAATGACAGAAAGCTCCTGCTTACAGCAGGACTGGCTTATAACTGAGGGCAGAGAGAGAAAACAAACGAGAGTAAACAAGTGTGAAGGCACCCACACAGGCTGAGGCGCTCGTGACCCAGGATGACGGTGTGACTGGTGTACACAGGATGATCAAGGAAGTCCCAACCAATGTGAAA
Source organism: Zalophus californianus (assembly GCF_009762305.2). NCBI lineage: Eukaryota > Metazoa > Chordata > Mammalia > Carnivora > Otariidae > Zalophus > Zalophus californianus. Next base: position 131,561,598 of record NC_045602.1, read on the forward strand.
CCTGAGCGTGAGGAGTGGGCAGCCACGTAAAGAACTGCAGAGGCCAAGCCTCTGGGGAAGAGTGATCTGTGCATGTGAGGGACAGAAAGGCCTTGTGAACTTGAGAACAAGTGGGAGGAAGGGAATTCAAAGGGCCAGGAAGGGACCAGATGGTTCAGGGACCTGAGGTCCATGGCAAAAAGGGTACAAAGGGAAGCCACTGGAGGGTTTTACAGAAGAGGGATGGGGTGTGTGCTGGTGGCATAGTCAGGGAAGGTAGACAAGTCAGTGCTGCTCCCCTGGAGTCCAAAACTGCTCTGGCATCGTGACCGGTAGGAGAAACCATATGTTCATCTAGGTAAACCTCCAGGACGCACATAAGCCTAGCTGCATGCTCTCTCTGTGCTACAGCTTATAAAAAATCCTCATGAACAGCTACTCCAATTCTGTTTGTAAGTAGTTTGAATCCTAGCTTTACAGACTTACCATTTGCAATTTAGACGACTTATTTCTTAGCAGCTCCCATGCTGCTGTTTTGCTCTATTGACGAGAGAGAATGCAGTCCATGGGAATAGGTCAAACATGAACTTTCCCTGCCACCTCTGCCCTAGCTGATAAATGATTTATTATTGACAAGCCATTGACAATCGATAGTCTCCATGTAGAATCTGTGGTGAGGCATTTCTTTTCTACTTCAGTGAGGAATTGGCATCTTTCTATTTTGATCATAAGAAGATCAAATGCTGTATTGTCCCTTTCCTCACATTGATTTTTTTTTTGCATTGGTTGCCAGGAAGCTCATATCCAGATTGGATGGTTATTTTAGGAACTATTTTAATTCTTATCATTAAGGTATTTGCCTTCTCCTCCTTTAATTAGCTTTATTATTTATTTCCACTTTATGTCACCTTAAATCTTTTTGTGGCAAGAGGTGGAATATCAATAAAGCAAATTACATACTTCAAAGACATAGCCCCATAGTTGGCTCGGTATGTACCTCAGAAATTTTATATCCACCAGTGGCAGGGTATGAATAGTTAGTTGAATTAGCAATTAAATACATTATTATTGATAATTTTCATAAAATGTTAAGCTTCAGGACTTTGGCCAAGAATCATTCCTACTAGAAAATCAGGTTCTGCCATAAATTCAAGGTCTGAATATTGCCATCAGAAAGGTTTTAAGCTTAATATAAAACAGGAATGTTTCTCCTCACTGGAATGCATTTGCCAAAGAACTTCAACTTCTGTCTCCTTTCCTGTTGAACTTTAAAAACCGGAGAGACAACTGTCTGTTGAGACTGTTTTGTCTAGAGCCGGGCTTAAGGCAGCAATCCAGCATGACAAATTTCAATTCTTGGTCCCCAACTCAAAATTTCAGGAAGCACCTCGATTGTACCCTGTTAATTGCAAAATTCACTTAGAGTAAAAGTACAAGAATAAAAAAGCCTGTCTTCTCCTTCGCTTCTTACAAAGCACGACGTATGGGGGCCGTGGTTGCATGCAGACCCACAGACAGACCATGTATCCATGATCTAACCCTGAAAGTCATTTATAACCAAGTTTAACCCCAGGAAGCCCTGCTTCCTCTCTTCCTCTGGTCACCCATATCAACTTCAGTGTCACGGCTCTGGCATTTGCTGGCACAGCTGAGCATAACCACACTGGAGTTATTACCGGATAATCCCACAGGTGGGATTTAGTTGTAAACAGGGGTTCCGCATCTAGACTAAACTATCTGGATCAGGGTCGCAGGGAGAAAAAAGACAAAAGTGCCAAATTCCATAAGATATTCTAGGTAGTTCTCCATATCTTTTCTAAAAACAAACCAAGAAATCACCAAAACCAGGAAGAACCTTATTTTTTAATAATATAAGTAACAAACATCCACTAAAGGGAAATGAAAGCATTCAGGTAGACCACGAAGGAGATGGGGGGAGAGGAAGAAAATGTCAATGTGTAACACTAACATTTTGGTAGACATCAATGTTTAGCACACAGAGTCTAGGTCAGGGGTTGACAAATGGAGACCCTAGGCCAAATTCAGCCCACTTCTGGTGTTTTTTTCATAAAGTTTTATTGGAAACTAGCCTGCCCATTTATTTACGTATTATCTGTGGCTAATTATATGATTCAGTGGCGGAGCAGAACAAAGACTATGTGCCCCCAAAGCCTAAAATATTTATTATTTATTATCTGGTTCTTTACAGCATAAGTTTGCCAGCCCCAATCTGCACTTTTTGTCTCTACACATTTATACTTATACATAGTCTCATACACAGTTTTTTTTTAACTTTTTAGTTTGAAATAATTATAAACCCACAGTTACAGAGAACATTTGTAAAGAGAAGTTCTGTGCATTCTTTCACCCAGCTTCCCTCTGTGTTAACATCTTGCTTGATGATAGGATGGTTTCAAAACCAAAGTGGATTCAGATTTTACCAGTTTCCATGCAATCCTTTGTGGTGATACACGCACTTTTTAAATATAAAAGTGACATGAAATATGATGCCTTTAAAGCTAAGAGTGACTGCATATGAGAGTAAAGAGAAAAAAACATGAATGTCGTTAGTGTATCCTGAGAAATCCCCAGGAGCCCAATCTGATCTATTAGCCAGGAGAAAAATCAGAACCAGTAGGCACTCTCAGATCACGTTGACCAAAAGTTCTGGTGGGGCTTACGTTTTATTTGCACCTAAACTTGTAATCCTTTCTACTTTCTCCCTCCTGCACCCCTATCATCCTGACACTTAAAAAAAAAAAAAGCGTGCCTGAAATATGACTGGGGAATCAAAGATGACAGCACATTGATAAGGTCCAGAAAAGTCTCAGCTTCTCTGAAGCCAGCGATTAAAGACAAAAGTGACATTTGGTTTATTCAAATATGTTTATCTGACATCTGTCTGGGACTCGTCTGAAGTATGTAGGGCTCCTTCCCCATCCCTTCCCACCGTGTGCCTGGCCTCAATATAAAACACTTCGCAAGGGATGGAATTCTCAAGCTCAACAGCTAAGAAGAAAAGATGCCAGGGTTTCTGGCGAATGGTGTCAGAGAGGGAGAAACATCTCCGCTGGCTTGTTATCAATCGTTACTGCATTAAAACACATTTCTCTTTGGCTAGAATTGCCAAGTGTCCATGCAGATTAGGGATGCACTAATATCTGTGTTGAGTGAGGCTGGGTTAATGGGCGTAGGTTACATAGGTCTTTAGGAAATGTATAAATATAGTAGGTAGGGAAAGGTAATAAAGTTGTTTTTAAAAAACTATTGGAAAAGCTGGAATTATAAGGCAGTGTGATTAAGAACATTTAATAGAGCAGCTTGAATGGAAGATAGCAAACTACCAGCCAGAAACCAGTGAAGATGTACACCGTGTAGACGAGGAGGGGTGCTCAGACCCTGTTTTTTTTTTTTTTTAAGTCAATTTAAGTAACATATACTGTATTATTAGCTTCGGGGGTAGAATTTATTAACTCATCGGTTGCATATAACACCCAGTGCTCACTATCACGTGCCCTCCTTCATGCCCTGTTCTAAACACAGAGCTTCTACAACAGGCAAAGTCTCAATCAGCTCTGTCCCTCAACACAGGATGCTTCTTCAGTGTGCCACAGTCCCTACTCAGCCCTTCATGCCCCCTCTGTGGACACTGTACATGTTGGTTTTTGCTCCCTGCCCGAGACCCCTGGATGAAGGAGGAAGGTGTTTCAGCGATAGGGATCCCAGAAACTTCTTCTGTTACCAAAATTGCCTCCTGTCGTTCTTTGTTTGCTTGTTAGCATGGGAGAATCCTCTTAACCTTCCTCTTGGAAGTGTAGGAGAGGGAAAGAGGAAAATCTGTACTGAGGTTTCCAGGAAGGATGTTGGGGGAAAAAAAAAAAAAAAGAAAGAAAAGAAAAAAGAAAGAAAGAACCGGCACCCTCGATCCCTTTTTCCAATCTGGCTCCCCTTCCCCAGAGGCAACACTCAGTACCTGCTGTTCCTTCTCACAAGCGTAAGAAAGGAAAATCACGTCCCAGCCTCATCTGCCAGGCGACAGAAGTTTCTGCTGCAAACTGCTGTTCCAACGGGCAGCTCTTATTAAACACCGCTATCACATTAAGCCCAGACAGTGACCTGTTCTGTCGCCTGAAAGAATCTGCAATTAACATGGGGAGTCTAATCAGGATATTAATGGGTTTGGTTTTTAATTCCTATAATATTTTCATCAGTTTAAAAAAAAAACTCATTTCAACCTGCATTAAGCTAGAAAAGTGGATTTGGTGGGTGAGAAGGAACAGGATTTAAGAAAGCTTTTACTTCTCATCAGGCAAAATGCGAGTATATGGAGGATTCTGTTGGTTTGCAAAGAAACCTTCATTAAGGAATCAAAGGTTGAGCCTGTGACCGCTTTGTGACCTGGCAGCTGGCTGCAGGAGAAAAGATGAGGTGTCGGGAGCAGAGAGGTTTGCATGGATAGCTGCTAAATGCTGATTTTTCCAGTTCCTTTCCAGGGCTGGTCATTTCATAGCTTCAAGCCCAGGGAGATCAAGTGCACACCTGTTGGCCACTCCAAAATATACAATAGTTTAAATCAAGTCAACACTTGGTTTGCATTTACCATAGTTTACTAAATCAAGGCTACCACTCATTGTAATGTCATTATTTACGAACCTCCAAGGGCAGAAGAAAAGTACAAAAACAACGCAGACAATTAGTTGTAAGATATCATTGATCAGAAGATGCATTCTGATTTCAGAGACATTAAAATGCCTGGAGGTAGGCTGTCCAAGATGGTAGGTAAGCACAGTGAAGCAATCACTAACCCTTGTTCCTTCTAAAACTTTCTGCTCTGTCAGGCTTAACGTCAATGCCTTGTCTGCATGTTTGTCACTCACATGGCAGCAAGATAGCGGATGCATCTTCATACCTCATGTTCCCTCTGCAACAAGATGGAAGAAGAGTATATCAGTCAGAATTCTGCTAGAGAAACAAAACCAGTGGATATATATAGAGAGAGATCCATGACAGTGAAATTATTTATTTACTTACTTGCTTACTTTAAGGAATCGGCTTACGCAATTGTGAGTCTGACTGGCCAAGTCTGAAATTTGTAGGGCAAGCCAGCAGGCTGGAAACTCTCAGACAGGAGCTAAAGCAGCTCTTAAGGTCTTCAACTGACTGGATGAGGCCCACCCACATTATCATGGATAATCTCCTTTATTAAAAAAATCGACTGATTATGGAATTCCATCACATCTACAAAATACGCCCACAGCAACACCTTGACGAATGTTTGAAAAACTAGGTACCAGAGCCTAGCCAAGTTGACATATAAAACTAATCATCACAAAGAAGGAGTGGATGACAGCAAATCTCTCAGCAAGGTTTTGCCTTTTTATTTTTATTTTTTTTAAAGATTTTATTTATTTATTTGACAGAGAGAGACACAGCGAGAGAGGGAGCACAAGCAGGGGGAGTGGGAGAGGGAGAAGCAGGCCTCCCGCAGGGCAGGGAGCCCGATGCGGGGCTAGATCCCAGAACCCTAGGATCATGACCTGAGCCGAAGGCAGACGCTTAACGACTGAGCCACCCAGGCGCCCCGGTTTTGCCTTTTTAATCAAGGAAGGACTCCACGCACCATACACCTCACTGGCACATGATCACCCCCAACTGCAAAGGAGGCAGGAGGTAAAGAATTCCATTTTTCAGCCTCTATCAGGGGGCATATATAAGGAAATTGACTGTGAGTGGATTTGGATGAGCCAACCCACAGGATGTTGCACAACCTATTTATTGGACATCTAATGAGTAGAAGAGGCCAAACAACCACGTGCCGCCCAGATTCGATTCTTGTTCATCATTTACCAAAGATAAATAACATTGACTCCTAACACCAACTACTCATTCTCTTTCCGCGAGTCGCTGCCGAAACGGCTGTTCAATTTAGAGGAGTGCCATAAGACGCCCTTTAAAATATTTAAGCCAAAAAGTAAATCCACTTAAAGAAAAATATTAACTAAATAATAGGACGAGTGGTATGCTGGAGCACACACGGGGAGGTCGCACATGACTCCGCCGGTAGAGTACCGCCCCTCCAGGCTTTATTTGGCGAAATCACAAGTCCACAGCCCCACCGCTCATGGAGCTTCAAGTGTGATCCCGGGAACGGTGATAAACCTCTTTCTCTGATCCTCTACATCCTCACCTGGAAAGCAGGGGACACTGTCTATCTGCATCGCGTCATGGTCATGAAGGCAAATGGGATCCCGCGAAGCTCTTCACGCGGTGCCTAGCCTGCAGTGGGCCTTCTTCAACCAGGGAAATGTTCTTACTGCACTCATCATTTCCCCAGCGGAGTTCTTCTCACAACAGATTGAAGGATTTTATTATAAAAAGAGCAATGAGCCTAGGCTGGAGGAAGTCTCTTAAACCCGCCAAGCCTTAATGTCCTTCATCTAGAACACAGGCGGGGCTGGACCAGAGCAGAAAAACATCTGGGAGATCCCTTTGCCACCACAGGGAGGCCCTCCTAGGAGACCTCCTTGGATCCAAACCCCAAGAAGGAACAGTAAAAGCAATTACCACCTCCTTTTCCAAAAGGAGTGATGTGGGCCCTTTATGGTTAAATAATTTATCCGGGTCACTCCGCAGTGATTGGCCATATGGTGGATTTGAAATCCCCGGGGGTGATTTTGCTCCCGAGGGAAGAGCTGGCAATGGCTGGAGGCATTTTTGGTGGTCATGATGGAGGGGGGGCTACTACCAGCCAGTGAACAGAGGCGGGGGCTGCCTCCTAAGGTCGTACAGCGAACAGAACAGCACCCCCAACAAAGAGTCACCCAGCTCCATGTATCAGCAGCGCTGAGGGTGAGAGCCCCCCCCGCCCCGGTCCTCTGCGGGCCTTGACTCGAAGGAGGGCCACATGAGGTCAGGGCTGCGTCAGCGCCTGCAACCTGTGAGCAGGGGCCAGGCCAGCCCTGCCAGTCATCAGAACCACCGAAGAAGCTGCTGTAGCAAAATGGGAACATGCTGGCCTGCACATGGGCTTACGGGCATGGATTCCAGATTCTTCCCCTCTGAATCACCGGCAGGAAGAACAGAAGACAGAAATAAGAACTAAGCTCGGCTTAGTCACCAAAAGAGTCAAGCTATACCAGCAACAGGTAAAAATCTCACTATCAGTCCACAAGCTCAAGTGTGGAAGAAATGCAACTTTCTCGAATGTTCTCCACCTGAACTCCAGGTCGATTTCAAGTCTGTATTCCAAGGGGCGGAAACGTATTCCCAGTCAGTTCAGGACTCCGCCCCTTTCCCAAGGGACGCAACTGATACAGGTGGTAGGCACGAGCAGGCCAGGGGAGGGGGACCCTTCACAGAGCTGGCATGTGGTGGCCTCAAGCTCTCACAGGTCTTCAGGTCCTCTAAGCCCAGGGCCATCTCTCGGCTACTGCTGAGCCACCATGAAGTCTGTGAGGCCTCATCGTGTTCACTCCCCCTCAGACTTGTGAGGTGGCTGTGACAGTCTCCCCCTGGGGCACACGGGCACTCTGTCAGGTGGCCACGACCACCTACACCCCTGCACGGCCTAGTGCAAAATGAAAATGTGGGTCCCTGGGTTCAGAAAGTATTAGGAGTTTCCAGCTGGCAACAACAGAGCATTCAACCAAACACAGAGAGCCCAGGTCAAATGCCCTTGACCCCGGGGCCCTGAGGGACCCCACCCCCCCAGGCCCACCTGCCTGTTCACCCACCCTCCTCAGCCATTCTGCTGCCTTTCTTCCCCAGGGCACTGGAGCCCAGGGTCTCTCAAGGGACTCACAGCTTTCCTAGCTGCTGCTGGGGAAGGGGTCCAGGTTGTCACTACTCCTGAGTCCCCTCGAAACTCTTAGGCTTTCCCTCAGGGACACCTGGCAGCATTTGACTGCTTAGTTTACCCCCGTTCTCCTCTGCCCACCCCCTTCTGCGAGTTTATCCTGTCATGTCCAGCAGGGAGACTTGCTCTGCAATCATGTCTTGCCTTGTCCCCGAATTGCCTCGGGAATCATGGGTTGGTGAAACCCACCTTGGTTAGAGCCAATTTCCTTTCCTTATTTCTTTGGTGGGATCACAAGTAAGTGATGGCTGGTTGAGGGAAGAGCAGCCAATGTAGGAATGCTAGGAAAAATCCAGGTGATTGTTCAAAAGCATTATCCCACCACATGCAATGGGCTACGCATCATCATCCTCCCCAAAGATGCCTGCACAAGTGTTTTTGAAGATGAAAAAGCATAGCAGGAAAAGTATGAGAGAAATCGTGTTGGCGGGCTCCTGGGAAGGATCCCCATGTAGCCTGTAGGTCCTTACTTAGATTCCATCTCTTCCAGGAAGTCCTCTCTGATTTCTCCCAGGCTGTGATAACTACTCCTTCTCAAGCCCGCACGGTACAACAGCTGTACCTCCTCTGATCTCTCTCCTCTGTCCTGCAGACCTATGGGAGGTGGCTTGGGGTAGCTGGAAAACCACAGCACTTAGGAGATGGACAGGTGCAGGGTAGGTCTTGACTCTGTGTCAGCTTGGGCAAGCTGTCTGACCCCTCTGAACCTTCATTTCCTGATCAGAGAAAATACACCGCAGGCTTGTTTGTTGCTGTACCTGCTGGTGTTTTAATTCTTGTAATTGCTGCTTCTCAGCTCGCCTCCACTCACCTCCAGTCACCCACCTTCCGGAGCACTGGCTGAGCTAACACCAGGGAGCAGACGTGTGAGTAATGCTGACTGGGCTCCCGTGCTAGGCTGGGCTCTGTGCTTAGGGAAGGGTGACCAGCTGTCCCAGTCTGCCTGAACCCAGGGGCCTCCTGGGACTCTCAGCCCCAGAGCTAGGATCGTCCCTGGTGAATGGGGACAAGTTGGTCACTTGGCTGAGGCTTTTCATATATTATCTCTTATTCATTTTAAATATACTTTACTCTCTGGGGCGCCTGGGTGACTCAGTCTGTTAAGCGTCCAACTCTTGGTTTTGGCTCAGGTCATGATCTCAGGGTCGTGAGGTCGGGCCCTGCATTGGACTCCCCGCTCAGCACAGAGTCTGCTTGAGGATTCTCTCTCTCTGCCCCTTCCCCCCCCCATGCTCTCTCTCTAAAATAAATCAATAAATCTTTAAATATATATATATGTATATTTACACCTTACTTTTTAGAAGAGTTTTAGATTTACAGAAAAAATACAGAGAAACTAATATAGTGAGTTCCTGTATGTCCTACATCCAGTTCCTTTTCTTCTTAACATCTTAAGTGAGTATGATACCTTCGTTACAATTAATGAACCAATATTGATTCGTCATTATTAACTAAAATCCATACTTTATTCACATTTCCTTTATTTTTCTCCCTGTCCTCCTGCCCATCCAGGACATCACATCCCATTTAGTTCATCATGTGTCCTCTGGTTCCTCTTGGCTATGACAGCTTCTCGGACTTTTTCTCTATTTAATGACCTTGACAGTTTTAAGGAGTACCAGCCAAATATACTGTAGCATCTTTTTTTCATGCTTACACAAATCATAAGCGATAGATACTATGGTTCCATTGTACAGGTGGAGCTGCTGAAGCTAAGGCCCAATGTGATGGCCAGTAAAGGACTGAATGAGAATTTGAGTTTCCCCGGGGAGGGAGGGGGGCGGCGGGGGGCAGTGATTCCTTAATAACACCAACAACGATGACAAGTACTATCTTTAGTGCTTGCTGTGTCCCAACGACCCCGCTACAAAGCCCATAAATATTATAAGCATTTAATCCTCCCGATCATCTATGTCATGGAGACTAAAATTATGCCCATTTTACAGACAAGGAAACTGAGACCCAAAGAAGTTAAATCCCTGGCCCAAATCACACAACTGACAAATGGTAGAGTGAGGATCCCTCTTCCCCGCCCAGGCCTCTGGACGTCCTTTATGCCCTGTCCTTGTAGGAAATACTTTCACCCTATTGGGGATTGCACAGTTTTGAGAAACATTCTCTCCCCCTGTGGAAAGTCTATATTGGGGTTTTTAACAGGGATGACTGTATACATCCATCACCTGAGGATCTTGTTAGAAGCACAGATTCTCATTCCATAGATCTGGGGTGAGGCCTGAGGGCCCGTATGTATAACAAGATGGAAGGCGAACCCATCCTTGGAAGTAGCCAGACTGAGGACCACCTCCTCCCACTTTACAGCTTACTTTTCTCTCTGTAACAAATAAGGTAACTGCCATGTGACCACCCAGGGTAGTAGCCAGAGTTCCTCAGGTCACCTCTAGAGCTCCGACTGCCAGCAGACAGAAAGAAATAGAGCTGAGAAATCCCCGTCGCTATCATTCTGGACGACCAATTGGCAACCCCAACCTCTCCGGCGGGGGTTTGTAAAAAATGTAATTAGCCCAGGTGAGGCTCATTAGAGCCAGCCTGGAATTCTGCCAGCCCTACCACGAGCTCTATGCCAACCCCTTGATTTTAATATCAATGGCAGTGCTGACAAGGAAGCTAGAAGGCACGGCAGGCTGGGAGGAAGCTTTTTACCCAGGCGGGCGGGCCCTCTCCCCCCTCCCCTTACACTCACTCTTGCCACGAGGTGAGGCAGTTGGCTTCATCAAGTCAGAGCCAGCTCATGAGTAATTTCCACTGTCCACCCCTTTCTAACAGGCTGGGCCCCAGGTGATCCTAAAAATTAAATGAAGCTCAGAAAACCAGACAGCTTGGGGAGCCGGGCATCAGTAGCCCATCCCCGGCTCCAGCAAGACTGTGTACTTCCCTTGTCAGTTTCCTTGGAATTCCTCTAGGCCTTTGGCACTTGGCAAAATTTAACTCCAGAACCCCACAGCTCTGCAGGGTTTCTGCCGGGGGGGTCCCAATCCCCGCGTGTTTCCTTGTTCTCATGCAAAGTTTATAAAATGGGCAATGGTAACCAATGCTGTCTTTTCTCCCTGTAAATTGAGATATTTATGCTGATGCAGTGTTTTCAGAATAGGACTCTGGGCTGGCTCCTGAGCTTCTGGATGCTGCACAGATACCAGCTCACGATGCTTATCTTCATCATCTTCCTACTCATGTGCTAGACACCAGTCTTTGCATTTTGCCTGTATTCTCCCAATTAATGCATGCCATGAAGAAGGTTATTCTCACATTACCTAGAGGAAAAAAACAGCCTCACCCAACGCCATCCTACCACTTAGTAGATCATCCTGCCTGTTTGGCCGTTATAGTTGAGAGTAAGGTTATTTTCACTGTGCAAATCCCCCAAAGAATTTGGATTTAAAAGTCATTGCCTTATAAGTTTGGTCAGAAACCAGGAGCTGATCACTGATACTGTTACAGAGAGTGAGAGAAGGAGAAAGAAAGGAAAGAAAAGGAGGGACGGGGCGGGGTGGAAGAGAGGGCGAAAAAAGAAAATCAGGTAAATCCACAGGATAATGTCCTTGGTATATGAGCGAGAAAAAATGAAGCCGTGATGTGTGCCATACACTGTATTTAACCCTAAGCATTAGAGAAAATGAATTCCAACTGACTATGTTAGAAATGGGTATATACTGATGCTTATGTATTAATTTAATACGACAAAAAGCAACCCTATTGGGAAAGGCTAGAAATAAAGTTTGTAACTTTCCCTTTCTCTCCTCCCTATAAAAAATAGAACTGAGGTCACGGTAAAATTCTGTAAACCAAGCCTTCATTTTTCTAAAGATATATTTGATGAATACATTCTATGTATCAAGAAAGAGAGATTTAAAATATAGAGAGACAGAGAAAAGAACTCACCACCTAGTGGGTAGATGGACAATTCCGCTAGCGATTGCTGTGTCCGGGAAGAAGTAGGGCAGTTTGAGTGTGTGTGTTACTGTTATTGTCGTGCAAGCGACAGAAATTGATCCTGGTGAATTCAAGCCAACTCAGGGGCCCAGGAGAATAAAAAGGGCATCTAATGGAGATCTGGGGCCAGGAGTCAGGAACAACATTGGAAGAAGCCATGTTCCACTGGAGACTTGAGGAAGTAGCAGAGGATCGGTGCATCTGAGGGTGGATGAACGTTTTTTGTGGGTGTTAAGGTGTCAGGAGCAGGGCGGGCAGGTGGAAGGTGAGACTGCCCAGGGAGGGGCAGCACAGGTGAGGGGTAAGAGAACATTCCACAAGGAGGTGATTGGAAACCCCCGCAGATGAGCATTGCCTCCAGACACCTGGAAAAGGGGGCTGAGTGGGCATACATCAGGGCAATAACCCCCACAGAGGACGGGTCCTGTCGCTCCCCCGGTGGAGGAAAACTTAAGAAGGGTCGAAGAAATCACAGAAGGAGGCAGCACAGATGAAAACTCCCACACTGTAAGCATCTAACAAGTATTTTATGAAGCTGCCTTGCAAGGAACGACTTCACTCCAGGAGAATGCCTCCTGGTTACCATGACTCAGAGAGTGATCTGCAAAATAATTCACCAAATTAGAGTTTGCCGGGTGTTAAGTTTGTAAATCTGATCCCCCTGCCCGCCCCCCATTACGTTGATTATATCTTTCATCCCCAAGAATGAAGCCAGGAGCCTCCCCCCCGCCCCTCCTCCCCTCCCTCTGAAATCCTCACCCCTCATTTCTCAGCATCCTGCCACCCCTAAGGCACTGGTGTGATCCCCACAAAGGTTCCAGGGGAGTTCATTAAAAGCCGCCACCCTCCCCATTACCCACCGGGCACTCCCAGCAGCCCCTGGGGCCATGGCGGTGGCAAAGCAAGGCAGTCACTCAGGAGGGACCGTCCCCCTCAGAGGACAGGGACCCCCCGCACAAATGAGAGGAGCCAGCAAACAGTTAATGGTTTAATCCTTTACAGAAAAAGTCAAGGCAGACTTGTGATTCTTGATGTTAATGAAGGTGTCACACATTGTCTAGAGAAAGTTGTGCCTGGCAATCTTCCCTTTTTCGGATGCCTACCCCAGTGACATTTCATCTCACATCCACCTTAATGAAATGCATAATTAACATATTCTAATTGTGCTGAGCGCTGCGATGATTTTGACAGAACTCACTTTCCATGTCTAATTTGATGCTAATTTAATCTGTTCCTCTCCCGCTGACATGACCTTTCTTGATTGAGTTTCACTGAGGAAATTTTTTGATGGATTGATTTATCAGCATTGCAGAGACAACAAAGGCTCAGGGTGCACGACAGAAAATAGGAAGGGAACGGCCCTGGAAGCCAGCGAGTTCTGAACTTGCCGGCTGGAATGTCCTCTTTCCAGAGACGGCTTGTCTGATCTACTGATGGAATTTGAGAAATGTGACATCTGTGTGTGGGTTTGATCTCTCCGATAAAGACAGTAAATATCTTATTGTGCTTGTGAAGCTTTGCATGGAAAACTCCTCTAGGGCTAGTGGAAGGAAGCTTAGGATCCTCCTGGTGACAAAGAGCCAAGCCGGCCAGGCTCGTCCACGGGCTGATGGCCACTTCCTGCCTGGGTTCTTGAGTGGAATTTGGTCACTCCGCTTCCACCAGAAGGCACAGGGAGGCAGGAGAAGGTCCATCTTCGGTTACAATGAAGGAACCTTGCAACTACCCGGGTCATCGCATGGGGATTTCAGACTTTCGGGAGAGGTACACCTTGATCTTGTGGGAGCGTTTGTGGACTTTTCCCCCGGCGCACCTGCCCTTCGATACACAGTATCTAAAGGCGATCAATATGACTACCTCTTTGTCCAACTCCAGATCTATGGGGAAGTATGTGCTTAGGATACAAGCAGATAGTCCACCAGCTTGTGGGAAACAGGTGAATCACAGAGGGGAGCCCATGAGCAAACTGCCAAGACAGAATCCTCAAAACTGTAAAAAACAAAACAAAACAAAACAAAACAAAAAAACTCCTTGGTTTGGGGGTTTTGTTTCGTGTAGACTCTACCCCCTCTTCCCAAATGTTTCTTCTCTTTGAAGAGGGTGTACGTAAGGTGTCCATAGTAAATAGATGTTTTCTTCAGAGTAGTCCCCAAGGAGGATGAAACATTTATTCCAACATGGTTGCTGTGACTGCAAAGATTTTTGCAAAATTTCTCCAGGAGCTGCCTGATGAGCCCCACAAGGATAGCAAGATAACGAGATTATAATCATTATAATTACACTTCATCATAGATCAAAAGCAGTTTAACTCAGCAAAATGACCCGGCCAGCTTCACTATCCTTTATTCTAAGTGACTTGTGGCTTTGCACAAAGATTCAATCCCTCTGCCAAGCCCAGCTGGACAGTGTGGCTAGATGTGCTCTCAAGGCAGCAGGTACAGCTCCTTCATTATGAGCACCCCCTCCCCCACCACCCCGCCACGACCTGGGAAACTGGACGGTTTTCTCATGGGCAAAATGGCATAATTATAGTCCTACCTTAAAGAGTTCTTTTGAGGACTAAATTAGTTAATAATGTATCTGCCAGGCAGAAAGAACAGTGCCTGACACATAGAATGGCTCATCTTTTAGGTATGAGCCACTCTTCTTATAGGAGACGTGCCTAAGCCTTCCTTATACTAGCATGACTTTCCCAGCTGAAGTCTGGAAGCGGCTAGACTTGCTCTTCTCTGCGATTATTATTATTAAGTAACCAGACACACAGTTCTGAAGCAACTTCAATGATGTGTCCATTTCTACTGCTGTTGTAGCAAATTACCACAAACTGAGTGGCTTAAAACAATACAGACGGATCATCTCACAGTTCTGGAGGCCCGAAAGTCCCAATCAGTCTCTCTGGGATAAAATCAAGGCATCAGCAAGGCTGCTTCCTTCTGGAGGCTCCAGGGGAGAATCTGTTTCCTTGTCTTTTCAGCTTCCGGGGGCTGCCCTACATTTCCCGGCTCACAGCCCCGTCCTCGAGTTACTCTAACCTCCGCTGTCCTCATCTCTCCTCTTAAGGGCTCTGGCCCTCTTGGCCCCCCTCTTTTAAGAACCCTTGTGATTTCACTGGACCCACCTGGATAATCCAAACTAATCTTTCTAATCTCAGGATCCTTGATTTACTCGCATCTGCAGAGTCCCTTTTACCACGTACAAGAAGATCTTCACAGGTTCTGGGGATTAAGACGCGGGCATTTTCGGGGCCATTTAGTCAGCCTACCATAATGGGTTTCACTTTAGGCAGGAAGTGGTTCTCAGCAGAGGAGATCAATGCCTTCCCACCTCTCAGTGCAAGTCCGCGGTACCATTTTGAGGGAAGAAAATCGATTTGGAGGAAGCAACCGAAATCCAAGATGGGACAGGATCTCCAGGATGGTGCGGTCCCTTGAAATGCTCTGCCTCTGTTGGCTTTACGAGGATGCTGGGATGTTTGGCCGTCAATGTCAGGCTTGAAACCATTCAAGGATTCGAACCCCGAATGCACGTCGCTGTGAAGCATATCCATCTGGCTGCAAGTTTGATCATGACAGTACATCCTACTTGATACTTTTAACACAGAGTATCCCCTAGCGCCCTTGGTCAACACCTTTCTTACCTAGCCTCCAACAAGTCAGGAATTTTTATTTCGTTCCTTTCTCTGCTGTTTGTGCAGTGCCTAGGACAGTGCCTGGCCCGTTATCAGCAACAAATAAAGATACTTATCGTCTAAATGAGGGAGTGATTGATATTGAGGGCTTTTATAGTGCTTGGCAACTATAACTGTTTTTCACAAAGATGAAATACGTTGTCTATTCTGCCCATATTCCACCTGGAAAATCCTGGATTTCTCTGAATAGTATCATACTCTGTGGTCACCTTGAGGCTTCAGGCTTTTCCCACGTGAAACCAGAAGAGAGACTGGGAAACCCCTGTTGCTTAGAGCAATGTCTGCTCATCAAATCTCTTTCATTAGAATAGTTCACTTCAATAAGATCCTGGGCATTTTTGATAAGCCAGCATCCAGGGAACAAAGCTGTTATCAAATGACTTACTTAGAGGTTTCAGCCATAATTTTTGGCCTCAGAATATTGCTGGGTGTTTTTTTTTTTTTTTCTGTCAGTCTAAAATGAAAATGTAACATTTCAATTGCAATCCATTAGAAAGAAGCAAAGAAGGGGCTATTTGCATTTGATCCACAAATTGGACCAGAATAATTTTTGTCAACTTCTGATCTGCCAATACTCAGTTTTTTTAAAAAAATTAAACTAAATACTCATTAATTCACTGTTTTCCCTTATTGAGTGAAAAGATTTTTTTTCCTGTCAACTGTGTTTTTATCCAGAATCAGCTAGAGAATATTTTGCATTATTAAAAATTGGGAGGTGGAAAGTGACATTTCCTTTGAACTCCAAACAAATTGCAAACTTCAAAAAATGTGTGACGAAACAACATAGCATTATAACCCAAAGAGTCTACGATGGAGAAATAAAATGAAGGAAATGAAGGGGTGTTTTTGCAAATAGGATCCTAGTGATACTTAACACCAGTGTTTTAGTTTTAGTGTTTATAAGTATCAATTGATTCTCTGTCAAAAGAAGTATAATTTTAGGTCACATAAAAATTAATTCAATTATCATCAATCCAACAATTTGAAAGACTCTATGTGGTAGGTAAAATTCTAAAGATGGTCTCCCACAATCCCCATCTCACGTTTGTTCAATCAAACACTAATCTAGGTACTGCGGTTAAGGGATTTTGCAGATGTAATTAATATCTCAACTTAGTTGACCTTAAACTATAGCGATTATCTGATCCAATCAGGTGGCCCTTTTAAAAGCAAAGCATTTTCTCTAGCTGGAAGCAAAAGGAGACATCAGAGAGATGCATCCCTACTGGCCTCAGGGAAGGAAACAGGAAGAAAATTGGGGTCAGACAGATTTGAGTTCAAGTTCTCTGCTGTTGGTCTTACGACTTTAGGAAACTTTCCTAATCATCTTATGCCTTAATTTCCTAATTTATACTACTAGCAACCTCATAAATGTATCATGAGGCATTAAGAGAGATAATATATAGAAAACATATTATGACACATACTAGGTGCACAACAAAAGGTAATGATAATTTTTTTTTTTTTTAATGTTCCCTTGTAAGGGTATCATTCACTGACTCTTTTGCAATCTGGGTTCTGATTCTAAAACAATATGAGTCCACCCACATGAAACAACACAGAAAAGCATAATCTAAGTATGAAGCTTTGTATTATGTTGGGAGTATGGGCGGGGCCAGCTCTTCACCCCTCTCTACATTTCCTTTTGGCTCCTCAACTAAGCTCAATATTTACCCCCTGGATTTACTGTGTAGCTGACTGACCCTGTGTGTTTCCAGAAGTCCAAACCTTTATCACCATGCCTTTCTCAGCAAAAACTAGCCAGCCTGGGTCCTGTTCTTCCAGGATCCCACAAAGTAAGTGGAAATAGTCTTACAAATTAATTTGTATCAACACCAAGTTGATAATGACCAATGATCCCTTAGCTTCCCACATGCATTCCATTAGAGACTCTTGATGCCTTCGCTTGATGAAATAAGGTAGGGATTTCAGGCATCAGCTTCAAAGCTAATAGAAGGATAATTGGGGGGACTACAAATCCTTTTGGTGTTACTGGAAATTGTCCCATGTGGGCGATAATCTATACCAGGTCCAGTAAATGGCATCTTTTCCTGTTGTCACCCCCTCTGCTCATATGGTTGCCTAATTTCTCTACTTGACACAATAAAGATTTCCAAAAGTTCCTTCTTCTCAGTAAATCATTTGTATTACTTAGAAAAACATCAAAGCAATATATGTTTCTTTAGGAAGAAATAGAAACAAAGAAAATCAAAATAGAAAAAACTAGAAATCATCTATCATCTTGCCATTCATAGAAGATGATGATGTGGGAATGTCAGTAACGGAGGGGCTATGGTTGGTGGGTGAATCAGGGTGGAAGAGAGCCTCGAAGATTTGCCCCAAAGCTGTGTTGTATAGCAAGTATCCTGTGGTACCTGGGAGTATAAATAAGTTGCTAATGGAGATTAAATAGGGATGAGGCCCCGTCTCCCAGCTATGCATGAATTTTATGGTATGAAATATTTATGGTATGTAAGTCATATCTCAATAAAGTTGTTAATGAAGCAAAAAGAAGAAAAGGTGGACACAAAGAAGAGAGGCCTTTCTGAGGAGGTGATGAAGCTGACATGGGGGTGTATGCAAAGAGAGAGATTGGCTGGAGTAGGGGAGAACATTGCAGGCAGGGAGAGTCTGTACAAAGACCCTGAGATGAAAGAGGACTTGGCGTGTGTAATGAACTGGTGGAAGGCAAGGATGGCTTGAGTATGTTGAGCAAAAGCAGAAGTTTTGAGAGAAGAGACTGGGGAGACAGTCAGCAATAAGCTTATGCAGGATGCTCAAGCCTGATATGGAGGGTGTTCCACGTGCTATGAGCAGTTGAGAGATTTGAACCAAGGGAGTGACATACTGCGATTTATAGTTGGCAACATTTTTCTTCAAAAAGAGTAATAACAACCAATACTGTGTCCTTACTATTCTAGAAATTTTACATTACTAATTTATTTATCCTTCACAATAACCCTGAGGTCGGTATCCAAAGTAACTTTCTCAAGAATTCTCAAGGAGAGCTGTACGTCCCACACCAGAGCCTGAAATCTTAACCAGTACCCTACACTTGAAAGTACGGATGGACGTACATCCTGTGCAGTTTCACATGGCCCCTGCTTGGAAGGATCCCGCACTTGGTTTAGTGCTCTGCCATCACCATCTTGAAATGCTTAATGAGGGTGCCTGGGTGGCTCAGTTGTTGGGCGTCTGCCTTCGGCTCAGGTCGTGATCCCAGGGTCCTGGGATCGAGCCCCAAATTAGGCTACCTGCTCAGCGGGAAGCCTGCTTCTCCCTCTGCCCTTCCTCCCGCTCGTGCTCTCTCTCTCTCTCTCTCTCTGACAAATAAATAAAATCTTAAAAAAAACAACAACTCATCAACCTTAAAAAAAAAAAGAAAGAAAGAAATGCTTAATGATTTTTGAACAAGAGGTCTCTGGTTTTCAGTTTGCACAGGACCCCACAAATTATGTAGCCAGCATTTCTACACTCTAGAATTTTTACTATAGAAGGAGTCATTAACCCACTGAAGCTCATGGATGGGCTGGCCAGGGAGGAAGGCCAAACCCTTAAAGTTAAACATGAAATTTCTCATGCATGTCCATTTTGGGAGAGAGAAACTCCCAGCTTCCATCAGATACTCAAAGGGATCCATGAATCCAAAAGGAATACAACTTACCGATTTTCCAGTGACCTCTCTTTCTGATTATGGGAAACAGTTAGATGATGGAGTGAACTTTGTTCTTATTTAGCTTCCTGTTATCTTGTATTTATCAACAGTCTTAGCATAGCAACATTCTTTCCAGAAAACAGAAATAATAATAATTATTATTATTATTAAGTAGTATTACTATTATTATTATTAATGAATGAAAATAAGTGGAAAAGGAAAATTATAAGCTGAAGATTTTCTTTGGTGTGTTTTTCTTCCTGAAGGGCACCTAAAATTCTGTCTTTATCTCTACCAACAGAATTTTTTAAATCCCCCCCCCAAAAAACAAAAACGAAAACAAAAGCAAAAGCAGCACTTCTGCATTTATACTACTGAATTCAGTTTAACGTTTTTCACCAGGTTGTCTGAATTCAATTTCTCTGTTCCAGAGACCAGCTTGGATTATATGGGTACTTTTCAAGAATCATTATTATGTCGGAAAATATTCTGTACCCAGAATATATTCATAATAATAAATATGAATATGTGTATTCCATAATAAATAATGTTAATTGCTAGTTTTAATATTCTAATTAATTTATTCAATAATTAGTTATTACTATCATCTTAGAGCCTGGGCTTATTTATAACTAGAAGAAAAATGATTTCAAAGGTAGGTCCTCAATTCCATTTAAAATAACCCCCAATTAATTTCCAAGCTGCTGAAAGCAAATGATAAAATTTTTATCTCCTGGTGCAAAATTTCCTGGAAGTTGTTTGTGCTCAGAAAACAATTATATACCCATGAAAAGAGAATTATCCACTTTAAGAATAATAAGAGTGAAAATAGGCCCCTGGATTTATAGTGAAATGGTTTCTTGTTCTTCCCTGTCGAGGCACTGATGTCTCTGCATGCCTAGACGTGCAAAGCATGAGGTCCCCGGCTCTCTGAGCCATCAGACACGTGCTCTTTGCATCTCCTGGGGCTCTCCCAGGGCGACCCCACGTGGGGACCTCCCGACTCTGTTTATTCTTGGAGTGAGCAACTGCATACAAATGGAAGATATTAGGACATAGGCCGCCAGCACAGAATACAGAGACAAGAGAGAAGATATTTCTCTGAAAACAAAATATTAATGCTACTCTAAACCCAGGATGGATTTTCCAAAGTTGAAAACCATTCCTAGAAAGAATCAGAGGGAGTTGGTTTGGTTTCATTTTCACATTTACCAACACAAACTCACATCTCTTCTAAAGGCAGGAATGTACCCAACGCGCACAGACTATATCTTGAGACAAAAGCAATATCGTTTGCCACTTAATATCCTTTTAATTTACTGGACAGTTTTCTTCTCTTTATGAAAGAAAGAAAGAGAAAGAGAGAGAGGAAGGAAGGAAAGAAGGAAGAAAGGAAGAGAGAGAGAGAAGGCAAACCCAGCATGGACTGTTTCCACGCAGCCACTGAACCCAAGTAAACTGGAAGAAAACCCTAGCAACTGAAATCCAGTAGGAAAAAGTTCTATTCTTTTTTTTTTTTTTCGTTCCTAACCCTTTCATGGGAAAATCCACCAATTTGTGCATAAAATAAAATGGTAAATTAGACTTACTTGGAGAAATAAACTATAGAAACCATTCATCCATTATTTTTAATGGTCCTTTACCACTTGATGAAGCAAAAATAAAACTTCTCTCAGCTGGCAGATAATCCAAGCAAGAAAATCCTCCTTCCTTTCCTTATGAGATGACTGCTTTGAATGTTGTGTTTTATTTTAAAAGCCAAAAACCAGATATCTATTGTGAACATATGTCTAGCTAAGAGCCACACTAACTCATCTTTCCACCATGGCATGCTTTTTTTCTGGCTAAAAATACTCCCTCTCTAATATTTTCCCCCTGGTTCCTCTCTTAGCCCATATCCAGAGGTACTACTTATGGAGGGCCGATGGTACCAGGTGTTTTGTATGTATTCTTTCATTTGACCCTCCCAGCTATTTCAGGAAGTAGGAGTTACAATCCTGCTTGGTAGATAAAGAAGCTCAGCTTCAGAGACCTTCATTCATACAGAGGGACCCCACAGTCACTGGAGTCAGGTAAATGGGGTTCACACCTGGCTCTTTCTCACTGTGTGATTAGTCAAGTTATTTAACCTCTCTGTGCCTCATTTTCCTATCTGTAGAATGGGGAAAATAATACAGGACCACAATTCTTTGGCCATAATTCGGAAGTCCAAAATCTCTGAAAATTAAAGAGCTTTCATAAAGTACCATCCAAGAACAGTGGCTTCACACCAACACTAATTTAGCCAAAAAAAAAAAAAAAAAAAGACAGAATGGTGCCAGCATGAGATTATTATAATCTTTCTTTGCCCTGCGAGGTGAAGGTCTGAGGAGGGGAAGCCAACAAACAACAATTCTGAGCGATATGCCTGATATATTTGAGAGAGAGAAAGAAAAACCCTGGGGACAGAACTGAGAGAAGGTGGGGGAGGCACCAGGGATAAAGACAGAAAGGGAGACAGAAGCCACGTCACACGATAACGGTGCCATGCTGATAATGGTAAGTGGTCAGCCCACGGTCCCACTTCGGGTGGGAGGCAAAGCCAGGACTCAAGCCTGGGTCAGCTCTATCAATTCATTGGCAAGTCTCTCAACACACATCATGGGAGAAAATTTATCTTTAAGACATCATTAGAAAGAGTCTCAGGCTCTGAGACTAAGGAAAAGATTCATAAATATGGCGGCCAGTCGGGCTCCTGGGTGGCTCAGTTGGTTAAGTGTCTGCCTTCGGCTCAGGTCATGATCCCAGGGTCCTGGGATTCATAAATATAATACAAATATATATAATATGTTATAAACACAATATAATAATAACCAAATTATTTAGTCTAAGACTGTACTTCATTTTATCCCTAATCTTGTACACTGCTTGTAACACATATCACCTTCTCTTATGTCCTAAGATTTAATTTACATAGGTTAGAATTGGTGGAATATAGTTATCTGGTCAGCCTACTGTGTGTTTTCTGCCCTGAATTTTCTACTTCTGTCAACTGAAGTCCAGAAACATTTCTTGAGCTTTTACTCTGCATCAAGCACAGTGCTGGCTCCTAGAGTCCTAGAAATAGAAAGATACCATCCTGAATTCACCAAACTTGTAGTAAGTACAATCTGTTTTCTTTCTAGCATGCCAAACAAGTGATATTTCATTGTCCCAAAAAGTTGTGATTTTTTTGTCCTGATTTTAATAATAATACCAACATTTTGCCAACTCTTACAATGTGCTAGGCTCTATGTTCAGCTTTGATGTAGATGACCTTACTTAATCCCTACAAAGTCCACTATTTAGCATTATCCCCATTTTTCAGATGGGGAAACTGAGGTGCTAGAGATTAAGTATCTTATTCAAGACCCAGTGTTTGTAAACAATGGACCTGGGGTATCAAACCCCAGCAAGTCTGACTCCAAAGCCAGCCCTCCTACTGTGATAAAATTTATATTAAAAACTTGTATGTCCAGACCAATGTGTGTAGTCAATCTCCCTTTGACTTTAGCTAAAAGTCTTTTGCACATGGAGGCTCCCTCAAGCCTCTTCGTCTTACCCTAGAGGACTAGTTCAGGCTTTGCTTTTGAACCAATGAAGCATAGAGAATCCACATGCACTGGATTCCCCATATTGGCACTGCACCCCCCAACCTGACCCACCCCCCCAGGATTTGCTCAGCATGGCTGTATTCACCGGCCCTTCCCACACTGTCACTGCTGAAGGGTTAGTAAATAGAGAACACACCCAAAAGCCTGTCAGATTCTTCTGCACTGGTGCACACACCCCGATGATGAGCAAACTCCTCTATCATTTGCCCAGGATCTTTGAATTTAGATGCTGGGTGAAGAAAGAATGACACTTTTGCAAGATGCTGTTCTTCGAGAGAAATGATATTTTTTAGCATCTTCCCAAGGCCTGCAACATAATAGGCAGGTATTGCCCTGGTGATAAATGATGATTCCTCCAGAAAAAAAAAAAAATTACAACACTGTGGATCATAAGCTGAGGCTTCTCCAGCATTCCTCCCTGCTTTCACAGTGAGTGTGAATCTGGCCACAAAAGTCAGAGATACCTGCATAACTAACTCTCTTTCCTTTAACTTAGCTTAGTTTTTATTTCAAATCCCCGTCCATTAGGATTAATGGATTAATAGGAAATTATGTGTCAGTCATTCTGGGAGGTTCCCATCCACTCCTTCAGTAGTTCATTAATGGGAATGATACTGTCCCTAGCAAGCTTTCCAGAAAATTCTTCTGGAGAGTTGGTTGTCACCAAGATTGGGAGGTGACGCTGGTATTTAGTGGTCAGAATCTAGAGATGACAAATGTTCTGCAGAGCACGAGACAGTCCCGCACCGTGAAGAACTGTCCAGGATCTCAACTTCTGAATGTCCGCTAGACATCCATATAGCTAAAGCACCAGCATATAACTCTCTGAGCCTGGACCCTAAGTCCATAGGACAAATGCACTCAAAGTATCCTTACACAGCTTTAACACACCCTGAATTTTATAAGAATGTGCATGCCATATAAATTGAGGGAGGGCTGTACTTTGTTCTGACCATACCAAGACTTGTTCTGCCTATCAGCAAATCATGTTGTAAAGTCAATACCATGAATGGCATTCAAGTCTTTGATACAACACACAGGTCTCGACCTATATTTGTGGCTGTCGAGTTCAGTGTTTCTGTGTATAAGGCCAAGCATCTGAACGCCTTCTCGTGTGTTTTGATGTGTCAAGCTCCAGTATTTAAATGTTGACATACGTATTTTATTATAAATATTTCCCTCATATTTGTCCTTTAAAAACTTATGATTGCAGATGAAGAATTTTAGGTCTGTAGAGGGAGTGTTGAGTACACACTGTCAGTGTCCCCCCCCAATCCCAGAGCACTCATTCCCACACATAGAAAGATGTCCTCTGCCATCGCCTGCCACCCTCGGCCCCAGGGCATTTCCCTTGACCTTGAAGTGGCCCTTGACCAATGGCACATGGCAAGGTGGTGGGTAACGCAATCCTCGGGTGAGATAACCCTGAGGTGTGTTCTGCACCTCTCCCACAGGCCCCCAGTTGGGTGAGCCACAGCTGCCATAGTGTAACTTGCTCCTGAATTGGCTTCTCGCCTTCCCTGTTTCATGACACCATTCCCCTAACAGCGCTTCTGGAATCACCTCCTATATACACTACTTCGTCTCATGTCTTTGTCTCAGAATAAACTTCTGGAGCACCCAACCAAAGACAGGCTGTTCCAAAGTGCTTCTTTGGCAAGGGGACAATGAGTGTGATAACACTGGGAGCCCCTGCTCCCAGCTGTGTCGAAGTTTGGAGTAGTGTGCAATGCCAAGGAGTGTATCAGTGGGACGCTGACTCTCCCTCTGCTTGTGGCTCTTCCATGACGGAGACTCTCCCCTAGTTCTGGGCCAATCCTGAGGCACAGATACTTCTCCAGTGTTGAAGAATCCAGCACCATAACCCAGCCTCTGGCGTCTAGAGGTTGTGGTGTCCATCCCATAGAAATAGAGCAGGTAACACGAATGAGCAAAACTGTCCAGGTGCAAGAGAAGTCATGCAGATAGAAACATCTTCTGTTTCCCACTTTTCATAGAAACGTGGGCTCAGAGAACATCTATCCTTCTTTTTTTTTTAAAGATTTTTATTTATTTATTCATGAGAGACAGACAGAGAGAGAGAGCGAGAGAGAGAGAGAGAGGGTCAGAGGGAGAAGCAGGCTCTGCGCTGAGTGGGGAGCCCGATGCGGGACTCGATCCCGGGACTCCGGGATCATGACCTGAGCCGAAGGCAGTCGCTTAACCAACTGAGCCACCCAGGCGCCCGAATATCTATCCTTCTGGTGAGCGAATATTTATTGAGCATCTATAATATGCCAGGCACTGGGCATATGGCAGTGAACAAAGCAGACAAAATCATTTCCCTTGTCACATTGGGAGAGGCTGCCTGGAAACAAATATGTAACATATGGACTATGTGAAATGATAATCATCCTATAAGAAAAAATAATGCAGGGAAGAAAAAGGAGGGCTAGAGGTTAGGGTCAGTGAAGACCTTGCTCAAGAGCGATAAATGGCAGCAGACACTCAGCCATAACAGGGTTTGGCTCCTTGCAGAAGGCGTGGTGGGCACCACAGAGCGGGTCCCCCTCCCCGCCCCCCGCAGAAGGTGCTTGCACTCAGCAGTAGCGAACGTTGCTATGTCAGATGCCAAAGCCCAGAGCTGTCAGATCTTCTGATTTTTCCAGGGAAACCTAGAGCTTTGTCATCTCCCTAGGGGGCTGCCAGCAGGCAGCACTAAGTTCTTGGCATCTTTAGGGTGTTCAGACTTTCCTTTCTTCAGAGTATGTTTCAACCAAAAGCCAGGCAGTTAGACTGGGGGCCTTTTACATCCATCCCGTTCTCCCCATGGCCATTGCTCCTGGCCTGAAGGATGGAAAGGGGGAACGGGCTGCAGAGGGGAAATCGAATCATAAGTGAGCATTATCCGGCCCCACTTGCTTTCTTTTCTTCTCAACATACCCAGAGCGCTGGAGGCATCTCCTTGCAAAGTCAGTAATTAGGAAGGATGTGAGCCTTTTTCTTCTTCCAGCACTTTGGAATGGCATGTTGCTGGAGATCCCAATGGGAAAGCCCCAAAAGGAAAGCCATGTTGGCTCCCAGGAGCTCCCGCCTTGGCAGAGTGGGGCCGACATTTAGAGGATGGGACTGCCAACTCTAGCGGAACTTCCAGCGGGAGTTTTACGGCCCGCTTTCATCCAAGCCGCTATTTGGGCAGAGGCCTGATTACTTCTAATGACTCCTCTTTGCCAACAATGGCCGAGTCCTCTGTCATCCTGCCGTGGCCTGGAACGGCTCAGGTTTTCCGAAAGAGATGCTCCTTGTAAAGCATGGAGGTGCTAACGGCCGCTCTCTGGGATGCTGGCCCCGCATGCCAAGAGGCAGAACGGCCAAGAGCAACAATGCAAGTGTGCAGAAACCATCCTTGAAAAAGGCGGGATAATTAGTTTGCCCATTACTGAAGATGCCCTAACTCTTCGCTCGTCAAGAGAATCTTTGTCCTTGAGGGTTTATGTATTTCTCTGGCTCCTGAAGAAGCCAAGGCCTGAGAATCAAGGGAGCTTTTGTCCCGAAGAGTGATGGCTGAGCAAAATCGATTGGCCTGTTTTCTGGTTCTAAAAATGTTCTCCTAAGTGCCCACTTGGCTCTTGACCATAGGTTCCTGGCACGTGGCGGGCCCACATGCAGGGCTGTTGTTGATGGCTCTCCCAGGATGGGGGTTCTCTAGCTGGTTCACACCCCTAAAACACACACACCAGGTCTCCACACTACCACCTCCCTGGCTCTCCGCTCCACCCCCTCTTGGGGGGGTCACATTGTCTGGGGCTTTGCAAGTGGGGATTTCTACCTAAAGCGAGTCAAGAGGGAACTGAGCTACGTCTTAGGGCACGTGTGTGTGCTGCGTCAGCCAGGGGGTGACCAGATCGATGCTGGATTCGGACAAAGGGAAGGCGTGATGGCCCACCACAGGTGACAAGCAATGGTCCATGGTGTGAATATGCGGGGTCTCCACCACCACATGGCTTCTGGAGTCTCGGCCAATGTGCTCCACGGCTGTCCTTAGTCAAAGCCACCTGCCTAACGTCCCCCACGCACGGACTGGCCTCTCTTCTAGAAAAGCCCCCCTCCAGCTCAGATGTCTGGGAACTCCCCCTTAAGGAACTCACTTCCTTCTTCATCAACTCAAAAACTTTTTTTTTTAACCGAAACAGAGTTCCCTGTGGTCTCCACCACACACACAAACACACACACAGAGAGAGAGACACACACACACAAAAGATTTTCTTTCTTTTTGTTCTTTCATTCTTTCCCAATTCCAGATCTCGATTCTTTAGGCCCAAAGCCAGAATCAGCCACAACTTAGTTCTGCACCGGCAAAAGAGGGGGCTCAGCACTTATACATGATGTAGCACTGAGACGGAAGAAGGAATAGCAGTGCCATCTCTGCATTAGAAGAATCTGCACACCTGTGCCCCACCTCGCCCAGAGGAGAGTTCCTCAGCCCACTGTCCTGGGGCGTGGTTGTGGTGTCAGTCACAAGGGGTGATAGGTTGGCTGTGCCCAACACAGGCAGGGTCTCTCAGACTCCTTTATGAGAGCCAGGAGTCTGGCCAGCCGGGCACACGCTGCCCACAGCTTCACGGAGAGTCTTTCTGTAGAGCTGAGGTAGTTGCTGTCTTTCTGTCCATGTGTCTGCCTATCTGCCATGAAAATAGGTAGTGGGAAGGATCTTTAGCCTATTTAAAAACTCAATCCTTGAAAATATTTTTTTTGCTTTTTTTTGCATGCAAACACATAGGTTGATTCCAAACGTGGTAATAAGTATTTTGATGCTGAAGTCCAACTGCCTGGGATCTCATGCTAGTTCTGCCTCATTCCACCTTTTGTGGAAAGTGATTCAGCCTCTGCCAGTCCATTTTCTCCTCCCAAGTGCAGGTGGCACAACAGGCTTTCCTTCATAGACGGTTGTAGGGGTTAAATGAGAGAAGCTACGTCAAGGGCGCCGCAAGGAAGAAGGACCCATTTCATACAAGATGTGGCTATTGGGGTTATCACTAGGGGGAGGCAGGTAGACCATACTGTGGTCCCTACTTTTCCCCTTTGGTCAATAGCTTATGTTATTGTACATTCCTGAAAAGGAGCAGAACCACATGTCCTTTCAAATAATAATAACCATGGATATCCACATCCACTCCTTAGGCTGAGCCAGGCAATTTGCATGTATCCTCTCATTCAATCCTGGCAACAAGCCCGTGAGGTGCCACTACCACCAGCCCCGCCTATGCAGATGAAGGGAGGGCCTGGGCCGCCATGTCTTGGTCAGGATGTATAGCTCTAAGGGTAGACACCAGGATCCGACCTGGATCTGACTCCATAGTCCTTCACTAGTACTCCACAGTGCCTCGCTTTCCAAATGCCAAACAATTCAGAATTCTGCAGGAACTTCCTTCTACTTAGTCCAAATTGGACTGGCTTTACTGTACACTCACTTTACGTGACGATCCTAAGATGGTCAGCCTTGCTCCGAGTAAAGTTGCAGAACAATATTTCGCTTCCTCCCCCTCCCCTTCCTTCTTCTTCTTCATCTTCATCTTCGTCTTCTTCTTCTTCCTCTTCCTGACTAACAAATGACTAGAAGTGAAAACTAAAGACAAATTTATTTTTATAGTTTCATGAACTTGAGCTATTAGAGACCAGTGAGCACTGATACTATACAGTAATTTCCGCACACTTGTTTATACGTGGCATGGCTTCGGTTTCACAATCCGGACTCATGCACTTGACATCCCCCTGCCCTGGAATGATGGGACTTTACAATCGCTTGGCAGAGGTCCCAAGAGGATTGCCATCCAGTAAAATGTTTGGCTATGATTTTTTTTTTTTTTAATGTGTGTGTTTTTAGTTGGAGGTGGGGATTCTTGTAGAGGAGGCTGAGTTGTCAGAAGCTCCGAGACCTTTACACACAATGATGACTGCTAAAGCAAACCAAAATACCGACGGGGGTTTGGACCCCATGATACTTTTCATCACCATGGTGCTATCTAAGAGTCAATCCACAAACTGATAACAATATAGGATAACATTTCCTCCTCTCGTGAGCAAAATGAGACGGCATAAAAATGATGTTGGGGTTTTTCAATAATTGAAATTTACCCCATATAGTGCACTGTACTTTATCATTTGATCCAATTCAATAAAATTTACTAGGTATCTTCTATGTGCCAGGCACTATTCCCAGCACTGAGGAACATGGAATCTTTGCTCTTTGTTCTTTTTATAACATGGAGAAATAATCAATCGATTAATTCGGACTATGCAGGTAGTGACAAGTGCCACAGAAAAGCACGTGTACGAGCATCGAAATGAGTGAGGAGACTCCGGGCTAAGAAGGTGACATTTTAGTAGCCATTTGAGTCAACTGAGGAAGCAAGCCACGGAGTTATCTGGGAAAGAATGCAGGAAATGCAAAGTCCCTGGGGCAGGAATGGCCTCCTGTGTTCAAAGAGGGGCAAGGAGGCCAGGGCACAGGGCAGGTGAGCGTGGGGGGGAGCGAAGGAAGGAGGCGAGGTTGGCGAGAACATCATGAAAGCCTGTCTGAGCCAACACAACTTTTATTTTTACTCTGAGCTTGTGTGTTTCCTGCTTCATTGGTGATAGAATCACCTTTTTTTAATGAAAAGATGGTAATGGCAGTGTTCTTTTTTTCTTTTTTTTAAACATTCTTGGCAAAATAAAGTGTTGGAAACTCTTTGTCAATTCCTTGAAATTTGTTGAAGCTGGTCTGTGAAATCTAGGAGTCTGGGATGTCTGCGCTCGGAAACATCTTGTGGCATTCTGTAGGTGGCGGAGGCAAGGTGTGGTAGGAAGTGTGGGCACCACGGCCCTCCTCTGTCGCAGACACACGGGGTGACACCGCTCAGGGAAATTCTATTTCTGGGTTTCACTCTTCGAGGCTCTGAAATGAGGAGAGCTGTTTAAAGGAAGCTTGAGCCCATGCAGCCACACAGGACAAAGAGAGCACGCAAGTAGGATAAAATCAAGCTGACCTGGCCTTGAGGAGGGACAGGACCCCTGTGGCTTCCTCATAAAGGGGCAGCTCTGCTCAGCACCATGGCTACCACCCAGGAAAGATATCCCAAGGTGACTGTCCCCTCCTTGGATTAAAACAAAACAAAACAGAAATCGTGACTTTCATGTGCAATCTCCCTGTTTGTAAACATTAGCAACGATTTCAGTGAAAACAACAAGAACACTGTGCAGCCCACAGAACACACGGGTGAGCTGGGTTCAGCTACAAGATGGCAGATTCGTTCCCTAGGGCTGCCATAATGAGTTACCACAAACTGGGTGGCTTAAAACAGCAGAAACTAATTCCCTCCCAAGTTTTGGAGGCCAGACGTTTGAAATCAAGGGGTTGACAGGCTCATGCTCCCTCTGAAGGCTCTAGAGGAGGATGCTTCTTTGCCTTTTCCAGTTTCCAGCCTTCCTTGGTGTTCCTTGGTTTACAGCTACGTCACTCTAACCTCTGCCTCTTCTTTGCCTGCTCTTATTCTCTATATGTCTGTGTCTTCTCCTCTTCTCATAAAGACCTGTCATGGGATTTAGGGCCCATCCTAATCTAGTGTGACCTCATCGGAAATTGATGACATCCGCCAAGACCCTATTTCCAAATAAGATCGCATTCACAGGTGCCACCAGTTAGGAATCGATCATATCTTTTAGGGGATTGGATTCAACCCACTACAGCTGAATGACCTCTATTACAAATTCTTTTTTTTTTAAGATTTTATTTATTTATTTGTCAAAGAGAGGGAGAGCACAAGCAGGGGGAGTGGCAGGCAGAGCAGGCAGAGGGAGAAGCAGGCTCCCCACTGAGCAAGGAGCCTGATGTGGGACTCGATCCCAGTACCCTCGGATCATGACCTGAGCCGAAAGCAGATGCTTAACTGACTGAGCCACCCAGGTGTCCCTCTATTACGAATTCTTTAGGATGAAGATTCTGCCCTAGAAATCTGGGAGCCATGAAATGGTTAAAACCTGCTCAGTAAAGTTTAGGACATCCATCTCACTAGAAAGCAAATGATAAACGGAAAGGAGAGTTGGTACAGTTTCCAAATGGCTTGTCCTGGCCCTCAGACCTGGGTCAAGTCAGGCACACTCTTTCTTCAGAGCAGCGTTGGACCATTTCCTGAGGTTGCCATATGAAGTACCATGCAGGGGGTGGTATAAGATAACAGAATTTTTTCTCTCCCAGTCCTGGAGGCTAGAAGTCCGAGATCAAGGTGTCAGCAGGAACAAAGCAACCTAGCTCTAGGGAAGGATACTTCCTCACCTCTCCCTAACTTTCTGGTGCCTTCTGACAATCCTCAGTGTTCCTGGGCTTATAGCTAGATCACTCAATTCTGTTTTATGTGTCTCGATGTCCTCTCCTCTTATAAGGTCACCAGCCACTGGCTTGCTTCTTCTTGGCTCTCAGTTTAGGGGAAATGGGGAAACCAGTTAAGAGGACAATGTGGTCAACCCAAAGAGAGATGATGATGATGTAAAGTAGGGATGAAGTCATGAGAAATAGTGGGATTTAAGACATAATGAGCGCCCACCCTAATCTCATGGTCATGAATTTAGGCGGAAGTCTATTCAACCCAATACCAATTCTGTTACCAGTAAGATCCCTCCCATCTGCCTGACTCTGTGATGAACTTTTCCTTGAGAATCATTGCTGATCCTTCCACCCAGCTACTTCCTTACAAAGCACACAACCACTTCCCAACACCCACACCAATTTCAAGTCCAGCGCCAACTTGAAAACATCATTAGTGGCAAACTATTTCAGTGTGGGGGAAGGCTTTATTTCCTCTGAAATTTTTTAACTTGGTACCTCCTCACTTTTAGACTTGAAACTCCAGTGGACCCCTCTGAAAAACCACCTCCAAGAACCATGATATCGCGCATTCAGGGGAGGAAAACCAAACTCTGTTTTCAGTCTCTTTGTCCCAGTGAATAGAGAGCTTTAAGAAAAGTGCTCCATGCCTTTTCTAGTCATATTCCTTTATGGCCTCTTCTAACTACAATTCTTTATGAGTTTCTTTTCCGTCATATTTCTGATGAGTCTTTTTACTGCTTTGCACGACAAAATACAGCAAACCCTAAAATATGGATGTCTTGTTCTTGTGAGAAAATGGAAAAGTTCACAAGAAAAGAAAATGACATAAGATGAGTGAGTCCATTCTTAGCAATGGTATTCAAAGGTAAGGAGATTAGATAATGATGCAATTAGAGCCCATTTCTATGGTTTTCTATAATTTTGAACATTTGCTGACTTCTGTGACTGGTTTGGTATTTATTCTTATATCATATCAATTTAAAATCACCCTGGATGCTATGTCCAAGAGGGATGACAAATTATGAAGAAAATATGTTCAGTGGAATTTTAAAAGAAGCTCTTTGGTTTTGACCTGCGATGTTATTCTGAGGCCAGCCAATCATTTTGGTCTTTTTTAGTCCATCATTCGTGTTCCAAGTGTTTTGAATATTTAAATTACATTTCTTCTTATTTCCCTAATGAGAGTGTATTTGCATCCAGTACATAATAACTGACTAAAAATGACTTTCTTCTTTTTGTGTTTTCAGTCCAGCGGAAATGGGGAAACCAGTCAGGTGGTCAACTCAAAGAGATAATGCTAAGTGAAAGTAGGGTGGAAGTCATGAGAACTGGGGGGGATTCAGGATATATTTTAAGTTTGAGCCAACAGGATTTGTTGATGGCTGGGCCGACAGTGTAATCTTACAGAAAGCAACAGATCAAGGAAATCTCTAGGATTCTCTGTGTGAGGTTTCGATAAAGTCAGAGCGACCAGGCTATTGGAACTAGGATCTGAATGAGGTTCAGGTGGAATGTTGGCAGGATTCTTCCTGGGCCACAGGTTACCTTTATAGTTGCAATTCCAAGTTGGCTTCCTAGTAAAAGGAACAGATCACTTGGATTATATCACTGGTTCCCAAAGGGTGATAGATGCACTACCTATACTAGCAGGATTATTTTAAGTTGAAAAAACCCTACTTTGTAACATGGCTTCATCCCAAGTCATAATTCATGAAATGATGGCTTTGATGGGCATATTTTTAAATTATAATTTTCAAGCATTAATTTCACTGAGAATTATGTATACATGTGTGCATATGCATGCACTTCTGCACACGCACACGCACACACACACCAGCCCATCAAACCCAGAATCACATGGATCATGACTTAAGGGTGAGACTCACTTAAAAAAATAAACTAGTCCATTTTTTTAAGTATTAGGAGAATCATAATTAGATTCTAGAACCTGGCAAAAATTATGAAGGTGGCCCACATACGAGTGCAGTTTGAAAACACAGAATTAAATCAAGTTTTAGCTGCATGCCTGAAAGTGACAAGAGAATAAAACTCAAATTCAGTTAGTGGGAGGTTCTTCCGAGCCACACGCTATATACTTCCACAAATCAAGGCGACAAACTAGCATAAAGCAAGGAGATAAAATGACAGAATCTGAGGGGTGATGTGAATGGTACTTATTCCCCAAATGAAATAATGACTTACTAAAGGAAAGTTGAGTGAGGAAAAACATTGATAATTGTCCAATAAATCTTTCCATGACCTCCCATTAGTCATCATAGCATTTCTGTCTCTTTTTAACCTACTAAGGAAGGGAAGTAAGATGTAGCACATGGGCAAGCAATGACTAGAGCCACACAATGGAGCAGAAAATCTGCTGGTTTCCCCATCTCGGGAGACCTGCAAGTTTTCCCTTCCAATGGCATCAAGACCATCAGATCGGATACAAGCCCATGTAGATCACCGTTTGCCCATGTTGGAACTTTTGGGAAATGCTCTTGGGCTTCCCAGAAATCATGTTTTCTGCCCCAGCCATGGGACCGGGATCAACTCATCTCCTTATAAGCAGCAGGATTTGAAAAGTTCGGAACATTTACACCTTCTCCCTCGATCTGAGACAAAAGCTGTGATTCTGGGTACCATATAGCTTTACCAGCTTGCCCTCATGTGTTTATTTATTCTTCTATTTACCGAGTGCCACCTATGACAAATATTGACAGGATAACAGCAACAGGGCAAACACAGTCCTCATAGGCTTGAATCCCACCATCTAGCGGGGGAGAAGATGTTCGTCCAATTAATACGTAAATAATGCGCAATTGGGTTTGGTGTCCTTAAGACGCTCAAAGTGTTGTAAAAGTCTAGATTAACAAGAGTCTACATCACCTGCATCACCAAGTCTTGAAAAATAGAGAAAGATGACAACAGGGGCTACAGTGACCTGAAGGCTTTACTGGGTTGAATATCCAAGAGAGATTTCTCCACTCACATTTGGCAGCTGAGCTGGGATGGTTGGAGTAGCTGGGTGCTTGCCGGTTCTCTCTCTCTCTCTCTCTTTCTCTCTCTCTCCCTCCCTTTCTCTCTGCACAGTCTCCCTGTATGGCAGCTTAGCTTGCTCACAACATGGAAGTGTGTCGGGGTGGTCTGACTTCCCACACAGCCCTGCCTTTTCCAGAGCCAGAATTCTAAGAGACCCACAGAAGTTGCAAAGTTTCTTATGACTGAGCTTGGAAGTCACTTCTGTCAAATTCTAATGGTCACAGTTTGTCACAGACCTAGGACAGATTCAGAAAGATTGGAAGGAGTCTCCTTCCAATGGAAGGGACAGCAGAGAACTTGTGACGATCTTCATTCTTCCAGAGATGCTCTGAGTCAGTATGCTTCCCAGAATCACGGTGGCCTCTCTTGGTGATAGGATATGCTTGGCTTCATGGAAACCGAGGAGAAGGCATCGCAACTCTAGCTCAAAAGTGTACATTCGATCAAGGCTTCTGTGAGTCAAGGCCTTCTCGGAGGGTAACATTTTATAGTCCCTTTCGAGAGCATTACTCTTATTCTCTTCGCATCAGCAAAACATCCCATGTGATGAGGTAGAGAAGGAGCAAATCTGTGAAGGGAACCTTCCCCTCAGTTCAAAGCTATGTATTTGCCTTGAGTGCCTCATAATTAATTAGTAAGTACCTCGTAAGTAATTTTATTTTCTTCTTGTGGACTCTTAGCATATTGGGAAGTCCTACCTCCTCCTGTGACTCTCTAAAAGTAAATCAGAGCTTTCTCAGTAACTTGGGAGCAAGACCATTCCTTGGCTCTTCCTTGCTTGTCCAGAATCCAGCGATTATCAGAGGCCAGCAAACTGGTTCTGTAAAGGGCTAGATGGATACATGTTTTAGGCTCTGCAGGCCTTATAGGCTCTGTCCCAATTACTCAACTCTGTCGTTACAGCCAAAGACAATACATAAATGAGTGGAGTGTTTGCATTCCAATAAAACTTTATTTGTAAAAACAAGCTCCTGGCCATGGGCCATTGCCCACTCCTGGATTACATGACTGCCTCAATTATAAATATTCTCCATGCCTAGTGGAGGAACTCTGAGGACAAAAATATCCTAAAATGAGAGAAACTCCAGCTTCCACTACGTGATTCTGTTTAAAAGATAAAAATAATGGGACCTGGATGGCTCAGTGGGTTAAGCATCCGACTCTGGATTTCGGCTCAGGTCATGATCTCAAGGTCATGAGATCGAGCCCTGCATTGGGTTCTGTGCTCAGAGGGGAATCTGCCTGAGATTCTCTCTCTCCATCTCCATCTGCCCCTCCCCCCACTCTTGCACACATGCTCTCTCTCTGAAATAAATAAATAAATCTTAAAAAAAACAACAACAACAATAGGACCTAATGCAAAGAACAAAAATGAAACAGTAGCCAAGGAAAATTTCACCCAGAATCTCTCACACCCCGAACTGGAGGCCAGGAAGAGTCTCTTCAAATTCATATGGAATTTGCAACTTTAAGTCCCAACAGACTTTTCCCTGTTTCAGTATAGATTGAACATTCATAACCGAGTTAAACCCCTGGAGAGTCCTTCTTTCCAGATCGGGGTTCAATTAGCACATTTGAAAAGTAAATCAGTGTTTTCCAAAATGTAAAAGGTACACCCCTGGTAATAAGTGAGAAGACTTAAGGTAGTATGATTCATTAATACTTTTTATTTGAACTGTCCATTTGTTGATTATAAAATTTATTTTAATATATATTTCAAAAAGAGAGCTGCCACATGGAACCTATTACTTCACAGAGGCTGCTAAGGATAAGCTAAGAAGGTATTTACATTTTTAAAACGTGAGCTGGTTAAATAAAAGTACTAAAGAAAAATAATATTAGAGATGACCAAGAATGGGGGCGGGGGGGGTGGGGATTGTGAACAGAGAAAACAAATGATTCTGAATCAGTGTGTCCCCTCCCACTCTGGCTGTCCCAACACTGGAGTGACTCCTCGGTGAAGACAGTCACCGTGTGATTTTCTGTTTATTTGTTTTGTTTTTTTAATCTCTCACCTGTTGGCACAATGCTTGCTACATAAAAGGCCCTCGGTAAACA
This sequence comes from Zalophus californianus, assembly GCF_009762305.2. NCBI lineage: Eukaryota > Metazoa > Chordata > Mammalia > Carnivora > Otariidae > Zalophus > Zalophus californianus. The sequence goes on from NC_045602.1 coordinate 131,597,793, forward strand.
TAGAATGAGTGAGTAAATTAATTAAGTTGTCATTCAAATTATTAGGTTAATTTTGAGTCGTGGAAAGTAATCTGACACGAACTCAAGGATATAGTATTTCAGATGCTCCTGAGCACAGTCAGAAGTTCGCAGAGCGGAAGGGATGAGCTTGTTTAAAATCAGTCAATTAGAGGTGGACAGTCCCTTGGGATGTCTTTGCCAAGAGAAGCCCAATGGTGCCATAAATCAGGATGTCTAATTGAAGCAGTGTTTTAGGAATTAAATAGCAATTAAATCAAATGGGAAAGTTTCTAAGGGACACCTTTGACACTATGGGGGAAAAGTCAAAACAACCCCAAGAGTCTATGGGAAAAAAAAAAATGGCTTTCTTCCAAGGAGCTTGCTGGTTAATAATTATCAGAGGCATCTGTGATTAAAATCTTCTTCCATCCAGAGGCTTTATGATCTTGCCACAGACCTTGCCACAGATCTTGCCTCATGCAAGATCACAAGCTAAAGCAGAAAAATCACTGAGATGCCATAAAGGTAGCAGAGCACTGAAAAGGGACTTGGAGAGGGACGGTGTCGCCCAGAGTTTTGACCTGCCGAAACTAGTTTTGAGAAACCAGTTCCCAGAATAAGAAGCATAATCTGTGTCTGTTTACCCAGTGAAAGTAATTCGGGTCATTTCAACATCAATGTCACTGACTTCAAGGGAAGCCCAATGTGAAGGCTGATAAAGTGTGTGTGTGTGTGTGTGTGTGTGTGTGTGTGTGTGTGTGTGTGTGTGATGAAAGATTTATTGAAAACTATGGTCCATTTGTCCAGTGTTTCCAAAAATGTGGGTCTCATCCTATATCTTACCATCTGCAAAAGAGGCAATTTTAGCTAATATTGCTGGGGGGGCCTTAATAATTGTAACTAAACAAATAAATGCATCTAAGATATTATGAGTTGTTGCTTAGAATGAGGTGCAATTTCTTTAAAAAAATGTGTTGATTTTTCTGCAAAGTCTATTTGGGAAATGATAGAACATGGGGATAGCACTCAGACATGGTAAATTCATAAAGGTTGTTTCCCAAATGACCAAGAGTTGTGAGCACTGTTGTACAGCAGAGCTGGGGCCATTTCCAACACACAATGCAAAAGAGGGAATCCGCATCCTTCGTGTAATAGAACCTAATGAAGACAGAAATAGTAATGGGGGGGGGAAGGGCAAGTACAGACCGAGGCTGCAAAATTTACTTTCCAAGCTTAGATTATCCAGGTGGATTATCAAATCCATCGGTTTGATTATGAGATTGATGAAAACTAACCTTCATTGCCAACATTTAAGTGAACAAGTAGGCAAAGTCTTATATTTCAGGGGGATCATTTATGTGATGGTTCAAGAGAATGACAGTTGTGTACATCTCTACTTTCTAATAATAATGACCATTATTATTTTATTATATAATTATTATATAACTAGAACTGAGAACTCAGGTTATCATTCAAGCCCACCCTGTGTGGAATCTTGAGTTAGTGGCTCTAATCCAGGATCCAGGGTTCAGTAGCTATGTGATTCTGTGTGACTCATGTGTCCACTAAGTCTTGGTTGTATCGCCTGTAACATGAAGAGAATGGTTCCCACTCGGAATAATGATTAAATCAGGGAATGTCGACAATTGTTATAAAATACCAAGCATGAAGTAGGTCCACAGTGCATGCTAATGTCTCCTGATTTTTCTTCAGAGAGAATTCGTCCATAGTAGACCCTTGATTATCTGAAAGATAGATTACAAATCTTTAAGGATTCCAGTACCACACAACATCCTCTCCGTCAATCTTGGATTCCCCAGCTTAGAACTATCATTTTCTAGACCTTCCAACTCTCTTTTTATCCCCATTGCTCACTTAGCTATCTGCTTCCATTGGGCAGCCATTCTCACAAAGGAACAATGCTTTGGTAACTTAAGAGTGACATGGGTCAGCCAGCAATTTCTTCTCAGCTGAACTCTGTGCCCTTCTTGGGAATAAGGGAAATGTTGACTTTTCTTGGGGACAAGGGAGATGTTGCTTGTTTCCAAAACCTTCTCTGAGGCCATGAAAATCAAGGCAGGGCTTGTTCCCACCATGGTGGAGGATGGAGCTCTGAGGGCATTCCCAGTGCTGCAGGGGGTGAGTCTCCTTTTGACCTTCAAGTTTACCTAGGCAAATTTTTTCACTCCCCACCTAGACTTAACCCCAACTCCAGAAGACTTCCTCAGAGATCTGCCCCAGCGTCTTTGTCTCCTCTTTCCCGAGACTCCTTCCCCTCACCAAATCCTGACACTTCTTACCACCTCTGGTGCCAGGGGAAGGGATGAATGCGGGTAATGCCTGGCTTGTTAAGCATTTTATCAATTCTATTGTTTATGCCAGATCCTTGGGCTCCTTTGTTACTATCCCCCACGTGAATGGACGACAGTCAAAGCAAAAGAAATCAACAAATCTTCCCAATATTTTCCCACCACATGAGCCAATGCAGCATGGGGTGCTGAGGTGTGGGTGGGAGCAGGGGGCCACCGGGGCACAGAACAGCTGTAAGGGGAAGTCAGATGAGACAAGAAATAGAAGGTTCAGGATAATGATATTCAAATTGCTCCTCTTGAGCCCCGGTGGCCTTTCTCAGGCACCCCGTGGGTCCCTGGAGCCTGCAATTTCCTGTCTGGCTTCTATCACTCAAAGCCTACAGAGACGGGGACCATACAGTCGCACAAGATGAATAGTAATGACACATGTGACCACCAAACCCGAGACTCTGGAGACCAGAGAGACAACCTGCCATGAAAGGAAGGACAAGTCCTACAGCTTGCATTCAAGACAGGACTTCTCCCTTTCCTAATTCTATGACCTTGGGCAAGTTGCTGCTCCTCTCTTGGCCTCAGTTTCTTTATCTGTAAAATGGGATACTAGCCCCTACTTTACAGGGCTTTTGAGAGATTATCTATGAAAACGCCTTGTATACCAAAAAGCCTGTATATCATTTTCATTTGTAGTCTGCAACCAGCTTCAATACAGTCCCTAATCCTGGGGTGTACCCCAGGAATCTTAAGGGGTAGATAAATCTATGACTTTTATTTTACAACTATTTGACCGCTACAAAAAACATGCACTATTTCCATTTCCTCCTAAAATACCCCGTTTATTTAAGCTTACTAGCTATTTCGATTCTGGAAGTTTACCATGATAAATGATCAGCTGTTCCCTTAATGTAATTTCAGGAGGTACCAAAAAGCTTAGCTTCCTAAAGAAGCCAGAGCTGACTTTTGCAATCTGGAGTGTTCCCAGAACACTCTTCAGGATGATTTGGAAATTCCACCTGAGAATCTGCATTTCACCCTCTTGCTATTTTGGAAAACCTATAAACCAGTCAGAATGGTGCCCCTGGGAAGGCCCCCATGACCTTGGCCAAGGGGAGGTGTGAGAGCCAACCAGATTCCCCGAGGAGCTATGAGATGGAGGGATTTCTTCCAGAAATACAGGGAAATTTATGTGGGGAGCACACAGTCGGGAGCTGTGAGCTGGTCTTGCTTAGAGACAAATAGCAGGAAGGAACAGAAGGCGGAGGAAGGAAGACATTCATTACGGCAGGCGGGAGATTTGACTGGGGCTGGAAACCCTAGAAAGAAGGCAGGCAAAAGTGCTGTCCCCAAAACTCCTTCATAAATAAAGCCCTTCGCTTCTAGCCATGCACAGACATATTTATTTAAATCAAATTAAGATTAGAATACAGTGTTTTTTACTATTTTATTATTTGGCATTATCGTCTTGTTTTCTGGCCTCACTTTTGTGACATTCCAGAAATTCTGCCCTACAGCATCTGTAAAGTATGTGCTGGATTTGCCTACTGCGGTCCTGACAACCAGTCCCCACCTTACCACTTCCCAGGTGTGTGACTTCAGCAAGGAGCTTGACCTCTCTGGACTTGTGTTCCATTTTATAAAATGATGGCCATGGCTGTTTGACCCAGTTCCAAGTGCAAATAAATACTCCTTGACCGGAAAAGATAAAGCGGTGATGGGCCATGGGGTACCTGCATTTCTTAACATTCTCAAATCAGCTTTTTTAGGCATAAACAGAGGACACATCTAAAACTGCAGTTCAATGACATTATATTTTCTCATATAAAGGAATCAAGGAGTCAGTCTAGATCTAGTTGCACAGGAAAAGTATCCCATGGATAGTAAGACTAAAATGTAAACAAAAAGCAGAAAGGTGATAAACCCTCCTTGAAAGGGATTTTTATCACTTCGGAACGTCATATTACTGCCTTGTGATAATTCAGCTTCTCAGAAATAAAGAATAGAGGAAAACTCAGAAGCAAGTATCTCACACACACCAGTGAAGGAGATATCTTCACCCCCACAAGAAGAAAAAAGCCAGCGGATGATAGTGATATACTGCTAAGGACCATTCCTGTCCTCTTCAGTGTGGAAAAGCAGATTACAGCCATAAACGGTGAAGGACGAGCTCGGGGCTCGGCGGGGGGAGATGGGGACACCATTCTCCATTCGTGGAGCATGACAAGGCTTTCTCACAATTTGTCCCAAGTATTTTTTTTTACCCACCTGCCCCCACGGAGATGTTTTTAAGGTCGCTGGTGGACGTTGAGTTTTAATCCAGAGTCCCCAGATGGAGTTCTACTCAGTTAGGCAGTAACTGGTCTGCAGGGAGCTCTGCTCATTCATTCCGATCAGTTTGATTTACCTGCTCCCCGGGCACGGGGTGGGGTGCAAGGGGTGATAGCCAAGGAGGAGCAAAGCCCAGTGCCTGTTGGAGGTAGGAAGGAGCTTGGAACTTCGGAGGTTCCAAAAAGAAGGCTCTGGAGGCGAGAATCTAGTGAGCAGAGCCAGAGAGGGGGCTGGACCAGCGGGGACAGACCAGGGGGCCCGCTCACCCCGGACACCATCGTGACACCCCCATCCCACCCCACTCCCAGTGAGTACTGGGGTACACAGTCGGCCTCGCCTTCGCCTTCCCACACCGGCTCACCTCCTTCCCCCCACCAGCCCCTATACACCAGCCTGCATCCACAGTCACGCAATTCGATGGAGCCCACCGCCGGGGTCTTAGGGTGGCCTAAGCATCCCAACTGCAGTGACAGGGCTCTGTATTTATATAACAAGTCTTGCCCGAGTATTTTTAGGCCCGCTGTTTAGAAACACACAGAGGGGGGGAAGAAAGAGAATAAATATGGAAATCAAATGTAAAAACTTCTGGCTCTTGCAACCAGCTTCCTGGGGGAATTTTCCTCTGTGTTCTTTCCACTTCTTCCACTCAGCAGAATGACTGCTAGTCATTAAGGAAATCTGTGAGGAGCTCATGGTACAGGAATTGTACACCAAGGCTCCCATCCTCATTTGCATATCCCCTGTTCTGATTGGCAGCTGTACATGAAATGCCATATCAGTTGAAAGTATGTTGTGAGCCAGCACTAATGATCTTATGGCTCCAGGGAAGCCTGCCATATTGTAATTTGGCTATCAGGCATGAAAGAAATAATTCTAAGTGCCAGGAATGCAAGACTGAATAAATGTTTCACTGCTGCAGGTTGCCAAGGGTGACACTTCTGATTTAGTATAAACGAATGCCCCGTTGCCTTTGGGGTACCGGGAGTTTGCATTGTATCTGAGCTGTGTGTATAAAACATTAGTCTAAGAAAATGGCTTCAGTGTAAGATGGGAAACAGAGGCCTGCTCCCAGAAGGCTGCAGAATGTTTACAACTAATCACTGGATGAAAGGATTTTGCTACCTTCTATAATGACAGGCAAACAGGATTTGCTTTTCCTGAGATGGAGAATAATGGTTATGTTAACTCTGCCTCGCCTCGCCTTTTTTTTTTTTTTAATGAAATGCTCTTTTGTAAAGAAAATCACATCTGTTTCCTTTTATATATGAAAGGGATATAAATTCTTTTCTTCCTCCCTCTGTGTGAATAGCCCGTTGGTGAACCTCAGAATAAAATAACCCTCTCCGATGTCATCCGGATTTCAGAGGTCTGGAAAGATGGCTGTCACTTCCTTCTCCTTGGCTTCTGACTTCACACACTTGCCCAGAGCTTTAGAAGTGGGGACGGATCACTTTCGCTTGAATTTTCATTAAGGTCCCAATGCAAATTGCGACCATATCTGGCTTCACGGGATCTCACTTTCTGTTACAACCCATGCATCCACCACACGAAACGCGGACAACAGTTGTCTGAAGAACAGTGCCTGTCATCCTAGAAAAAGTGACACAGGGAGGGAGTTGGCTCCTGCCTGAGGTCTCCCTCAGCCCTCCGGGTCCTGGCTCGAGGAGCATGTTAAGATGGGTTTTCTTTTCCCTTGATTCTGTGTGGAGATATTCTTCAGAGAGGGTTTCTACCTTTGGACTTCCTTCCTTGGACACCATTCAAGGACAGATCCGGGTACCCGTTTAGACAGGACAAGACAGCAGTCATGGAAAATGCCTGGGTAGGCAAAAGCCAGCGGGGGTAAATCAGGTCAGGGTTGGGAGATGTCCAGACCTCCCATATTCACAGTTCTCCGTTTGCAAAGAAACCAACCTGACTCTCGGCCTCCGCTTTTGAATCGAAAACTTCATCACGGCTCCTCGCCTTCATGCTGGTAGATTTGGCAAACGCGGTGGTGAAAAGCTAAGGATACGCTAAAAGATCATGAAGAGTATGGTCAGATTTACTGAGAAAACTCTCTTCATACCAATCCATAGAGCAGTTCTGTTGTATTTTTTAAACATTGTAAAGCTCAATAACAACACACCAAATATCTGTTCAGCACCTCCTATGGGTGGAAAAGTATGTTATATGCTTGTAATAGAATACACAGATCCCATAAGATACAGCATTTACAATGTTTCTATTCCATAGGGGAAGGGTTTTTGAATTGGGAGTAAGAGATGCTGAAGATGTCATTAATTCAAACTCACATTTTTTTATGCCTTCATTTGACATGGAAATTACTGAACATTGGCTCCGTGGCTGGCTTTCAGGATACAAAAATAAATGAGTTGGGGCCCCTGTCCTCAAGTAACTCATAGAAACACACACCCAAACACACAAACAAATAATAAACAAGCCCTCTGTGATGGCCCAGGCACTCAGTGGGTCCTGAGGCCAACAGTCAAGAGCCGGATGGTTGTGTTCACATGAGAAAATGCCGGTTGAGAAATACGGGAAGCCTGTGGCCAAGCTCTTGTCTGTCACTTTCAAAGAACACTGTAGATTTCCTTTTAAATTCCAAAAAGCTTCTCCCTGCACCTACTCAACGCCGGCTACTATACTTGGTACTTTGACATATGTTATCTGATTTAATTCTTCCAATGGCAAGGTATTCACCGATACTAAGATGAAAGAGGTTCAATATTAAAACAAAATGACGTGAACCCTGCAGGCCAGCAAGAACAGACTAGAATGCTTGACCTTTTCCCCATTTGTTATCAGACATTTTCTAAAGGTGTAAATGTTTGAAGGCCCAGACATCTGCATAGAATTCCCTCAGATTCGTTCCTTTAGCGTAACTCAAAACTTCTTAAACATGAGCAGGCATAAAGATGACTAAAATGGAGAGTTGACTCTATAAAACCATTCATACTGTATTGAAGGGGGATTTAAGGGATTTTTCCAAGGGTGATTTTGTTCTGTGCGGTTGTTGCTTTAAGCACTGACTTAGAGCCCAAATCTTATATGATAATGTCTCTACTACCTGTCCAGAGGGCCGTGAGAACCCAGAGGAAATTGTATCTCCCTCCACATTAGGCCTGGAGGAGAGGTAGTCATGGAAGGCTTCGTGGAGGAGGTGACTTTCCATAACAGAGAAATGAGGAGAGAAAACTCCAGGCAGAGTGGCCAGGACAAGCAAACGCCAGGAGGTGACAGAACATGCATGCTCTGGGTTCAAAGGCTGGAGGGAAAAGAAATGATAGAGATGAAGCTAGGGAGGGAGGCAGATGGCCATACTCTGCAATTTGGACATTATTAGGTTGCCTTTTGTTTCAAGATCTCTAAACCTGTGCTTTTCAAACGGGGGTGAGTTGGGAAGAGATCAGGAACGCTACTAATATCCAACGCTGCACAGGACGGGCCCCCAGGACAAAGAATTATGTGGCCTGAAATGTCCTAGAGCTGAGGTTGAAAAAGCCTGCCCCAGACGCATCTGCTCCTAGACCATTGCTGCTTGTGTTCATGTTGTTCTGCTGTCTCGGAGGTAAATGGAAAGCCGGTTTAAACTTTGTATCTTGGAATAAGGATGTCTCAGGACAAATATCTATTTGGAATTCCCGTTTCCCTGTGAGCTAGGCCGGGGTGGGGGGTGGGGGTGGGAGGCAGGGGAGAGAGTGACTTTAGAGAGAAATATTAACCTTGCAAATGTGCACATTTTCAATTCACATCCTAGTGACAGGCTACAACTTGTAATCAGTATAAAATGATTTTCCGGGAGAGTAAATGCTTATTTTCACTGTCTTGATGTTGGCACTGGATTACTTGGTATTAATCCCAGGGTGACACAGTCACATTTGGAAGCCGTGAGATTTATTTGGATGTCTTGTGGGGCCAGGGGCAGCCTTCATTTTACATCCTTGATCTTGGAGAATTTAAATAATAGAGCTGCTTTCCTATATGCACCAGTGGTGTGAAAAGGAAGTCATCGACCCAGGACAATTCCAAGAGCCACGCGGCCAGGAGAAGGGAGGACAGAATGTGACCATATTTGTGGTCAACCCGATGCTTAGCAGCCACAACTACTACAACAGCAAACGATAGGCACTTATTAAACATCAACTGTGTGCCTCTCCCCTAGCATAAGACCGCAAGAAATCTGATAGCTTGTACTCACAGGTTCCAGCATACATCATAACAGCCTATTCTCTGACTGGTGCCCACACCATGAGGCTATGCTGGGTGTAATCGCTCTGACCAAATATCTGCCATTACTATCTCTCATTACTATCTCCCATAGCTTTCATCTAGAGCAGAGGTCAGCAAACTTCTTCCATAAAGGGTTATGTTGTGAATACTTTCA